>NC_136347.1:2270726-2703824 GCF_964198595.1 Lampetra fluviatilis | reverse complement strand
AACTGCTTCTACTACTGCTGCCACTGCTGCTACAGCTGCTACTACTACAGCTGCTACAGCTGCTACTACTACTGCTGCAACAGCTGCTGCCACTGCTGTCACTGCTGTCACTGCTGCTACAGCTGCTACTACTACTGCTGCCACTGCTGCTACAGCTGCTGCTGTTACTGCTGCTACAGTTGCTACTACTGCTGTTGTCACTGCTGCTACAGCTGCTGCGACTGCTGCAAATGCCCGCGGAGCATCTGGGGACCGTCCGAACGCGCCTCCTGCTGTGCCGCTGCTGCCCATGAAGACTGCGGCGACTGCAGCAGCAGCAGCAGCAGCGCCACGTGAGTGACGAGGGGGCGACATGGCGTGGCCGGCCACGCTCGCAGGTGAGTGGTGAGTGTGAATGGTGAGTGTGTCTGGTGAGTGGTGAGTGTGAATGGTGAGTGGTGAGTGTGAATGGTGAGCGGTGAGTGTGAATGGTGAGTGTGTCCGGTGAGTGGTGAGTGTGAATGGTGAGCGGGTGAGTGTGAGCGGTGAGTGTGTCTGGTGAGCGGTGAGTGTGTCTGGTGAGCGGTGAGTGTGAATGGTGAGCGGTGAGTGTGAATGGTGAGCGGTGAGTGTGAATGGTGAGCGGTGAGTGTGAATGGTGAGTGGTGAGTGTGTCTACAAATATGGTGCGGGATCGAACCCACGACCTCCTGTGTATCAGGGCGAGGTAGCCAACATCTCCAGCCACCGTGGTGATGATGATGATGAGAGAGACGCAGACTCCACATATACAGCAGCAGGCATCGTCAGGGTCGAGATGGAACCCACGACCTCCTGTGTACCAGGCGAGGTAGTCAACATCTCATAGCCACCGTGATGATGAGAGAGACGCAGACTCCACATATGGGCCGGCCATAAATGACGTCACACACCTAGGGGGGGGAGGGAGGTCAGACATTTGTGACGATGTGTGACGAGGGGGGGGGGGGGGTTTGAAAAATGTGGGCGTCGCATCAAAATGCGCAACTTTAAATAAATATAAACAATAGAGTTGTTATAACAACACTAATTTTGATCAATTTTCATTATTAACTATTTGATTATTTACATTTACTAAGGTCACCTTTTATTTTTTCCATGAAGGTGCATTTTGCTTCTCCATGGGAGAATGGAGAAGCATAAATTTGTAATTTTTTAAAATGATTTTTGTTAAACAATTTTATTTTAATGATTCTGAGGTATGAATTTGTGATTGTTATAATTGTATTCTCCGTTTTGCTTCGTTCTACTACAAAATTTAAAGTATGTTTTTATAGTTATAATTACTTTTAATAGTTTGTAATTATAACATAATTTCAATATAATATTCTGAACATCTGCAGTTTTAGTGAGACGTTGAATATTTTCAAGTGAATTTTATGCTAAATTTCAGCTTTCCAACGCCTCCTTTTTAATAAATGTTTTCTCCTACAACATCAGAGTGCAGCGCCACATTAAATACGTACTACAATGACAATCGTTTAAAGTGATTTGAAGCATGTTTTATTTTCTAAATAGAAATATGCTTTTGGCGGGGGGGGGGGGCAGAGCCTTGTGACGTCATATTTGAGGGGGGTCTCACTTTTTGTGACGCCGTGTGACGAGGGGACGAGGGAGGGGGGGTCAAAAATCGGCCAAAATCGCGTGACGTCATTTATGGACGGCCCCATACACAGCAACAGGCATCGACAGGTGGGGTTCAAACCCAGGACCTCCTGTACACCAGGCGAGGTAGTCAACATCTCTCTGGCCACCCTGTCTGTACACGCACTTACCTGGAGGCGAGGTCATATCCCGAAAGACCTTCACCCCGGGATTACCCCGCTCGCAAATACACCGTGGGGTTTCCCCACAGTACAGACAAAGGTGCCCAGTACAGCCTTTAACAACACAGGGGGCAAGTGCTGTCAGCGAGTAGCAGCACCTATGACGGAAGACACTGGTGGTACACGAGGGGGGGGGGGTGGGTGGCCAGCACCACGCCCGGCCGCCTTTGTCTCTCCCCCAGTGGCGATGTTTACACTCATTTGAGGCCGAGCCGAGCTAGGGGAGGCCCCAGGACCGGGTGTTGTGGCCGTGAGCGGTGCAAACGCGCTAACCCGCCGCCCACCGCTCCCCCCACAACACGACACACGGCTGCCTACGTACGGTGCGAACAAAGTTCAACGTTAGCGCGCACACACAGAGAGAGAGGGAAGGGCTTAAAGAGATCAGAACGTGAAATATTTAGTGAAATCCTTTTTTTAAAGGGGGGGTGGGGGTTTACATAAAGCAAAGCATTAAAAAAAAACGAAATTATGAACGAAGCAAAGTGCCGACTACACCGAGCATGATAATTGTTTTTTTACCCTTTTATATGGCAACAAAATTTACACTTTTTTTTACAAGGACTCATGTTTGCATAGACCACAATACCAGCAGTCATAATGCGCCAAAAGGCGTGTCATCTGGTCCAACCCATGTGAGACTAGGCTCTAAGGAAAGCTGTCTCGGGTGTGGATCAATCAACTTCAAGGACAGTGCATACATTATCAGAGTTATGTTTTTTGTTTGCATTACGTTTGCATTACGACTGCAGGTATTGTGGTCTATGCAAACATGACTCCTTGTAAAAAAAAAGGTGTTAGTTTTGTTGCCAGATAGAAGGGTAAAAAAACCAATTATCATATTTTTTCCTCTGCATCGTAACAAAAATAGAGACAGAGACGCGTTGGCTGCGTCGGGCGAACAGCGCCACCTCTCGACTCGAAGGTCCAAGGGGTCACGGGCACCGACAACGACCTCGGCTGGGTTCATGTTGCGTCGTCAATGCTGTCTGAAGTCGGCACGTCGCGTGTGAACTATCACCACGACCCAGAACCGGACCTAGACCTTTGGGGGCCCTAAGCAAAATTTGGTTGGAGGCCCCTTTGATGTATGATTTTTTTCACCCACTAGCTAGCAGTGACTATAGGGGGCCCTCTGCTGGCCACGGGGCCCTTTGCAATTGCAAGGGTCGCTTAGTGGCTGGGCCGGCTCTGCCGCGACCGCTCGCGCGAGCCGCCTGTGTTTATGTCGCCAAGGTGTAAGGCCCCCGCTGACCTGCTGCGTAGCTTCTTGCTCGGAAGAGACCACCGGACTGATAGCGCGGAATTATAGCGGCTCAACCACGTGGGCTGATATCATTATCATCATCATTGTGTGGGAATGTCGAGCAGCAGGCAAATACTATGAACGCGTTGTTTCTACAGACCCAGATACCTATACTCACAGAGACCCATTGAGATTCACAGAGACCCATACTCACAGAGACCCGTCGAGATTCACAGAGACCCACAGAGACCCACAGAGACCCATACAGATCCACAGAGATCCATACTCACAGATACCCATTGAGATTCACAGAGACCCATACTCACAGAGACCCACAGAGACCCACAGACACCCACAGAGTATCATGCAGATCCACAGAAACCCATACTTACAGAGACCCAGCGGGATTCACAGAGACCCATACTCACAGAGACACACAGAAACCCACAGAGACCCATACAGATCCACAGAAATCCCTACTCACAGATACCCATCGAGATTTACAGAGACCCATACTCACAGGGACACACAGAAACCCACAGAGACCCATACATATCCACAGAGACCCATACTCACAGAGACCCACAGAGACCCACAGAAACCCACAGATACCCATACTTATCGAAATCCATACTCACATAGATCCATATAGATCCACAGAGACTCATACTCACAGAAACCCACGGAGATCCACAGAGACCCACAGAAACCCACAGAGACCCATACTTATCGAAATCCATACTCACAGACACCCATACATATCCACAGAGATCCATACTTATCGAAATCCATACTCACAGAGATCTATATAGTTCCACATGGACCCATACCAACAGAGACCCACAGAGATACACTTACACCCACAGAAACCCACAGAGACCCATACTTATCGAAATCCATACTCACAGAGACCCACAGAAACCCACAGTGTTAGACCAGAGGACGCCAAAAGGCGAACAGCACACAGGCAATGCCACAATCAGGACATTGAGAGCTCGGGGTTAGCAGCTACAACATGAGACGAGACTCTAAAGAAAGCTGTCTCTGGTGTGGGGCAATCAGCTTCAAAGACAATGTATCATCATCATCATATACTACCAGAGCATGTTTTGTTTGTATGTTCACTACCAGTATGTGTGTGGTTAATCCAGACACGATTCCTGGCAAAATGTTTCAGTTTTGTGTTTTAACAATTTAACAGAAAGGGTAAACTTTAACACGTAGGCTTTCGCGACCGATATTATTCATAAACAAACGTTTTTGGGTTTAGATCGCGTTACTTATAAAATTGTAAATGTTGTGGTTTCACGCTTCAACACACCGGTGGGCTAAAGTAGTGAACTATTTGTCTTTTGTCAACGTGACACTTTTTTGCTGATTGGCCGTGTCGGGTGGTGGAGGGTTACGACGCATTTATAAATAACGCGATCTGACCCAAAAACGTTGATTATGAAGAAAGGGTAAAACCTATTCGTATGTATTGATACTGGCAAGAGAGGTGCCCCATGGGATGGAGATGAGGCCGCATACTCTGCTGTACCGCCACCTCCTGGTAGAGCCAGGGAGGAGGGCTCGTTGTCGACACCCACCCACGGGGAAGAAGAACGGAATGTGTTTCACATCATCATCTATCAGAGGTCGCAACCGGGTACCCGATACCCGTACCCTACCCGATACCCGGCTACCCGTACCCGGCTGGGTACGGGTACCCGTTTGCGACCCTGGTGCGGCCGGGTACGGGTATGGGTAGGCCGTGAGTCACTGGTGAGTCACCGTTTGTCACTCATTTTCCAACGTCTTGTCTCTTCTCACAATTCAAGTTCCTAGAATCAACCCACCCGCGCCTGCAACATGGCTTCATCCCAGAGGTCGCAATCAGGTACCCGATACCCGTACCCTACCCGTACCCGGCCGAGTACGGGTAGGGTACGGCCGGGTACGGGTACCCGTTTGCGACCCTGGTGCGGCCGGGTACGGGTAAGGAATCAAAACCCGTTTGCGACCTCTGCTATCTATATATAAAAGGCAAATTTGTGATTATGTGTGTCTGTTCAAAATGTTTAGCGTACTTCCCGACATGCAACAAACTTGAAATTTGCCATGTGGGTACTTTCCAGACTGTGCACCATGCAAAAAATATAAAAATAGACTTTTGTATTTTTTTTGGGGGGGGGGGGCGCAATAATGCATATATTTTGCACGGCAAGTGAGCTGTGACGTCACATCTGTCATGTGACCTGTGTGCGGAAGCGTAACGGAGTGTGCCTGCTGATCGCGGGCAAAGTTAAATACAACAAATGTGTTGCAGGTCTAAGGCGTTCTTCGCGCAGCATTGCTGCCTTATTATTTCAGTTGTTAACTGCCGCACGCATCCTGAAAGTTGTGTGTGTCTGCAGCAAGCGCGTGTACGTGTACCTATGCACGTGTGTGTGTGGGGAGCGGTAGTGTAGTGGTTATCGCGCTGCGCTACGAACCCGGCGACCCGAGTTCGATTCCCGCTCACGGCCAACACTGGTGACGATTATCTGAACCGGTCCTGGGCCTCCCCTAGGTCGACTCAGCCTCAAATTAGCACCTGGTTCGATGTGTTAACATCGCCACTAGGGAGGCAAAGGCTGCCGGGCGTGGTGATGGCCACCCGCCCCCTCGTGTGACGTGCCGGCCTTTATAGGTGCTACTCACTAACAGCACTTGCCCCAACAGTCCGTTTAAGGCTACACGGGGGATCTTTGCCTTGGTTTGTGCTGCATGTGCCCCTCGCTCAGTGACCGTGGTGCTGGTCTCCACCATCTGGGCCCACGACGCCCACGACGCCCACTTCAACGAATCCGTGACATTGGGGTCCAACGTGACGCTGCCCTGCTACTTTGAGCCGCGCAAGGCCAACAATGTGATCAGAGTGCTGTGGAAGCTGAACGACTACATCCAGGTAAGACAGAAAAGCCATGGGGGGGGGGGGGGGTTATGAAACCGAGCAGGATTTTGTATGCATGTGTGGTGGTGGTATTGATGTACACACACACCAAACCGTTCGACATAAAATACTTACCGGTGATCGTGTCATCTCTGGCCAGGCTTCCTGAGGGAAGGGGGGCTGTGGGACGCGTGTGATCCCACAGAAACCCGCCCCTCGGTGGGAAATCGTATAAGAAGAAGCAGTGAAGACTGCTTTTTCGTCTTGGCCGATTCCAAACGTGTTGTACGACGTGTACACTAAACACGGGGAATAGCTTAAAAAGTTGTATAATCTCTTGTAGATGCCACTGGTTATTCATGTTCTGCAGATGTAGATGCCACTGGTTCTTCATGTTCTACAGATGTAGATGCCACTGGTTATTCATGTTCTGCAGATGTAGATGCCACTGGTTCTTCATGTTCTACAGATGTAGATGCCACTGGTTATTCATGTTCTGCAGATGTAGATGCCACTGGTTCTTCGTGTTCTACAGATGTAGATGCCACTGGTTCTTCATTTTCTACAGATGTAGATGCCACTGGTTCTTCATGTTCTGCAGATGTAGATGCCACTGGTTCTTCATGTTCTACAGATGTAGATGCCACTGGTTCTTCGTGTTCTACAGATGTAGATGCCACTGGTTATTCATGTTCTGCAGATGTAGATGCCACTGGTTCTTCATGTTCTACAGATGTAGATGCCACTGGTTCTTCATGTTCTGTAGATGTAGATGCCACTGGTTCTTCATGTTCTACAGATGTAGATGCCACTAGTTATTCATGTTCTGCAGATGTAGATGCCACTGGTTATTCACGTTCTGCAGATGTAGATGCCACTGGTTATTCACGTTCTGCAGATGTAGATGCCACTGGTTATTCACGTTCTGCAGATGTAGATGCCACTGGTTATTCACGTTCTGCAGATGTAGATGCCACTGGTTCTTCGTGTTCTACAGATGTAGATGCCACTGGTTATTCACGTTCTGCAGATGTAGATGCCACTGGTTATTCACGTTCTACAGATGTAGATGCCAATGGTTATTCACGTTCTGCAGATGTAGATGCCACTGGTTATTCACGTTCTGCAGATGTAGATGCCACTGGTTATTCACGTTCTGCAGATGTAGATGCCACTGGTTATTCACGTTCTGCAGATGTAGATGCCACTGGTTATTCACGTTCTGCAGATGTAGATGCCACTGGTTATTCACGTTCTGCAGATGTAGATGCCACTGGTTATTCACGTTCTGCAGATGTAGATGCCACTGGTTATTCACGTTCTACAGATGTAGATGCCAATGGTTATTCACGTTCTGCAGATGTAGATGCCACTGGTTATTCACGTTCTGCAGATGTAGATGCCACTGGTTATTCACGTTCTGCAGATGTAGATGCCAATGGTTCTTCACGTTCTACAGATGTAGATGCCACTGGTTATTCACGTTCTGCAGATGTAGATGCCACTGGTTATTCACGTTCTGTAGATGTAGATGCCACTGGTTCTTCATGTTCTGCAGATGTAGATGCCACTGGTTCTTCATGTTCTGCAGATGTAGATGCCACTGGTTCTTCATGTTCTGCAGATGTAGATGCCACTGGTTCTTCACGTTTTGAGATGTGGATGACACTGGTTCTTCATGTTCTGCAGATGTAGATGCCACTGGTTTTTTACGTTCTACAGATGTAGATGCCACCAGTTTTTCTGGTTTTGCAGATGTAGATGCCACTGGTTCTTCATGTTCTGCAGAGGTAGATGCCACTGGTTCTTCACGTTCTGTAGATGTAGATGCCACTAGCTCTTCATGTTTTGCAGATGTAGATGCCACTGGTTCTTCACGTTCTGCAGATGTAGATGCCACTGGTTCTTCACTTTCTGCAGATGTAGATGCCACGGGTTCTTCACGTTCTGCAGATGTAGATGCCACTGGTTCTTCACGTTCTACAGATGTAGATGCCACTGGTTCTTCATGTTCCGCAGATATAGATGCCACTGGTTCTTAAAGTTCTCCAGATGTAGATGCCACTGGTTCTTCACATTCTGTAGATGTAGATTACACTGGTTCTTCACGTTCTGCAGATGTAGATGCCACTGGTTCTTTACTTTCTGCAGATGTAGATGCCACTGGTTCTTCATGTTCTGCAGATGTAGATGCCACTGGTTCTTTACTTTCTGCAGATGTAGATGCCACTGGTTATTCATGTTCTGCAGAGGTAGATGCCACTGGTTCTTCACGTTCTGCAGATGTAGATGCCACTGGTTCTTCACGTTCTGCAGATGTAGATGCCACTGGTTTTTGTATGTTCTACAGATGTAGATGCCACTGGTTTTTTTATGTTCTACAGATGTAGATGCTACCACCATCTATCGCACGGCGCAGTTGAACTTACAAATATCGGTCCGAACAGCTGCAGCTGGACATCCGGGGGACCCGCTTTGTTCGCATCTCTGAAAGTCCATAAGTCGAATGTTCATAAGTAGAGGCGTCCCTGTCACACCAATGCCCTGTCCCCGTTATGTCTCACTTGTAACCCCCTCGTCTGCTCACGGAAGATCCTCTACTGCACGAACGATAGCGACTGCAATGGCACGCGTGCGACCTTGCGGGGAGATCTGAGCGTGGGCAACGCCAGCATCGCAATCGCCCACCTGCGGCCGGAGGACGTTGGCAACTACACCTGCGAAATCTTATGCACTAGTGAAGGCACTAGGAACAAGACCACCGTTCAACTGACCGTGCAACAAGGTGTGTCTGTGTGTGTGTGTGTCTGTGAGCGACGCTCACAACAACGAGCTGAGCGCCGGGTGGCTAAAGCACAGCAAGTTGGCACAGTATGGGGCACAGGTGGTGCATCAGCCAGTCATCTCGGTCATCTCAGTCAGTCGACCCGTGGCACCTGGGTCTGCCCCGTGACCTCCTAGAAGCGGGCGTTCGACACTTCACGTGGCCTCAACGTGAACATAGCCTGGCACAAGTGCCGTGGGGACATTACCGCCACTTAGTGGCGAATGGCAGTTGTTGTTGGTGTGTCTGTGTGTGTGGTGTGTATCGTGGGGAGCGGTGGCGTAGCGGTCAGCACTGCGCTGCGAACCTGGTGAACTGGGTTTAGATTCCCACTTGCAGCCACAAACACCACCAGTGACTATTATCTGAATCGATCCTGGGTCTTTCCCAGGTCGACTCAGCATCAAATGAGTATCTGGTGCGGTCTGTAAACATCGCTACTGGGGAGACAAAGGCGGCCGGGCGTGATGTTGGCCACCCACCCCGTCGTGTTCTGTGCCGGTCTATATATAGATGCTCGCTTGCCCCAACAATCTGTTCAGGCTATGTGAGGGGGGATCTTTGTCTTTGTCCGTGCATTGTTATCACGGCCACACCTAAAAGACAAAGACTAATATCCCCCGTCTAGCCTCTAACAGACTGTTTGGGCAAGTTGCTGTTCGCGAATAGCACCTATGAAGGCCGGCAATGTGGCACACGAAGGGGTGGGTGGCCTAGGGGTTGGTGCCACGTCAAATCAAGGGCTCCTAGAACACCGCGTTTTGGCGTCGTTACACATCGATTGCCCATGGGTTTATTGTTTATTTTTACAGGTTCTCAGACCATTCCACCAGACGTCTCAGAGTCGCCGTTCGGTGAGTGGAGATCTTGGTCGTTGTTACTCCGTCTTGAGCACCACAGCGCGCCAACGGGAATCAGTCGGGGGTCACTTCGTTAAAGCGTCACCTGCCACCAAACTCCCCTTCTATAGACTCACACAGACAGAGACGGACATTTAGAGACCCATAGACTTGCATATAGACACAGAGACTCCGAGAGACACACAAACACACAAAGACTAACACACAGAGAGAGGGAGATATTGACTCTCATAGACTCACACAGTTATACAGAGACCCATAGATTGATCACACAGAGACCCATAGACGTATCACTCAGAGACCCATAGACTCAAAAATAAACCCACAGCCCCACACAGAGCCCCATAGACTCATCACACAGACACCAATGACTCATCACACAGAGACCCATAGACTCATCAGACAGAGACCCATAGACAGATAAAGATATCCATAGACTCATCACACAGAGAGCCCCATATACTCATCATACAGAGACCCATAGACGAATTACTCAGAGACCCAAAGACTCATCACTCAGAGACCCATAGACTCACACATAGACCCACAGACCCACACAGAGACCCATAGACTCATCAGACAGAGACTCATAGACTCATAAAGAGACCCATAGACTCATCACACAGAGAGCCCCATAGACTCATCATACAGAGACCCATAGACGAATCACTCAGAGACCCAAAGACTCATCACACAGAAACCCATAGACTAATCACACTGAGTACGATAGACTCATCACACAGAGACCCATAGACTCATCACTCAGAGCCCCGTAGACTCCCCATACAGAGACCCATAAACTCACACAGTAACCCATAGATTCATCACACAGAGACCCATAGACTCACACAGTAACCCATAGACTCATCGCACAGAGACCCATAGACTCATCACACAGAGACTCATAGACTCACCACACAGAGACCAACAGACTCTCACAAAGACCCAGAGACTCACCCAGTAACGCATAGACTCATCACACAGAGACCCGGAAAATTGTTAACACTCCTGAGGACAAAAATGCACAAAAGAGTCACGCAAACCCAATGCACGCAAGCGTGTGTGTGCGCGTGTGGACTGATAGTATATTGATTTATTTTCTATCCTTTAGTTTCCAGACATGAAAAACAAGGTCGCAACGTGGTAATCGGCGTCTCCGTCGCCTCCGTCCTGGCAATCGTGGCTGCGGGCTTAGCGATCCGAGCGAAGCGGAGGAGGAATCTCGCCCGTGCTGGCGGCGGTGACGTCCATCCCGCCCTGATGAGCCAGCATCCCGGTGGCCAGCCCGCTTCGGTGGTGCACATTCACATCTTCAGCGGCGATGGCGGTGGTGAAAATTAACTTCTTCTTCAGCGTGGGTGGCGTCGTCGGCCGGGCGGACGGAGAACTACTCAGTCTGCCTTCAAGGATGTGGTTAATGCCGTACTTCATATAATCGATGTTCTGTTTGAATATATTAGCACCTGTTTTATTGCCAGAATGAGTAAACACCTTTTTTAATTTTTCATACTTTTATAGTGGCTAAAAGGTCCCCATGATATAACCCATAGAAACGTTTATTATGGATATTGGTTACGAAAGCACTACTACTACTAAGTGTGTAAACTGGTAAACCCTATAACTTTGTGTGTTTTTGCTGCAAGGCCCTAATTGTCTCTCATACGGCAGCATAAGTGGTGTCAATAAATGTCTGCTCAGTCTGAGCCCTAAGACTGGAATGTCCACTCGTGACTTCCTAAGATGGGAATGTCTACTTTTCGTGACCTCCTAAGATGGGAATGTCTACTCGTGACCTCCTGTTTTATTGCCAGAAAGGGTAAAACCTATTCTTATATTTTGATACTGGCAAGAAAGGTCTCATGATGTAGCTGCTCACCCTGAGCTATAAATGTCCTGATAGTGGAAGTGTCCTTGTGTTGTTAGCCATTTGGCATCCTCTGGTCTGGCACTGGTTGAGACGAGGCTCTAAACAAAGCTGTCTCTGTGTGTGGATCAATTAGTTTCAAAGACGATGCATCATACTCTTTGGTTCTTTCGGTAAAGTCACATATAATTGTTTTTTAAAAATAATAATAAAATACGTTTCGATTGCAACACAAGCAACCGTCATTAGGTAGAACTAAATTTGAGAGAGAGTCGAAACACAGACACGGAGACACACAGACAGACACACAAGCAGAGAAAGACACACACATAGACACACAGAGACCCAATGCCTCTGTGTCGAGGCCTTAAATAAAGAGAAGGGGGGGCAGAGAGAGAGGTGGGTTTGCTGGAGCAGAGAAATTTGCATGTCACTGAAATACCCAACAAGACTGGTACATTTTAGAGAGAGTTGTGTGGAAATCCACCCCAAAGCGACCGATGGAGAGAAAGAGCGAATGGACCTATGAGAGCCTGGTCAATTTTAGAGAGAGAAATAGGCAGTTTGAGAAAACAAAATGTAGCAATTTTTTTTAACAATGCATCATCATATTCTACCAAAGCATGTTTTGTTTGCATGTTCACCACAAGTACGTGTGTGGTTAATGGAGTGACATGATTCCTTGAAAAGGTTTCAGTTTGGTGTTTAAACATATTAACACCTCCTGTTCTATTGCCACAAAGGGTAAAACCTATTATACTCTTAGGTTTTTTCGGTAAAGTCACGTAGGTAAAAAATCTAAATAATAAAAGTAATACTAGAAATAAAATCACGACGTTTCGGAGGCAACACAAGTCTCCGTCATCAGGTGAGACCGTCACAGCCAGATTTACTGTATCAAGTGACTTTACCGAAAAAACCTAAGAGCATGATTCCTTGCAGTCACGAAAGCTTCAAATCTAGAGGGTAAAACCTATTATTATTTTTTGATACTGGCAAGGGAGGTCACATGACCCCGCCATCTTGTAATGTTCATGCCCGCGAGGGGTGACGTCACGCGGGGATAGGGAGAGCCCGTGACGTCACGAGAACCCCCTCCCCTCACACCGTGACGTCACGAGCGCCGGCACCCGCCCAAAAACGTCATGAGCGCCCGTACCCCCTCGTGATGTCACGATCACCCACAACCTCCTCCACCCTCACATGACGTCACGAGCACCGCACACTTCCGTGACGTCACGATCGTTTCCCCAGCACATGACGTCACGAGCGCCCGTCCTCCCCTGTGACGCCCCGATTGCCCCCCCTCCACCCCCACAAAACGTCCCGAACGCCTGGACATCCCTCGTGACGTCATGATCGCCTGCGACCCCCCCACCCCTACATGTCGTCTCGAGCACCTGCACCCCCCCCCCACTCCGGACGTCACAAGGCCCGCACCCACCCCCTACATGACGTCACGAGCGCCCCCGCTCCCGTGACGTCACGCGCGGGTTCGCGCACCCGGAGCAGCCGCAGGGTGGCGTTACTGAGTCGGTTGAAGGATGCGTGGGAGCAGGCGCACGGCGTGACGCTGCCGCGTGCGGGTAACATCACAGATGTGACGTCACCGCTCACTTGCCGTGCAAAATATTATAACCATTATTGCGCCCCCCCCCCCGCCCCCCAAAATATAAAAGTCTCTTTTTATTCTTTTTGCATTGTGTACAGTCTGGAAGCTACCCACATGCCAAATTTCAAGTTTGTTGCATGTCGGGAAGGATGCTAAACATTTCGAACAGACACACATAATCACACATTTCCCTTTTATAAATATAGAATACATGAACCCCTTTGGGTTTATATCAAGTGGGGGGCGAGGAGGGGGGTTCTTGTTATTTACCGTTGCAGAGTGTTTCTTTTATTCAATTGTACACGGGGTGGTGTTTAAAGTCGCTTCGTAGCTGTCGCCACGTCAGAGGGTTCCCCTCTGCTTTTCCCTCCTTCAGTCGCTCAACAAAACAAAAATGGCGGCCATTCGAACGTTCGCGTGGCGGGCGCCGCTTTTGTGACGCGAAACTCCGCGCGGTTCACAACAATCCGAGCCTCATCAGTCCGCACATTCACTTTGGATTGCTTGGAAATACGACGTTTTACACCACCACCCCCGCCACCGCCAGCGATTCGATTGATGAACAGTATTTGTTTAGAGTCTGCGCCTCTCTCTCTCTCTGCCCGTGGTGGCTAGGAGATGTTAACTACCTCGCCTGTTATCATCATCACCACGGTGGCTAGGAGATGTTAACTACCTCGCCTGTTATCATCATCACCACGGTGGCTAGGAGATGTTAACTACCTCGCCTGTTATCATCATCACCACGGTGGCTAGGAGATGTTAACTACCTCGCCTGTTATCATCATCACCACGGTGGCTAGGAGATGTTAACTACCTCGCCTGTTATCATCATCACCACGGTGGCTAGGAGATGTTAACTACCTCGCCTGTTATCATCATCACCACGGTGGCTAGGAGATGTTAACTACCTCGCCTGTTATCATCATCACCACGGTGGCTAGGAGATGTTAACTACCTCGCCTGTTATCATCATCACCACGGTGGCTAGGAGATGTTAACTACCTCGCCTGTTATCATCATCACCACGGTGGCTAGGAGATGTTAACTACCTCGCCTGTTATCATCATCACCACGGTGGCTAGGAGATGTTAACTACCTCGCCTGTTATCATCATCACCACGGTGGCTAGGATATGTTAACTACCTCGCCTGTTATCATCGTCACCACGGTGGCTAGGAGATGTTAACAACCTCGCCTGTTATCATCATCACCACGGTGGCTATGAGATGTTAACTACCTCGCCTGGCCTACAGGAGGTTGTGGGTTCGATCCCAGACTGACCACGCCTGCTGCTGTATATTTGGATTCTGCGTCTCGCTCTCACCCCGTGGTGGCTAGGACCTGTTAACTACCTCGCCTGTTATCATCGTCACCACGGTGGCTAGGAGATGTTAACAACCTCGCCTGTTATCATCATCACCACGGTGGCTATGAGATGTTAACTACCTCGCCTGTTATCATCATCACCACGGTGGCTAGGAGATGTTAACTACCTCGCCTGTTATCATCACCACGGTGGCTAGGAGATGTCAACTACCTCGCGTGGCCTACAGGAGGTTGTGGGTTCGATCCCAGACTGACCACGCCTGCTGCTGTATATTTGGATTCTGCGTCTCGCTCTCACCCCGTAGTGGCTAGGACCTGTTAACTACCTCGCCTGGCCTACAAGATGTTGTGGGTTCGATTCCAGACTGACCACGCCTGCTGCTGTATATTTGGAGTCTACGTCTGGCTCTCACCCCGGGGTGGCTAGGAGCTGTTAACTACCTCGCCTGGCCTACAGGAGGTTGTGGGTTCGATCCCAGACTGACCACGCCTGCTGCTGTATATTTGGAGTCTGCGTCTCGCTCTCACCCCGTGGTGGCTAGGAGCTGTTAACTACCTCGCCTGGCCTACAAGATGTTGTGGGTTCGATCCCAGACTGACCACGCCTGCTGCTGTATATTTGGAGTCTACGTCTGGCTCTCACCCCGTGGTGGTTAGGAGCTGTTAACTACCTCGCCTGGCCTACAGGATGTTGTGGGTTCGATCCCAGACTGACCACGCCTGCTGCTGTATATTTGGAGTCTGCGTCTGGCTCTCAACCCGTGGTGGTCGCGTGGATTTGTCTCCGGGACCTCCGATTTTTTCCGATCCACATTTAGAATCAACATCGCCACACGCGTTTAGAGTGTTTGGCTGATGCTATCACGTCCCACGTAATTAGCCACTGCGTTGAGCTGCGAGCATTAGCCAAGTCACTTCTCAAAAAGAGTTACAAAGCTCAGAGGGCCTTAGGGGCCGTCCATAAATGACGTAACACGATTTTGGACGATTTTTGACCCCCCCCCCCTTCATCACACGGCGTCACAAAAAGTCAGACCCCCCCTCAAATATGACGTCACAATGCTCTGCCCCCTACCTGGCTAACAAGCGCCATGACCTCGCCAACTTGGCCTGTGCTGACGGGCCTGAGGCCCGACGTCATCCTGGAAATATGTTCACGGGTGCTGTCGTTCTGGACCCATCAGGCATCGATGGGTCCAAAAAAACTGACGCTTTTAAAATTTTACCACGTAAGGTCCTGCTGAGCTTTTTTCAGAAGTTACCTGACCATCACAAATGATAGCTCAACGAAGTGGCTTATCACGTGGAAATTTACAGCAGTTAAATACTCTAAACACGTAAATCTGTTTCTAAATGTAGAGGGAAAAACCGGAGGACCTGGAGAAAATCAACATGGCCACGGAGACGACATGCAAAGTCCAAACACAAACTTCAGGGTTGGAATCGAACCTATGACCTCCGGTATACCAGGCGAGGTAGTTAACGTCTCAACACTGCGGCTCATTTTGGGGCAAAGTGAGGAAGACTCCTGGTGCTCTTCGGTGATTGGCCGCTGAAAATGTACAGCGTTTAAAAGGTCACTGTTAAATCAATTTGCATGATTTATGATTTTTAAAAGAAATTATTTCCATTGTTTTGCTTTGCATAAAAAAGGGGTTCTCCTAGGCCCGATTCGTTCTGAAGGAGCTTCGTTCCCAGAGGCTTCGTTAACCGAGGTATTCCTGTACCCGTAAGTCCCCTTGGTGTACAGGCTTTTTAACCAATTAAAATAAATTCCCATCTCATTTTCCATCTCGCAGATACACCAGGAGAGATCGTGGCCACGAAATCAAACAGGCCCATGGCGCAGTTTGAGGGCCGCTTCGAGCAGCAGATCCAGAACAAGGTCACGGAGGTCACCACTTTGAAATGGCAGATCTCGCTTGCCAAGAGCGAGCTGGCCAAGTTCAAGAAGAGGTACAATGAGACGGCCGAGAGGCTACTGGAGAGAGACCGGCACCAGCAGAAGCTGCAGGTCTCCTTCGATCGCCTCTGCCTGCGAACATCCATTGGCGACGAGGACAGCTGCGCTGACGAGGAGGCTCCGGCCCACGAAGCACCCTCACCGTTTGGATCAGGACTCGGTAGGGCTATTTGAACTTTGTTAGGAACTAACCCGCTGGGAAAATCAGGACAAATTGATAAACTACTGTTTTGCACATATGTAATATGAAGAGATGCACCTGGGGGGTAACTGGGCCATAGTGATAGGCTCTGCCGGCCTCAGCCCGCAGCCAATGGCACGTCGAGCCAGGGGTGTAGCTTGTGGCTGCATGTCAACATCTGGAAGGTTCCAGGGGGCGAGGCTGATGATTGGCTGCGTGGTATCACGTGGGCCAGGTGTTATAAGGGGTGGAGAGAGACAGCTCCGGGTCAGTGTGGAGAGGGGCTGAGGAGGAACGACGTCTGTGTCACCGGCACGTCAGCGACCACGTGGCAGGCCGGAGGCTGTCTCCGACACACACCGTCAACCAGCGGTGTGGGGAAGCGAGGCAGCGAGCGGACGCCACGCTCAGGGAACGGAGTAACGGGGGAAAGAGGAACCCAGCGTGTGAGGGAGCTGTGAATGAGGAACGAATAAAGAGAAGACAAAGACACGGTCTCATCTGGAGCGGATTTATTACACGTAATATAGATCACATGAGGGGCCATCCATTTGCAAAAAATCTGTCAAAACTTGACCCCTCTCCCCCTCCCTGTACACACACATACTTTTTACACAGCCCCCCCCCCCCCCCCCCACCTGCGTACGTACGCTTGATGCACCCCTCCCCCCGAATCCTATAGAACGGCCGATATCTAATCCACGCAGAAACGATCAAGGATTAATAATATTCACGTGTTTAAGCAAACAGATAGTCCACCACCAGACTATCTAACTCATTTGAAGGCCAATGTAGACAAATTATTATCGAGGCTTCACCCCCCCCCCCCCCCGTTTCCTATGTGACCATTGTCAGTAGACCCCCCCATACGCAAGCGTACACGTTTGGGTTAACCCCCCCTCCCCCCTCCATGCGTGCGTACGTACTAAATGGATGGCCCCTAAATATATAAATGCGTTGTTAAATCCGCCGCTACCCGACACAGCCAACTAGTAAGGTTTGTCATGTAAACAGAACATGCCAGTTCGTTACTGGTACAGCACACCGGTGTGTCTGAGAGCAAATCCACAAAATGTACAATTTTGCGTACGACGTTTCGCCAGTAATTACAACCGGCTTCATCAGGCGACAGCCAGATTTACATGTCTCCAGGATGATGTCGGGCCTCGGGCATCACCGCTGTATTTTAGAGAACAACCCCACAACGTTCACGATTGAGTACGACATCTTGTTCTTGGGTTTTGTCGGTAAAGTCACGTAGGTAAAATTTTTAAATTAAAATTAATAAAAGTAAAATAAAATAAAAAATAAAATAAAAATCACGACGTTTCGGAGGTAACACAAGCTTCAGGTGGAACCGTCACAGCACGATTGCTGTATCAACTACTTGATACAGCAGTCGTGCTGTGACGGTTCCACCTGAAGACGGAAGCTTGTGTTGCCTCCGAAACGTCGTGATTTTTATTTTACTTTTATTTTACTTTTATTAATTTTAATCGTTTACCTACGTGACTTTACCGAAAAAACCCAAGAATATGAATCCTTGCAGTCACGAAAGCTTCAAATCTAGAATTACGACATCTCGCTTGGTGATCGTGACCAGCAGCAGTAACTTATTGGCGTGTTACCATCCACGCGACAAACCTCGACAATTGGCTGTGCCGGGTGGAGCTCACGGGGTTACAACACTTTCACGTGTATCAGAATCTGTATCTATATTGGTGGAATCCGTGTAGCCCTTTCTCATTCCACTGCTGGACGAGGGTCTCCCCCACAGCGTGGGTGCTGTGACAGTTTTCTGACCATTCTGCACCGTGCTGGTCAGTGGGCGATGGTGGCGGCGGGGATTTTAGATGTGGGAGCATAGAAGTACAGGACAACAAAGTTACGCCACAGGTCTGCTCTCCCGTCCAGAATCAGAATATTTATTTAGACTGCAGGAGGAATCCGATGAGCTATGAAGCTCTTTACTCACAGATGTCCAGAAGGGCGCATGGGGTCATAAAGTTATAAAAATACAAATACTTCATAATAAACGTTTTTGGGTTAGATCGCGTTATTTATAAATGTGTTGTAACGCCCTCTACCACCCGACACGGCCAAACAGTAAAAAATGTGTCACGTTTAC
This sequence comes from Lampetra fluviatilis, assembly GCF_964198595.1. NCBI lineage: Eukaryota > Metazoa > Chordata > Hyperoartia > Petromyzontiformes > Petromyzontidae > Lampetra > Lampetra fluviatilis. Next base: position 2,685,059 of record NC_136347.1, on the reverse strand, counting down.
AAAAGACAAATAGTTCACTACTTTAGCCCACCGGTGTGTTGAAGAGTGATTTAACATAATTTACAATGATGTTAAATCACTTTGTGTTTTGTAAACGTGACACATTTTTTACTGTTTGGCCGTGTCGGGTGGTGGAGGGTTACGACACATTTATAAATAACGCGATCTAATCCTAAGACGTTTATTATGAATAATATTAGTCATGAAAGCCTACGTGTTAATACAAATACTGTTAGGAGTGGGTGAGATGTTAACTACCTCGCTTGGTATACAGGAGGTCTTGGGTTTAATCTCGACGCCTGCTACTGTATATTTGGAGTTTGCGTGTACTCCTCGTGGTCACGTGGATTTTTCTGCGGGTCTTTCGGGTTTTCTTCTCCACATTTAGAAACAGGCGTTTAAGAGTATTTGACTGCTATAAATGTCCACACGGTACTCTACTTCATTTAGCTATCATTTGCGGTCAGGTCGCTTCTGCAAAAGAGCTAAATAGCTCAGTGGGGCCTTACCTGGTAAAACATTTTTGTTTTAATAGTTTAGTATGCAAGTCACTGAAACTAAATAAATTAAACATAAACAAAGTATAAAAGCATACTCTTTGGTTCTTTCCGTAGAGTCACGTAGGTGAAAAAAAAATGATTTTAATTTAATTTAATGTTTTCACCAAGGTGACTTTACCGAAAGAACCAAAGTGTATGGATCCTTGCAGTCACGAAAACTTCAAATCTAGAAAGTATATAAGCACAAATTGCAATCGTATATAATAATATAATAATAATTCCAGGCGCTGTCTTGGCTCAACCATGGCTCGGTTTCCGGGAGCAAATGCGGGGCGATCTGTGGCCATCGGCTTTGAACGAGGAACTGAAAGCGATGGGGAGTTTGCAAGGTTCCGTCGAAAGGCCCTGACGCAGATGAATGTCTAACGGGTAGAATGAGGCGCACCGGTTTGACACGTAGTAGTAGTGGTAGCAGTGCTTTCGCGATCACTATTATCCATAATCGATGTTTTTTTGGGGTTAGATCTCGTTTAGTATAAATGTGTCATCTTCTTGGTTCTTTCGGTAAAGTCACGTAGAAGGGAAATAATAAAATAATAAAAATATTTTTTTAATTTAAATTAAACATAATGTTTTCTTTTTATTATTTTATTATTTCCCTTCACGTGACATTACCGAAAGAACCAAGAAGATGAATCCCGGCAGTCACGAAAGCTTTATATCGAAATATAAATGTGTCGTTAACCCGCCAACACCAGCCCAAGCCAACCCAGTAGGGTTTGTCACGCAAACAAAACCATGACGAATTAGTGACCACTTCAGCCCGCCGGTTGTGTGCTGGAGAGTAAACGCACAACATTTACTACTTGAGCACCGTGGCGTTTCGCTGGGCAGGTTGCCGTGTGTTGTAGTTTGCATTTGGGGGGACCGGCGGTGGTGCCGCTCATTGTTGCGGAGGGTTCGCGGTTTCGAATCCCCTATGGCCGCCCTGGTCATTACCGCAGTGCGCATATCATCATGAGTATCTTCTTGGTTCTTTCGGTAAAGTCACGTAGAAGGGAAATAATAAAATAATAAAAATAAAACATAATAAAATACAATTCTCACGACGTTTCGGCCACAACGCAAGCAGCCGTCCTCAGGTGAAGAACAGGTCTGTCGGAAAGACAACGTCTGAATGAAACACCACCAGGCTTGGAGCGTATATTTAAGCTGGGATTATTTTATTATGTTTTATTTTTATTATTTCCCTTCTACGTTACTTTACCGAAAGAACCAAGTATCATTCACTCAATCCATCCATCCATCCTTTACTGTCATCAATTTCACCGAATCCACGCATCATCACAGATTATCGCCACCCATCGCTTCTTCTCATCGATTTCATTCACCTCACCTACCACCATTACGTTCACACGCGTTCTTATACCGTTGATTAATTATTTGCAAAGCGCCTTCATAAAGGCGCGATATAAATTACGATGGGATAAGTTTATTTGTGAGCGTAAAAAATAGCACGGGCCGTCTCCGTCACGTAGGTCGTTCAGGTCAAAAGAATCCCGTGGCGTCCGTTCGCAAGAGCGGGGCCGTTGGCAGAGGTCGCAACCCGGTACCCGATACCCGTACCCTACCCAATACCCGGCCGGGTACGGGTACGGGTAGCCGTTTGCGACCCTGGTGCGGCCGGGTACGGGTAGGCCGTGAGTCACTGGTGAGTCACCGTTTGTCACTCATTTCGGGTAGGGTACGGGTATGCGACCCTGGTGCGGCCGGGTACGGGTAAGGAATCAAAACCCGTTTGCGACCTCTGGCCGTTGGTGTTCCCGGAGTCACGGTCAGAACGAGCGGAAATTACTCGGTTGGGATTCTGTTGAATGAGAAGGAAAAAAAATCTGCCAGGACCCCTCTGGAAAAGGAGACTTGATGCGACTCTCCTGGATAAGCACGCTTAATAACGTAATACTAATTATTATAAAACGACTGTTTGACATTTGTAGTTCCGTGTGTGTTTTGAGATACACAAATCAACCTATTCATGGAAAATGTGTGGTGATGTTAACTCCCTCACCTGCTATTTAGGTCATGGGTTCAATCCTGACCCTGACTATGCCTGCTGCATATTTAGGTCACCGTCTGCGTGTCTCTGCAGCCCCACGGTTACTCGGCGGGGGGCGTGAGCGACTCCCCCCTCGCCCCTCTCGGGGAGACTTCACACACGGGAGGGGTGGTGGCTGCCTAGGTCCTGGGGCCTCTGGCTGTCGTCATCCCCATCATTATTATCGTCATCAACATCGTAGAAGAAGAAACACAGTCGGTCTTCAGGGCTCTGCCGCCGCTCACGCAGTTGCCCCCCCCCCCTCCAGCCCAGGCACCCGGACCGCCCAGCCCAGCCCCTGGTGAATGAGCGTGGACGTGGGCAGCCGGGCTGAGCTCTCTCGGTGGCCTCCCACTCGGTGTCACTGACGAGGTTTCACGTTCACGCACCGCCGGGTCTGGGTCTCTTCCCGAGCGGTTCATAGCGGCCGTGCCGGGGACACTGAGCCAACACCAAGCTCCTGGGTTCAGCCCCTTGGTCCCTGCTGCACATGAAGCCGTGTTGAGTGAGTGGTCTCTCCCTGCTGCACGTGAAGCCGTGTTGAGTGAGTGGTCTCTACCTGCTGCACGTGAAACCGTGTTGAGTGAGTGGTCTCTCCCTGCTGCAAGTGAAGCTGTGTTGAGTGAGTGGTCTCTACCTGCTGCACGTGAAGCCGTGTTGAGTGAGTGGTCTCTCCCTGCTGCACGTGAAGCCGTGTTGAGTGAGTGGTCTCTCCCTGCTGCACGTGAAGCCGTGTTGAGTGAGTGGTCTCTACCTGCTGCACGTGAAGCCGTGTTGAGTGAGTGTCTCTGCCTGCTGCACGTGAAGCCGTGTTGAGTGAGTGGTCTCTCCCTGCTGCACGTGAAGCCGTGTTGAGTGAGTGGTCTCTCCCTGCTGCACGTGAAGCCGTGTTGAGTGAGTGGTCTCTACCTGCTGCACGTGAAGCCGTGTTGAGTGAGTGTCTCTACCTGCTGCACGTGAAGCCGTGTTGAGTGAGTGGTCTCTCCCTGCTGCACGTGAAGCCGTGTTGAGTGAGTGGTCTCTCCCTGCTGCACGTGAAGCCGTGTTGAGTGAGTGGTCTCTACCTGCTGCACGTGAAGCCGTGTTGAGTGAGTGGTCTCTCCCTGCTGCACGTGAAGCCGTGTTGAGTGAGTGGTCTCTCCCTGCTGCATGTGAAGCCGTGCTGCGTGGCTGGGTGGGGCGGTGGTGCTGGGTGCGAGTGGGGGTCACGCTGAGCCCCCCCTCTCTGTCTCCTTGTCTCTGCAGCCCCACAGTCACACGGTGGGGGCGTGAGTAACGCCACCCTCGCCCCTCTAGAAGAGACCTCGGACAAGGGAGGGGTGGTGGCTGCCTGGGTCCTGCCTGTCGTCATCTCCACCATCATCATCATCATCGTCGTCTCCATCTTTGTCTGGAAGAAGATGAAATGCCGTCTGTCTTCAGGGCTCTGCCCCCACTCACGCAGGTGCCCCCCCCCTCCAGCCCAGGCACCCGGACAGCCCAGCCCCTGGTGAATGAGCGTGGACGTGGGCAGACGGGCTGAGCTCTCTCGGTGGCCTCCCACTCGGTGTCACTGACGAGGTTTCACGTTCACGCACCGCTGGGTCTGAGTCTCTTCCTGAGCGTATTAATTCTAAATTTGAAGCTTTCGTGACTGCAAGGATTAATATTCTTGGGGTTTTTTTTCGGTAAAGTCACGTAGGTAAAAATGTTTAATTAATAAAAGTAAAAAAAAAATCACGACGTTTCGGAGGCAACACAAGCTTCCGTCTTCAGGTGGAACCGTCACAGTACGCTTGCTGTATCAAGTAATTTAGTACAAGTAAATTAGTACTTGATACAGCAATCGTACTGTGACGGTTCCACCTGAAGACTGAAGCTTGTGTTGCCTCCGAAACGTCGTGATTTTTTATATTTTTAATTTACTTTTATTAATTTTTTTACCTACGTGACTTTACCGAAAAAAACCCCAAGAATATCTTCCTGAGCGGTTCATAGCGGCCGTGCCGGGGATGCTGAGCCAGCACCGAGCTCCTGGCTGACTCGTACGATGTTTCTTTTTTTTTATCAACGGCTGTGTCAGCGACAACAGAATCGGAATCCGAATCTTTATTCAGGCTGGAGAAATTCGATGACCTGTGAAGCTCTTTCGCACAGATGTCCAGTAGTGGGCGGGTGAGCAAGTTACAACATCGTGGCAAGGAGATGTTAACTACCTCGCCTGGTACAGAGGAGGTCGTGGGTTCGATCCCGACCGCGAAGATACCTGCTGCTGTACATTTTGAGTCTGTTTCTCTCATAATCACGGTGGCTAGGAGATGTTAACTACCTCGCCTGGTACAGAGGCGGTCGTGGGTTCCATCCCGACCCCGAAGATGCCTGCTGCTGTACATTTTGAGTCTGTGTCTCTCAACATCATCACGGTGGCTAGGAGATGTTAACTACCTCGCCTGGGATGGAGGAGGTCGTGGGTTCGATCCCCACCCTGACGCCTGCTGTGTATTTGGAGCTTGCGTCTCTCTCTCTTGCCCCATGGTGGTCGCGTGGATTTTTCTCCGGCTCTTCCGGTTTTCCCCTCCACACTTTGAATGAACATGCTACACAGATGACCACGTGATGACAAGCCACTTCGTTGAGCTACCATTTGTGATAGCCAGGTAGCTTCTGAAAAAAGAGCTACATAGAGCTCATTGGGACTTACCTGGTGAAAAAAATAGTTTAGTTGAGTCTAAGTTGCTAAGATAAAGATCCCCCAGTATAGCTTTTTAACAGGCTGTTTTGTGTAAGTGCTGTTTACCAGAGGAAACTTATTCTATGTGTTTTTGTTGTAATTATTAAAGTAGGGGCCATTTTGAAAACGTTTGGAATTTCCGGACCGCCACCCACCCTTCTATACGTTACACAGACGCACACACAGATAGACACACAGATATAACAACAACCGCCATTCGCCACTAAGTGGCGGTGACGTCACCACGACGCTTGTGCCAGGCTATGTACACCTTGAGGCCACGTGAAGTGTCGAACGCCCGCTGGCAGGAGGTTATGGGGCAGACCTAGAAGCCACAGGTTGACTGACTGAGATGAGTGGCTGATGCACTACCTGTGCCCCCTACTGTACCAACTTGCTGTGCTTTAGTCACCCGCGCTCCGCTCGTTGTTGTGAGCGTCGCTCCTCCGCCCTCCGTTGTTGTTGGAGGGCGACTGCCTCAAACTGCCCAGTCGCGTCCTTCACGAGCCTCCTCCACAGAGGCTGATCTTGACACCGCTGGTACCAGTCATTGGGAAGTCCACCCCCCTCCACATCCTCCTGTACCACATCACTCCATCTCTTCTCCAGCACGTGCCACGCCCATTTCGCCCCCTAGATCCGGCCGAACAAAAGCTGTTTAGGCATGCGGTGGCTGGGCATGCGGGCTACATGGCCCAGCCAACGCAGCCCTGCCTGCCGGAGGAGCTCACTTGTTGTTGTGAGCGTCGCTCCTCCGCTGTGGCTGGAGGGCGACTGCTTCATCTTCCAGAAGGCCACATTGACACCGCCGGTACCAGTCATACAGTGAGCAATATGTTCTCTCGAGTGGTGATGAATTTTCCAGCCGTTTAACTTCCCGTTATATTTCACTATCGCAGGCGTCAGCAACCAAAAATTACAAAAATAACTGTTGGATTTTGTCGAATTCGGTGGTAAAAAACTATATTTTTCCAGTGACACCCTTTCCTGACCCAAAGTGGTTCTGGGAAAATTTACGAATTAATGAACATCGACATTTTAACCAATTGACCATTTTGCAAGGTATATACCGAGCTAAAAACTAAATTACTTTTTATTTTACTAAGAAAGGCCCCACAGAGCTATGTAGCTATTTGTCAGAAGCGACCTGGCCATCACAAATTATAGCAGCTCAACGAAGTGGGCAACTTGCCCCTCCCCCTCCTCCTGCTCCCCCACAGCCTCTGTGTGTGTGTGGTGGTGCTGGGGTGGTGGGATAGAGTGTGGTTACCCCCACCACTCACAAACACGCCTCTGTGTGTGTGTGGTGGGGTAGAGTGTGGGCACCACCACCACTCACACCCACGCCTCTGTGTGTGTGTGGTGGGGTAGAGTGTGGGCACCACCACCTCGTGCAAGGACAACTTTCGAGTCGGCGACAAAAGCGACCACCACGTGGGCGTTGGCTGTGAGCACCCGAACCGGGCCTCCCCACGCCTCTGTGTGTGGCCGTGGGGGGGTGGTCGTGGGGGGTGAAGTTTGACCATACTTCACCACGCCGGTCACTGCGGCTTGCTGAATGAGACCCAGAGGACGTCTCCCCCCTCCACGGCGTTGTGCGGCGTCTCGTCACGCACCCCGAAACGAGAGGCGTGGAAAAAACTGTGCCAGCTGCAGTGACGATAACGAAACACTCGCTGTGAACACGAACCATTGTGGTTAACATACACACTCGCTGTGGTGGATGATAACGAGCCCACCATGTCGTGGTTTTGTTTCCCCAGCTCTTGACCGCAGCACTCGCGAGGGGAGCGGTTGACCAGCGCAACATCCACCAGAGTTCTCCACCACTCACCACCCCACACACAGAAGATTAACAGTGTTGATTACGATGCACCAATTGTGTAGGAGAGCCACTGAGTTGTGTTTGGAGTTGTTGTTGTTGTTGTGTACGCGCCTGTTTGTGTAGGGGGAGCGGTGGTGTAGTGGTTTAGCGCTACGAACCCGGCTATAACCCGAGCTCGATTCCCGCTCACGGCCAATATCGGTGACGATTTCTTTGAACAGGTCCTGGGCCTCCCCTAGGTCGACTCAGCCTCAAACGAGTACCTGGCGTAGCCATGCGTAGTAAACATCGCCACTGGGGAGACAAAGGCGGCCGGGCGTGGTGCTGGCCACCCACCCCCTCGTGTGCCACAGAGACGAAGACGCTGGACAAGAAGAGAGAGGAAAACGCAGCATGGACTGTGGTGAGTTCTACGCGTTTCTTTCTATATCACTCAGAATCCGAATATGTATTGATACTGGAGGAATCCGATGAGCTATAAAGCTAATTTTTACAAATGTCCAGTAGGGGCTGGTTAGAAAATTACAACAACGGACAGTACAGAACAAGGCCGTAGCCACGGAGTCAACATTGGGGGGGACCAAATTTTTCAGGGGGGCTGAAAGAAAAAAATATAAATTTGAAAACTAATTTCCTGCTTAAAATATTAAAAAAATTCACTAACACATGGGATGGATTTTTTTTAACAATAATGTCTTATACTGTATTGTATTACATTGCTCTGTTTTTTTCTATTTTACCTTTTCTTGTTTCAATGTATGTACTGTAATGGCAGAGATGAGGGATGAATAAAGTACAACCATAGCCACAATCATATAAACAGAAATCTATTTGATAGCAATATATTGGGGAGGGGGGCATTTTGAGCATATTGAATATTGGGGGGGATATTTATCTTGTAATTACAAAGTATAGGCAAGGTAAGGAAATCACTAAAAGTAAAAAACGGAACCATTTTTCAACGTATAATAATAGAGGTTTTCCCCATTTTTTTCTGGCAACAAAACTGTAACCTTTTTACAAGGATTCATGTCTGCATTAACCACAATACTTGCAGTCAAATGTAAACAAAAAACACACTTCGATTTAAAGCTTTCGTGACTGCAGGGATTCATCTTCTTGGTTCTTTCGGTAAAGTCACGTAGAAGGGAAGTAATAAAATAATAAAAATAAAACATAATAAAACAATTCTCACGACGTTTCGGCCACAACGCAAGCAGCCATCCTCAGGCGAAGAATGAAACACCCCAAGCTTGGAGCGTATATTTAAGCTGGGTTAGAGGGGGGGGAGGTGGGAAGAAGAGCGCCTAAACAAAATAATTTGCATATCAAGAGGAATTCAGCATATGGAAAATGCGTAGGAGGTGGGCGGGGGGGGTTCCAAATCAATACTATGCCCGTGCATTATGCAGGATTAGCAGCATCAAAGGGGGGGGGGGAAGGGGGGGAGCATTAACAAAGGAAAGGAATGTTAATAGTATGTAGCTGTAGTTACTAAACAACCACGTAAAAAACTACAGTATAAACTGCATGACAAACTAAAGTATAAACTACATAGCATCATCAGTAAACTTACTATACTCTACAATAAGCTGAGTTACTAACAGTAAGTAATACATGAAAAATTCTACGTTGTAAAAAATTATATAATATGCTTCCATCTAAACTTTATTCTCTTACATCACACGCGTCTATACCGTACTATATACTTCCATAGGCAAAACCAACATTAAATTACATACTGTATTGCTATAAACCACCCTATACCTTATACATTTTTAATATAACACTATGTATTATTCTACCCACCCTAATGTGTATCAAAATGGTTTATTACGTCCTTCCAGTGATTGCTAAGCCAGAATCCATCTTCTCGGCTAAAATTGTCTCTGTGTTTGTAAATGTGGATCGCCTCATGTACGAATCTCTCATGATAGCCAGATGGCTTGCAGAGAACCTCTGTCTTGGAGAAGTCAATGTCATGTGAGCCCACTGAGTTGTAACAGTGATCTGCCACGGCTGAGGTGTTTGTCCTACAGTGTTTCAGGTCAGCTTTATGTTCACGGATGCGGTCCGAGACATGTCGTTTGGTTTCCCCAATGTAACTGCTACCACAGAGGCAACTTAGTTTGTAGACACCAGGGTACTGTATGTCTGGAACCACATCTTTTACAGACGGTACCAGATCACGGATTTTATGTACTGTGTTGAATCGGACCTGGATCTTGTGTTTAATCAGGATTTTGGAGATCTTTTTTGTGACCCCAGCAATGTAGGGTAAGGTGATGGTCTTGAAAGGCTCCTCAACAGGATCCTTCTTGGTGGTTGGAGTGATGGCTTTGCGGATTGTGTAGTCGGAGTAACCATTAGCCTTAAGAGCTTGGCGTACGTGTTTGAGTTCACTGGAAATGTGTTCATGGTCGGAGATGCATTGGGCTCTATGATATAGAGTCTTGATGAGGGAATTCTTCTGGGATGGATGGTGGTGGGAATCCGGTTTTAGATAAGCATCCGTGTGGGTGGCTTTCCTGTAGACAGAGTGGCTCATTGAACCATCAGGTCTCCTTTTGATTAGGACATCCAAAAAGGGTAGCTTGCCATCATTTTCGACTTCCATGGTGAATCTGATGGCTGGGTGTATGGAATTGATATGGTCGAGAAATTGGTCTAGAGCAGGCCGGCCATGTGGCCAGATGACAAAAGTGTCGTCTACGTACCTCTTCCATAAGGTCGGGCGTAGAGTGGCAGTCTGGATGGCGTCCGTCTCAAATTTCTCCATGAAGATGTTGGCTACAACCGGAAGTCGAAAATGATGGCAAGCTACCCTTTTTGGATGTCCTAATCAAAAGGAGACCTGATGGTTCAATGAGCCACTCTGTCTACAGGAAAGCCACCCACACGGATGCTTATCTAAAACCGGATTCCCACCACCATCCATCCCAGAAGAATTCCCTCATCAAGACTCTATATCATAGAGCCCAATGCATCTCCGACCATGAACACATTTCCAGTGAACTCAAACACGTACGCCAAGCTCTTAAGGCTAATGGTTACTCCGACTACACAATCCGCAAAGCCATCACTCCAACCACCAAGAAGGATCCTGTTGAGGAGCCTTTCAAGACCATCACCTTACCCTACATTGCTGGGGTCACAAAAAAGATCTCCAAAATCCTGATTAAACACAAGATCCAGGTCCGATTCAACACAGTACATAAAATCCGTGATCTGGTACCGTCTGTAAAAGATGTGGTTCCAGACATACAGTACCCTGGTGTCTACAAACTAAGTTGCCTCTGTGGTAGCAGTTACATTGGGGAAACCAAACGACATGTCTCGGACCGCATCCGTGAACATAAAGCTGACCTGAAACACTGTAGGACAAACACCTCAGCCGTGGCAGATCACTGTTACAACTCAGTGGGCTCACATTACATTGACTTCTCCAAGACAGAGGTTCTCTGCAAGCCATCTGGCTATCATGAGAGATTCGTACATGAGGCGATCCACATTTACAAACACAGAGACAATTTTAACCGAGAAGATGGATTCTGGCTTAGCAATCACTGGAAGGACGTAATAAACCATTTTGATACACATTAGGGTGGGTAGAATAATACATAGTGTTATATTAAAAATGTATAAGGTATAGGGTGGTTTATAGCAATACAGTATGTAATTTAATGTTGGTTTTGCCTATGGAAGTATATAGTACGGTATAGACGCGTGTGATGTAAGAGAATAAAGTTTAGATGGAAGCATATTATATAATTTTTTACAACGTAGCATTTTTCATGTATTACTTACTGTTAGTAACTCAGCTTATTGTAGAGTATAGTAAGTTAATGATGATGCTATGTAGTTTATACTTTAGTTTGTCATGCAGTTTATACTGTAGTTTTTTACGTGGTTGTTTAGTAACTACAGCTACATACTATTAACATTCCTTTCCTTTGTTAATGCTCCCCCCCTTCCCCCCCCCCCTTTGATGCTGCTAATCCTGCATAATGCACGGGCATAGTATTGATTTGGAACCCCCCCCGCCCACCTCCTACGCATTTTCCATATGCTGAATTCCTCTTGATATGCAAATTATTTTGTTTAGGCGCTCTTCTTCCCACCTCCCCCCCCTCTAACCCAGCTTAAATATACGCTCCAAGCTTGGGGTGTTTCATTCTTCGCCTGAGGATGGCTGCTTGCGTTGTGGCCGAAACGTCGTGAGAATTGTTTTATTATGTTTTATTTTTATTATTTTATTACTTCCCTTCTACGTGACTTTACCGAAAGAACCAAGAAGAAAAAAACACACTAATAATATACGCATTTTGACTGCAAGTATTGTGGTTAATGCAGACATGAATCCTCGTAAAAAGGTTTCAGTTTTGTTGCCAGAAAAAAGGGGAAACCCCTATTATTATATTTTGGAAATGGCAAAGGAGGTCTAATGATGTAGATGCTCACCCTGAGCCCTCATTACTTTGATAGTGCATTGTCTTTGAGCTGTACGCCTTTTGGCGTCATCTAGTCTAGCACCAACTGAGACGAGGCTCTAAAGGAACCTGTCTCTTGCCTGGGACCAATCAGTTTCAAGGACAATGCATATATTATCAGAGTGTGTTTATTTTTTTTGTATTTTGACTGCAAGTATTGTGGTTAATGCAGACATGAATCCTTGTAAAAAGGTTTCAGTTTTGTTTCAACGGTTTTACTTAACTTGATTCTTTTTTGTCTGGGTCAAATATTGTAAACATTTTTCACACGTACTCAGGTCTGGTGACAATACATGCCTGTATCGAAATTGGCATCAAAAGCCTCAAACTGCATGTGTGTCTGCCTATGTTGTTGCTGTGTCTGTGTTTTTTCTTGGTGTGCCTCGCTCGGTGTGTCTTTGTGTGTGTCTGCCTATGTTGTTTCCATGTCTCTGTTTTATCATTAATTCTTGCCTGATGACGGTTGCTTGTGTTGCAACCAAAACTTTGTATTCTATTATTATTTGATTTTATTTTCTACGTGACTTTACCGAAAGAACCAAGGAGTATTCTCAACTTCTCCCTTTCTTCAAGTGTCACACCTGGCTCTGAGCTCTCATCTGCAAATGGTTTGTGTTTCTTCTTTCGCTGGAGATCGTGCTTAAATGAATGAGAGACACCTGTTACATCTAAGGCTGCCCTTTCAAAAGCCTCAAACTGGTCTCGCTGTCCCGCCACAAAATCCCTCAACGAAGACAAAGGCTGTGCTGCTACGGAGATCTCAATGTCACTTTTCTGTAGGTACATGCTTGTAGCATGGAACTGGTCAAGTATGACGTCCCAGAAATGTGCCATGAACACCGTCTCTAAGGTCTCCAATTTACACATAGTCCAGTGGCTTCAATTCGAGTATCTCTTTTCTCATTACCATTATTGCACATACCACCGAAGGCCTCTCTAATGTGGGTGTCATTTCTCCACAGTGCCTTGGTTGACTCTGCCCTTGCACTCGACCGAGTACTGGACAGCGATTTGAATGCCAGTCTGACATCTGTCTTCCGAAAGGCTTTCCCCCATCTGTGTGTGGATGAAGAGCAAAATGTGTACAGTGATTGCAACATGTTAAAAAACTTGTCAGCCTCTGGGCTACTGCCGTCTAAGGTGTGAACACCAACTAAGTTAAGTGAATGCGCTGAGCAAGGCACAGACTCTATCAGAGGTTTTTCTTTGTTTCAGGTGGGCCTGTAGATAGGCCTCGGCAAGGTAAGGTAAAAGGTAAAAGGTCAAAAGCAACGAGCCTACCTTTACCCTACCTTTTATTCTTACCCCATACAAATTACCCGATTACATATTAATTACTGGGGTACTACTACACATGAAAAAGGTTTATAACAGGTAAATGCTAGGTAGAGCGCTTTATTCATATAGAATACTCTCCATGATTCTAATTTAAAATTGAGGCCACGGACTGCGCCACGGTGCTTTTAGCGAGCGATAAACAGGGTATTTACTGGGTAGTATTTCCCACTACCTTTACCCTGCCCTTTACCTTACCCCTTGGCATGTCGACACCTTTACCCTTTACCATTTTACCCGGTGAAAAGGGTAAATTACCTTATCTTGCCACCTACCTGTAGACCATTGTATTTTCCTGACATGTTAAACAATTGCTACGTGACTTTACCGAAAGAACCAAAGAGTACAGTTCAGAAGTTCATTGTTCCAGTTTTTATATCTCGGACTGGATCTGGGTATTTTTCACTGCGGTTTTGGAAGGGGACTGTTCCTCTTTCAATAAACACTGACTTACAATGTCACTGGAAGTTCATTTCCATAATGCAGCTGGCAAAAATGTCAGCTAGCTAATTTCTGTTAACAAGCTGAATCATATGGGCAGCTAGCTCGGGGAAATGGGCAGCTCGCTAAAATAAAGGGATAGCTAGTTACGGTAAGTCAAATAACGAACGGCTTGCCATAATGACGTCCTTCAAACTGTCCAGTTATGCAGAATGAACTGACTTGTTGGTGAATATTGTATCATGTCACAGCGTATTGTAATGTGCCAGCCAGTGCCTCAGTTGTACAGAAGCACTGTACTCTCCGAGAGGCTCTCGTTTTAAGCATGCACTGCATGTGTAGTGCTTGAGATACACGTCACGCGCTGGGGTCGGTGTGCGCGCACGCGGCGTACATGAGGACACAGGGCGCTGATTGGCTGGTCGTTGTTGTCCCAATTGAGGTGGCGTGATGTCTGAGGATGGTAGCAAGTGGCAATTAAGGGTGCAGGGCGCTGATTGGCCGAGAGGGGTTGTTGTCGGAGAAAGGCGCCACAGTGTCTGGAAAAACATGCCACGTGGCAGTGGGGGCAGGGGGCGAGTGGCGTCGCGGGGGATGCCCTGATTAATTGGGAATTAATTGGTTCGGGGATAAAGTCAGGGGTTTTGGAGGAGACGGGAGTTCGCGTTTGGGAGGAGACAGAGGATGGAGAGATGGAGCAGCAGAGTGAGTACAAGCGTAGGGTAGCAGTGGAGAAACGTAGGGTAGCAGTGGAGAAGCGTAGGGTAGCAGTGGAGAAGCGTAGAGTATGAAGCGGCTGGAGTGGGGGAAGATAAGCTGATGTAGTTACGACGGAGTGGGACGGCGGAGCTGATAAAGAGCAGCCGAACTGTGGCGGAGAGAGCGGAGAGGAGAGTCGACGGAGGAGTAGAGGGGAGCGAGTGAGGCCGGCGGAACGCGGCGAGCGAGCGGAGAGCGTGGAAGAGTTCTGTGGATCGGTGTGAGTGGAGGAACATTGAGCGATGTTGAAGGAAGGAATGTTGAGCGACATACACGAAATAAATTAACGAGGAAAGACAAAAAGCTGTCGTGTCGGTTCGAGCACTACACGTGTACTAAGGGGCCCAGGCGTTACGCTTGACGTGGGTATGGGTCTCTGTGGATATCTATGTGTGTGGGTCTCTGGGTGTCTGTGGGTCTCTGTGAGTATGGGTCTCTGTGGATCTCTATCGATCTCTGTGGGTCTCTTTAAGTGTGGATCTGTACAGGCGCGGTTCCGCCACTAGGGGGCGATAGGGCGCCGCCCCACCAAGAGCTGGGGATGATAAACTACACTGTCATTTTAATAGACCTTAGGGTTAACCGCTGGTGGTGAGTGGAGCGAGAGATGTGATGAACCACTCTTCTGTATTCATCAGGAGACGGGCACCATGAAGTGGGTTCTGGTCGCAGTGTTCATCTCCCTCCTGCGTGAGTTCACACCGAGAAGCACTCACCCAGCACACATGGAGCGGTCTCCTTCAGACCCCTTTCCCACTGGCACAACCGAGCCATGCCGGCGCAGGTCTCTCGCGTTTCTGGTGTTTTTTTTCCACTGGCACAGCTGAGTCGTGCCAGCACAGGGCCCTCATGGTCCTGGTGGTTTTCCACTGAGCGTTTTCGCCACTGAGTTGGAATAAAACCGTGATATACAGGTCTCAAAAGACATCTGAATATAGCCGACTGTAAACTGCGCATGCGAGGGATCTAGGTTGCGTGCTCCTTATGAGAAGTCAGAATCCGACACTTATTTTAGTCCGCGCGTGGCCCGCCCATTATTTTATTTACCACTTCCGTCCGCGCCTCTTTCCCGCACTGCGCACTTCTCTCGGTCACAGTTTTGGTAAGCCCACAGGACGCTAACCCATAGCCAAAATGAGTAAAAAAAACAAACTTTGCTGGAGAGCTTCTTTGAAAAGGGGGAAAGACCCAATGACGAACACCCCCCCCCCCCGGTCCGTGAAAAAATGTGTCTTCCATGAAACCGGTCCCTGGTGCCAAAAAGGTTGGGAACCGCTGCTGTACAGGACACACCGCCTTAGGGAAGACTCTACACTGCACCCACCTTATGCCTGGCTCCACTGTATTCATCCGCAAACCTCACTGCGCTGCACTATTTGCGCTTACGTAAATAATGCAAACATTTACGCATACAGCATAGGATTTATTTTTACACGATTTATGTAAGCATTTCCGTGAAGTCGGATTTCCGGAAGTCGGGCCTTCCACAACCCGGGGACTGTCTTTTTTTATACAGTGAGAAAGTATGGATGATCTCTCTTTGTAGAGACATCTCTAACGAATATGACCGGTCTCTATCTCTATACATCTGTATTGTCTACACAGTGAGAGAGTATTCCTGATCTCTCTCTCACTATATAGACATCTATATTGTCGACAGAGAGAGAATGGCTGATCTCTGTCTGTTGAGACATCTCTAACTAATGTGACTGGTCTCTCTCTCTGTGTAGCTGTGACATCTTCTAGGAAGCTGCAGCTCTCCCTACCGGAGAGTGTGAATGTGATGGAGGGAGAGAGCGTGACTCTTCCATGCTCCTTCTCGCCACCACCAATCAAGTCGAATGCCCTCCTCATCAAGTGGGTCATGATGCCCACACATTACTCGGAGATGATGCCCAAATGGGATATCATCGAGGTGAGAATCTCCTTCGACTCTAAACCTAAATATGCAATGCACTACTCGATGTCTGCATCGCCACGTATCAGAAAGTAACAAAAAAGCTATTTGGAGGTTTGTTTTATTCCAGATTATGACTAAAGAACTTTCTTAAATACCCAGAAATGTCGCACTGAGTCTCTAGACCATCTTTTTAAAGCAGGGTCCTGCCAATTGAGTTGATGAAAGTATGGCTTCATGTGGGAGGAAGCCGGATAATCTGGAGAAACCCCACACACATATGAGGGTGCAATACTCAAAACTATGCATAGTCAGAGTTCTATAAATCCATAGCTAGAACCACTCCAACACTGTCTGCAAACCAAATCCATTGCTGAACTGCCATCTCCTGGCTACTGTGCAAACCAAGCCTACAACCCCTGACATTCTCAGACAGTCAAAGTATTTAGCAAGCTCAACGCTGATTGGTGACCAAGATCCAGCGAGTTTGGGGACATTCGGAATGATTTGGAGGATCGTGGTTCGTGCCGTTTCAGATCTACGACTCGCATTCTGGAAATTCGAGGCCCGGAGTGGCTGAGTTTGTGGGAGACGAGAAGAGTGATTGCTCCTTCAGGATCATCAACGTCTCCAGGACCCTCGGCCCCGTGTTTAAGTGCGATGTCTACTGTTACCGCTGTGGGACAGAGGACTGGAAGGTGTTTGGAGAGGTGAAGCTGAACGTGACGGCTGCAGGTGAATGAGAGGGGAGCGTCGTGCTCACCACACGGTGGCGCTGTGACTCGCACCGTCGCTCGTGCAGCCGGTGGTGGGTGGGAGGTCAAGGGTCAGAGATCACAGGGTGGAGGGTGCAGAGCTGGAGAGCGGTCGTTGTACAGAGAGGAGCCTCGGCAGAGAACCTCCCTACTGCATGTGAAGCCGTGTTGAGTGAGTGGTCTCTCCCTGCTGCACGTGAAGCCGTGTTGAGTGAGTGGTCTCTCCCTGCTGCACGTGAAGCCGTGTTGAGTGAGTGGTCTCTCACTGCTGCATGTGAAGCCGTGTTGAGTGAGTGGTCTCTCCCTGCTGCACGTGAAGCCGTGTTGAGTGAGTGGTCTCTCCCTGCTGCACATGAAGCCGTGTTGAGTGAGTGGTCTCTCCCTGCTGCATGTAAAGCCGTGTTGAGTGAGTGGTCTCTCCCTGCTGCACGTGAAGCCGTGTTGAGTGAGTGGTCTCTCCCTGCTGCATGTAAAGCCGTGTTGAGTGAGTGGTCTCTCCCTGCTGCACGTGAAGCCGTGTTGAGTGAGTGGTCTCTCCCTGCTGCACGTGAAGCCGTGTTGAGTGAGTGGTCTCTCCCTGCTGCATGTGAAGCCGTGTTGAGTTACTAGGTAGGGCGGTGGTGCTGGGTGCGATTGGGGGTCGCATTGAAACCCACCCTCTCTGTCTAGGTTCTTGACACCGCCGTCCGTGTCTCTGCAGCTCTACAGCTGTACAGCGGTGCAAGTGGCACGACTGTCACTGGGGCAGGGGAGACCTCGCCCACAGCAAGTCCCCACTTCAGAGACAGGATGGGGCTTGTGGCGGTAGTGGTGGTGGTCGTGATCGTGGTAACAGTGACTGCCGTCAAATTCATCCAGAAACGCTGTCGGTCGTCTGTGAGCTCCCCTGTCTCACACAGGTATGTGCAGTACGTGTGTGTGTGTTGAACGTCTTTTGCACCCTACGTAGCCAACCGTAGCTAACCGCAGGTGCGAGGGAAGGACAACAAACTAAACACACAAAGAAGTTCTAAAGAAATTAGTTTTTGACCTCTAACCCAGGCACCAGGATCCATCACAGCTCCTCAATAATGAACGTGAACGCAAGAAACTGAGCTGGGTTCTTGAGGCGCTGAGTCGGAACCACTGAGACCCTGGGGGGTGATTCCCCATGAACTGTGTCCAGGTGTTGCTGTGTGCAGGCACCGTGCGGTTTGTAAACTCGTGTTTGTTCTTGTTCCTCACTGGCGATGGGCAAGCAGACGTGCACGGTGATGTGGAGAATAAGAATCCACTGATGGAGGTGAATGGACACAAGGGGGACAACGGAGACAAAGGTACGGACGCCTTTTCGAATAAATCTTCTGTGGGCTCCCCCGTGACCACCCTGGCCGGCACGTGGAGCCGCTCTTACCCACAGTGCCATGCGGGAGTGCAGTGCTGACTGCCTGTGGTTCATGAGCTGATTGTTTACAGACCTTGCTTTTGTCATCTCTCTCCCTCACTGTGACTCTCCACACTCCTCTTTGACCACTTCAAATCCCTCACCGCTAAATTCCACACGATCCAGAATCCTGCTGCTGCCTCATTTCACAGCTTCTGTAAATGAAACCTCATCATCCCAATCCTCGGATTCCCCCACTGGCTACAAATCAAATCCCGAATCGACTGCGAGATCGCATTCTCCACCTACACGATCCTCCGTAGACTCTCCGCTTCCTCTCCCCTCTAATCTCTCTGTGCTCCCCTCCACGTGTTCTCCTACCTCTACCCTCTAATCTCTCTGCGTTCACGTATAATCTATTGGAGATGTACAGAATATGAAATTCGCGGGTTTGTATTTTTTTAAATTGGCTGCCGTGGCACAGACGGCACGCTCCTACCGGACGTTGTGGTTGCGGTGCAGGTTTAAGTTGTGTCTATGAAGGGACCTGAATGTGTGTGCCTTGCACAAGTCATGAGGCCCTAAAGATTATTAATCTGGGATGGCGCCTTGGACTTGTCACGAATTAATGTGTGTTGTATCTGTATGACTGGGAAGCATTTATCTCAGGAGTCTATGCTGCTCATGGTGACTGTTGGGAGATGTGGGTCGAGAGGAGTGGTTCGCGACCTGTGAGCTGTAGACCACACGGCCATGTTAATTTCCCTGCAGAACTGTTGCCGATTTTATTCACGAAACCTTTCTTGTGTACACTGCAAGTTATTCCGCAATTTGTTTTGAGGGTTGACAGTGAACGTGGCTCCAGAAATGTTGGGAACCACTGGGCTAGAAGATCCACACTGTTACTGCTTGTAAGAGATTAGTTTCTAAGTGCCATGCTGCACATGTTTGGTCTTGAGAAATATTCGGCGTTCAGGTCCATAGTTTTAATAGTTTCAATATTTACGATTGTCAACCTTGTTTTAAGTCCTTAAAGAGAAAATATTTGTTTTTAAAAGCTTTAGTCAAAAACAAATCCACGATTTAGTCATTTGCTGGTGGAAAGAGAAATATATCTATATTCTTAAACAAAATTCTTTAACCTGGAGACTCAACTGACAGAAATATTAAATATGTTTGCAACAATACCGAGTCTTGTCTGTTAATCATGACAACACCTCGAGCTGGGAAGCTCCACTGCAGGCACGTGAACACTCGCGGGGGGCGAGGGGTTAATTTTGCACGGCACAAACGTGAACGTGAACGTTGTGGGCTCTCTCCATCACACCGATGTGCTTTAGTTGCTAATTTGCACGATTCTTGTTCACGTGACAACCCATACTTATTGGCTGTGTTGGGTGGTGGTGGGTTCAAGACACGTTAATATTCACGCGATCCAACCCAAACCGCCTCTGTTATGAATCACTAAAACTCATCACCCAATTGCAATGCCCCCTGGCGGTGACATCACGCCACTGTACAAATCCACATCGATCAAAAACCCATCGGATTCGTCCCACGTTCATCTGTCCCCTCCACATCAAAAATACAAAAAAAATGCAGCCACAAAAATCTTCCTGTGAGTGCACTCTTTCAGCAGCACCATTGGTGGTTCAACTGCAGGAAAAAAAATTCTGGACCGGATGCGACATTCAGTGGCTCATCAGCAGTCAGGATCGTTTGAGAATGTAAAACACGGCGCTCAATGTGACAAAGATAAACTATGAAGGTGCAGCCCCTGCAACTGCTCGTTTACGCCACTGCAGGGGGAAGGGCCTCCACTAGAGGGCGCTCTGCACAGCCCCTCTAGCCAGGGGCAGAGGGCTTGGCGATCCGTGATGGCTAGGAGATGTTAACTACCTCGCCTGGTATACAGGGGGTCGTGTGTTCGATCCCGATCCTGACAGCTGCTGTACATTTGGAGTTTGCGGTGTCTCCCTCCTCGTGATCTCGAATCAACATCGCGCCTTCAGAGTGTTTGGCTGCAATAAATGTCCATGTGGTGATCAGCCACTAAGTTGAGCTGCCATTTGTGAAGGCCTGCAGGTCGCTTCTGAAAAAGAGCGACATCGCTCAGTGGGGCCTTACCTGGTAAAATAAAAATAGTTTAGTTTGTAGGCTTTAACAATATTATTGTACTTACACCGTGTATTGGGTTGAGAGAAAGACAGTCTCACAGTGACAGTATCAATGAAACATGTACAGGTTACACAACTCACAATGAAGTAAAAGTCTCTAATTTCTCCATGAAAACGTTGGCTACAACCGGAGATAGGGGAGAGCCCATTGGAGTGTCCTCAGTTTGTTTGTAGAAAGTTCCATTCCAGGTGAAGTATGTATTGGTTAAGCAGTGTCTCACCAGTATTCAGTCCTTGATGAACCAAGTCTTCAATGATTGCGATGGTGTCAGGTACAGGAACTTTGGTGAATAAGGAAACCACATCAACACTGACAAGCAGGTCGTCTGCTTGTCAGTTGTAGTCAACGTTTTCATGGAGAAATTTGAGACTGACGCCATCCAGACTGCCACTCTACGCCCGACCTTATGGAAGAGGTAGGTAGATGACACTTTTGTTATCTGGCCACATGGCCGGCCTGCTCTAGACCAATTCCTCGACCACATCAATTCCATACACCCAGCCATCAGATTCACCATGGAAGTCGACAATAATGGCAAGCTACCCTTTTTGGATGTCCTAATTAAAAGGAGACCTGATGGTTCAATGAGCCACTCTGTCTACAGGAAAGCCACCCATACGGATTCTTACCTAAAACCGGATTCCCACCACCATCCATCCCAGAAAAATTCCCTCATCAAGACTCTACACCATAGAGCCCAATGCATCTCCGACCAGGAACACATTGCCAGTGAACTCAAGCACGCGGCGGGCGGCGCTGCCTTTCCCGGCGACTGACGATGCCGCGGTGGGGCCCCTTTGTCGCAGTGTCCCTCACGGGGTGCGGCTCACCCACACAACACCGCCACGGCATTCGTGTGGACGCACCACACGAGACGCGCCATGCCACTGCGCTCGTATTCAGGGCAAGAAGACATCAACGCGGGTTTTGCAGGCAAACAACATTTATTAAGCGACACGTGACAATGTTTCATGTAGATAAATAGTATGCATTCGTGACCGTATGGCTTCATTTGAAAAAAAAAATTGGATTTTTAAAATATATAAAAACGTGTGCGCTCTTCGAATATAAAATTCCCTGAGGTTTGCGGCTCAAGGCAATACAGTTGGTACAACACTTTAGCAGTTTCAAGGCACAGACGGTTGGCAACAGTTCATGACCAGTAGCAGCATCGTGGTCAATAGTCAGGAAACGACTCTACACACTCACGGGGGTTGAATCGTCACAATGTCATCCAAATCGCTCGTGCATTCTATTCCACTGCTAACAGGTGCAGTGCAAACGTTACATTAGACATAAACGAATGGTAAAGTAATCGTAGCTTACATCCAAGGCACTTTACACGTGGTACAATGAGGTTAGATAAAGGTGGCGTGTGAGAGGAGGGGAAAGAGGGGAAGGGGACAGGGATGGGTACGGGGAGGATGGGGACCAGGGAGAAGAGGCGGGGGCCTTGAGCGAGGAGTGGAAACGGTGATTGTACGCAAGGTGCCGAGTAGTGCGGGTGTAACAAACCGTCTCAATCGATCAGTCGATGCATAAAAACTTGACCAGCACACATGTAAAGTACCCTACACACATCATCGATCGGTACCATCACTCATCAACATCATAGATATGACCACCGGATGGGCCACGCCAATGTAGAACGAGCGGCAGTATTGTGTAATAGACACTGGACCCTGCCACAGGAAATGTAATTGCACTGGCCAGCTCACAACACAGGGGTCGGCACGGAGACGCTCGGTCTGGCTCGCTATGGGTTCAACCGAGCGGCAGAGCCGACCCGTTTTCAGAGGAACGTGTCTCTGTGCACATCGCTAAAGTGGTTACGTTGTTCACGAGTCTCACAATAATTTACTGCTTGCTGCTGTTGCTGCCCGTGAGGGTGTTCAAGTGCAGATTGTAAATATCAAGCGGTTTTGATCCCACGCACTTTGATCAGATTGACAGCAATTACCAAAACAACTTCACAACTGCCAGAGTACTAGCCCTGCCCTCATGCCGACGTTTTTGGCACGAGACTGAGGCAGAAGAAGCAACAAAACTACGAGTAACAAAACAACTCTATTCTAACTAAAGTGTTGGAAGCGACATAAAATTGCTCGGGAGGCCCCAGTCTTCATGCCTGGGTGATGGTGCCGCTCATCCCACAACTCCTTTGGAAGGTCCCATCAGCTGTCCTCCCTCTGCTGCACTCTCTCCTGAGACTATGGATGGAGTGGCACTGTAAAACGAGAAACAAAAGCATCCGTGAGCAAACCACCCGGTAACACGACAAGCCATTCAACTAAAGCCCCATGTAAAACCCCGGGGGTTAAATAACCTCGGTAACGACTAAACCTCATCGCTTAATACAATCAATATTCACTAAAAAAAAAACTACGATGGTAACGCACTTTACAGCTTAATATAAATCGTGGTTGCTTGGTAGCACAGCCACACGAGGCAGGCAGATCAGTTAAATGTCCACTTGGCAGTCCAGATGCTTTTAGGCACTGGGTCATCGGACTGCGGTTGGGAAATGCCTCGTCCACGTTCACTCATCAGGAGCTGCGTAGGGGGGGGGGGGTCGTAGTGCCTGGGCTGGAGGGGGGGGGGGGCACCTTCGGCAAGGCCCACTGAGCTGCGTCGCTCTTTGTCAGAAGCGACCACCTGGCCATCACAAATGATATGCTCGACGCAGTGGCCGATATCATCATCATCACGTGGGGAATGTATAGGAGCGGCCAAAATACTCTAAACGCGTGGTGACGTTGATTGTACATGTGGAGATGAAAAACCTGAGGAGCCGGAAGAAAATCCACGTGACCACCACGGGGAGAGAGAGAGACACACAAGCTCCAAATACACAGCAAGCATCAGGGTGGGGATCGAACCCACGACCTCCTCCATACGAGGCGAGGTCGTTAAAATCTCCTAGCCACCGTAATGATGACAGAGAGACACAGACTCAAAATATACAGCAGCAGGCATCGTCGGGGTCGGAATGGAACCCACAACCTCCTGTGTACCAGGCGAGGTAGTTAACATCTCATAGCCACGGCGTTGTATCTTGCTGACTCGCCCCCTACTGAACATCTGTGAAAAAAGCTTCACAGCTCATCGGATTCTTCCGGCCTGAATAAAGATTCAGATTCTGTTGTCACTAACACAGCCGTTGATAAAAACATCGTACGAGTCAGCCAGGAGCTCGGTGTTGGCTTAGCATCCCCAGCACAGCCGCTATGAACCCAGACCCAGCGGTGCGTGAACGTGAAACCTCGTCAGTGACATCGAGTGGGAGGCCACCGAGAGAGCTCAGCCCGTCTGCCCACGTCCACGCTCATTCACCAGGGGCTGGGCTGGGCGATCCAAGTGCCTAGGCTGGAGGGGGGGGGCACCTGGGTGAGTGGAGGCAGAGCCCTGAAGACCGATGGCGTTTCTTCTTCTTCCAGACAAAGACGGAGACGACGATGATGACGACGATGATGACGGAGATGACGGAGATGACAGGCAGGACCCAGGCAGCCACCACCCCTCCCTTGTGTGAGGTCTCCTCGAGAGGGACGAGGGTGGCGTCACTCACGCCCCCACCGTCTGACTGTGGGGCTGCAGAGACACGGAGACAGAGAGGGGGGGGGGGCGCTCAGCGTGACCCCCACTCGCACCCAGCACCATTCCTGGCTGAGAATCACTCAGCTCTGTACAAATGCCCACTCTAGTCCTGCACCACAGTTTTTCCATTACCCTTGACCTCCCGGCCTCAACCAGTTGGATCTCTACTATTTGTTTTTTTCGGTAAGCACAATTGCTGTGACGGTGCCACCTGAAGACATAAACTTGTGTTGCCTCCGAAACGTCGTGATAAAAAAATGTTTTACCTACGTGACTTTACCGAAAAAACCAAAGAGTCTGGACCCTTTCAGTCAAATCTAGAATCAGTTGGATCTCGTGCACCGTGCAACGCAGGTTCCCCCATAATCGCTTCATCCGTTTTGAACAACGTCGTGACGAACGGTGATCATTTTATTTTCTTTTACATTTTTTATCTGATAAATTATAAAACAAGAAACGAAATCATGAAAGTTGTAAAACGAACGTGCATTATCCATTAAATGAGTGCTTTGCCAATTGTTAAGGCGAATAAATTATACCACATCCTCATATTCCGTGCATTATTCATTGCATAACTGACATCGTGCGTCAGCATTAGAGGACTCGTGTAGTCCTCGTCTTCATGCGTGCGAAAAGTAAAGCAAAGCAAAGCAAATCACCAACATAATGAATGTGAACAAGCTAACACGAGATAATCATGTTGCCAAAGTTAACTAGTTAGAGTGGTGAGGAGTTTTATAGCAGCAAGGGTGGCTGTATCAGCTACAACACCATGCTCAGCTCTTGTTCACCTGCAGGCATCACGTTCAGCACCACCTCCCCTTGCACCTTGGTGTTCTCCGCGTTACATCGGTGACATTCGATGCGGCACAGAAGCACGGGGCCGAAGCTCCCGGGGAAGTTGGGGATGCCGATGGAGCAGTCTCCCGTCAGCACGTCTCCCACAGACTTAACGATACTCAAGTCCTCTTTCTCATCCCTCGTTTGATAAATCTGCAATGACACAAACCACAATATGGAAGGTCAACCACAATTGCACACGTTGCCCACGGTAAAATCGTCCTGAATGCCCCTGGGCTCGTTGGATGTCGCTAGCTCAGCAGACTTCAGCTTGGTTACCGCCTAGATGGGAGACCTCCTGGGAACACCAAGCGTTGTAGGCTTCAGCTGCAACGCGACAAGGGGATGGCAAAATATCAATGTTGAGTTTGCGTAGCGTGTTGAGAGTGGGTCTACCTGTGGACTTGAATCTGTGTAGAGTATTGCGTGTAATCCCCCTCGTATTAAACACGAGTGTCATCAGGTACTCTGGTTTCCCTCCACATGAAGCCAAACTCTCATTAATGTACCGTCATTGGGCAAAGATCTCAGAGCAGTGCCTTCTTGAAATGGAGTTGTGAGACTCATTGGGACATTTCTGGGTAATTAAAGGGCGCCACGTAACTTTGTTATTATCTGTTAGGTGTCGACGTAGACATCAAGTACGGAGATAATTATTCACGGTTGACATGAAATGCGGCCGTCACCTTCGTCATCTCTCTTCTGGTCATGTTCTCTGCGTAGCGTCTGGGCATCGTGAAACACTGGATGACGATGTGGTCCAGGTGGGTTGCCGGTGGGGAGAAGGAGCAGGGAATGGTCACGTTCTCTCCCTCCGTCACAGACAGATTATGCGGAAGAGTGATCTGGAGCTTCGCAATCGATGCCGCATCTACAGGGAGACCGGTCACACTCGTTATAGTTTATAATACAGGTTGTTTGGGTTAGATCGCATAAATATATAAATGTGTCGTTAAACCCACCACCACCCGGCACAGCCAATTAGTAAGGTTTGTCACGTAAACAGAACGTGCCAATTCGTCACTAGTACAGCACTAACTGGTGTGTTGGAGAGCAAAGGCACAACATTTCCAATCTGAGTACGACGTTTCGCCAGAAATTACCACCGGCATCATCAGGCGACAGACAGATTTGGGGAGATATCCTCCTGTTTCGTTCCTTAAATAGAGGGGTAGATGTGATGACAACACTTGTGAGCAACTTCTTGCACGAAGTGTGGGGGGGGGGGGGAATTAATGAATGTATATAAATGACTATGGGTATCCATTGCCAGTTGGGTTATTTGTATGGTTCGGTTTACGAATTTTTTCCTTTAACGCAACTGACAAATTATGAACTCTTTTCGATTTAGAAAATCTAATTTCCACGTGAACGAAATTTCACTGCGGCACGCACCATGACGTCATCAAACAAGAAGCGCCCGGGAGGCTGCATCACCCATCGGCGACATCGTCACGCTACCCCCACAGTGCACAACAGCAACGTCTACACATCACCTTCACAAAGGGCTGATTATTTATCATTAATTAATTATTACTCAATCATGTTTAATATTTATGTTCTTTAGTATTATTTTAGTGATATCGGTGATGCATATTTTTTAGGTTAGGAGTATATTTGGAATGAATGTCCGAAACACATCCATCATTTTTAGTATTCAGGTAAAAGCCATTCCGATAACTAAAATGTCGTTTAATCAACAGAGATATCGCTTACACTCGTTACGCCACTCTGCAAAGGTTCGTCCAGTGGTAACAGGGCCACCGAGATATCTTGAAAATTCCGTTAAACACAGGGGTGCTACACCATCTACATTTGTAATTGTGGAGAATGGATAAAAACAACTACGACCTCAATGGAAGCTACAACACAATGTGCTCCGTATACCATCAGCTGTTGGGGAGGAAGGCCGCTCACCTGGTGAGTGAGCGCAGTGAAACGTCTCCCCCTCGACCAAATCTTAGGGCTGCCTCCCCCCACCGTCAGTGCCCAGACTCAGAGCGGCCGCTCGCGAGCCGAGTCTCAGCAGAGCCACTGGCAGGGCCAGGGCGGTGTCACATGGGTCACATGACCGTGACCTCATCGTCACGGTGGTTTATTTAAAAACTATTCTAATTAGTAGGTAAGGCCCACTCAGCTATGTAGCTATTTTTTTCAAAAAGTGACCTGGCCTCAAATGACAGCTCAACGAAGTGGGTTGTCGTGCTGAAATTTACAGCAGCAAAATAATCGAAATGCACGTTGACTCGAAATGTGGAGGAAAAAAAAGAGGACCCGGAGACAAATCCACGCTACCACAGTGAGAAAAACACGCAAACCCCAAGTATACTTCAATTCCGACCCTGACGCCTGCTGTATATATACAGCAGGCGTCAGGGTCGGAATTGAACCCACAACCTCCTGGAGGTAACAGTGAACTCTCACCTGGCTAACGAAAGGGCACCGTCCAATGTGTGCTGGGTGAGTGGCTCTGGGTGTGAACTCACCCAGAAGGAAGATGAACAGTGAGATGAGGACCAGCTTCATGGTCGGCTCTGTCTGCTGATGATAACAAAAGACAATGAGTCATTAGTCCATCTCACGGCCTCACTCCAATGGTTCACGCTCCCTCACTTTCACATCACTCCGCTTCTACATCTTAACATCTGTAACGTCAGAGATGAGATGCATCTTTTGGATTTGGTTTTCCCATCTGCAATAATATAAATTATCACTGTCATCGTGCTGCATGGGCACTGGTTTACGAGTGAAATAAAACAATGTTCTGTGTATGCCAAGGCAGTCATCCTGTCACCGAATCACACCCCGAGCCCTGCTGCCTGAACTGGACACTGCAGTCGAATCCTGCACACACAGGCGCGACAAAGCATCTGGTTCGTGTGGATGTTAAACTTCTTTCGCGCCGTACGGAGCCAACCGTAGCTAAGCGGCGTTGATGTTGTGTAGGCTGGGAACCTTTCAAAGAAGAACAAGGAGCAGACAATTTGTTTCGTTTTTCTTCTTGACACATCTCACACACATAGATATTTGTAGACAAAGATCTCCAGTACAGCCTGAGCAGACTGTTGGGGCAAGTGAAGGCCGGAACGGCACACGAGGGGGTGGGTGGCCGGCACCACACCCGGCCGCATTTGTCTCCCCAGCGGCAATGTTCACTACACTACACCGCTATACCAGGTACTCATTTGAGGATGAGTCGACCTGGGGGAAGACCAGGACCGGTTCAGATAATCGTCACTGGTGTTGGCCGTCAGCGGGAATCGAAACCAGATCGCCGGGTTCGTAGCGCAGCGTAGCGCTAACCACTCCACCACCGCTCTCCCCTACCCACACACCCACACACACACCTACACACACACCCACGACATCTCCAAACACCCACACACATCTACACACACAAAGACAAAGATCCCCTGTAAAGACTTAACAGACTGTCGGGGCAAGTGCTGTTAGCGAGCACCTATGAAGGCCGGCACTGTGGAGCACGAGTTCGATTCCTGCTCACCGCCAATAACAGTGGCGAATATTTGAACCGGTCCTCGGCATCACCTAGGTCAACTCAGCCTCAAATGAGTACCGAGTGGCGATGTGTAAAGAGCGCCACTGTGGGAGACAAAGGCGGCCGGGCGTGGTGCTGGCCACCCACCCCCTCATATCGGAAGTTTCCACTTCTAAACCATCCGTCCGCCTCTACCAACTCACGCCTAAGGAAGGGGGTGTTCCCGTTTAGACCGCAGCGACCACCCCGACCGGGACTCCGTAGAGTTTATACCAACTAATTGTAAACAAAAACAACAACTTGCTATGGTGTTGACAGTGCAGTCACGCGTGTATATTGGCGTGCCACTTCGATATTCGCTGGTGTAGTGAACAGTACACGACAGTAGAACGTCTACGTACATCAGATAAACACCACGCTTTCGCGAGCAATATCATCCGTATTGTAGTTTTTTTTGGAGGGTTAGATCGCGTAAATATAAATGTCGTTAAACCCGCCACCACCCGACAGAGACCATAGTTAGTAAGGTTGTAAATGCCGAGATTGTAAATGTTGTGGATTTGCACCCCAATCTGTACTCGTAACTTCATTGGCACGTTCCGCTTACGTGACACAAAGCTTACCAATTGTCTGTCGGGTGGCGGCTGGTTTAACGGCACATTTATATTTACGTGCTCTAACCCCACACACAAAACCCAAACCTAGAGTACTACAGATCTACACGGGACGTGGTGGCATCGCGTGGTCGCCATTACCCCCCCCCACACCCTTCGTGAGAATGGACGCGTCCTGCTGCACGAGAGGACGTCATCTTTAAATGGTCACGGTGGAGTCGTTCCCCGCGGTGCTGAGCGTTGTCGTCTGCGTGAAACCTCCCGCACGGGTCCCGCTTCGAGCCGTGCCAACAGCGGTGACTGCGTCGGTCACCACTCACGGGGGGGGGGGGGGGGGTGATGATTTGTGTAGCCGCGTGCGACTCGGAGGTGCAAGTGAGTGAGTGCGCTCCTCGATCACGACCGCTCTTGCTTCGACCTCTTCACAACGAATCCCGCTTCGCGTTGTCATCATCACCGCCACCATCATCACCACCACCAACATCACTACCACCATCATCACCATGATCATCAACAACCACCACCATCAACAACCACTATCACCATCATCACCACTATCAACAACCGCCATTCGCCACTAAGTGGCAGTGACGTCACCACGACGCTTGTGCCAGGCCATGTGCACCTTGAGGCCACGTAAAGTGTCGAACGCCCGCTGGCAGGTCACGGGACAGACCCAGCAGGTACCACGGGTCGACTGAGATGACCGAGATGACTGGCTGATGTACCACCTATGCCCCCTACTGTACCGACTTGCTGTGCTTTAGCCACCCGGCGCTCCGCTCGTTGTTGTGAGCGTCGCTCCTCCGCCCTCCGTTGTTGTTGGAGGGCGACTGCCTCCAACTGCCCAGTTGCGTCCTTCACGAGCCTCCTCCACAGAGGCCGATCTTGACACCGCTGGTACCAGTCATCGGCAAGTCCACTCAGCTCCACATCCTCCTGTACCACATCACTCCATCTCTTCTCTCGCCCGTGCCGCGCCCATTTATCCCCCTCGATCCGGCCGAACAAATGCTGTTTGGGCATGCGGTGATCGGGCATGCGGTGATTGGGCATGCAGGCTACATAGCCCAGCCAACGCAGCCTGGCCTGCCGTCACCACCATCACCACCGCTATCACCAACTACCACCACAACTATAACCACCAACCACCATCACAACTATCACCACCAACCACCATCATCGTCGTCGCCCGCTGCCCCAACTACCGTCTCTGCAGACTGCCGGGTGTGCAAGTGCTGTTAGCGAGCGCCTATTAAAGGCCGAACGGCACACGAGTGGAGGGCGCCGTTCCGACGTTTTGAGTCACCCCCCAGTGGCGATTTCCCCGACTCATTTGAGGCCGAGTCGATGTAGAGGAGGCCCAGGACCGGGTTCAGACGTTAGTCACCGATGTTGGTGGCCGCGAGCGGCAGTCGAACTTGGGTCACCGCTCACCCACGACCGACATCACCAACGCGGTCACCGCCATGTTCCCCGGGCTGGGGTTGAGCTCCCCCACTGGGAGCCGCTGGGGGAGGAGTGAACTCCGCTCTCGTCGCACTCCCTGCCGCCAGAGCAGCGCCTCGCTCTCACCCCCTCCAGCCCCCCCTCCTCCCCTTAACGCGACCCACATGTTAACCACAAGTACGTGTGGTTAATGCAGACATTATTCCTTGCAAATGGTTTGATTCTATTTGGTGTTTGAACATCTTAACACCATCTTGATTTGAAGCTTTTGTGACTGCAGGAATCCATTTTCTTTGGTTCTTTCGGTAAAGTCACGTATGCTTGTGTTGTGCCCGAAACGTCGTGATTTATTTATTTTATACCTACGTGACTTTACCAAAAGAACCAAAGAGTATCTTAACACAACTCCCTGGTTTATTGCCAGAAAGGGTAAATACCTAATGTTATTTTTTTCATGCTTTTTATTACTTTTCACTGTCCACTACTCACGATCGTGACACCTATGAGCTGTAGGGGCGGACCTCTGTCCACTCGGTGGTGCTGTTGGTATTCACGTTCAGCACCACGAGTTGGGAGTCTCATCCCTGCAGTTCCCTGTTGTGGTGCCACATCTTTTACCACACTGCCCCTCAATTCCCTCGCACACGGGGTACTATCTTCACAAGGATTGTGTTTCACTACATGAGGACAAAATTAATCCCGCAACAGAATTAATGATAAATTGTGTTCAATAATTATCTAGCCAAGACAGGGTGCTTCAAAAAAATGTTAATACTTGAGACTTTGCAACAATACCACCAGATAAATGTGCCTCCGCAGCATCAAGTGTGAAAAAAATTAACCCGTAAAAACAAAGTTTTTCACTATAAATCCTTTATATGCGTGGCAGAAAGAGTCCTCTCGTCCTCTGGCTTGAAATGGCTGCCACCTATGGGTCAGATGATTGCCTGGCACCATTAAGCAATTGGTAATTAAATATAATTTATTTTTTCCTAAAAAGTGTAAAATTTTGGAAAAACATTTTCACGAAAATTAATTGTCACGCACAACGAGTCTGTGTGGAAAATGTCAGCTCGATTGGATCACGGGAAGTGGGTTAAAAAACGACCGAAAGATTTGCACGGTCGTAAGCGCGCAAGCAAGCGAACTTAATATAAATTATTTAAATAAAAAACGACCAAAAGATTTGCACGGTCGTAAGCGCGCAAGCAAGCAAGCAAGTGAACTTAATATAAAGGATTTAAAAATGGTTTGCATCATCGCCAGTAATACTTGGCGACCAACAATTTCGCGTCCATCTCGGAAAGCAGGTCAGCCGCCCACGAGCTCTACAAAATGGCTTACCACAGGAGTCGGTATCCTTATCATTCCAGCTCTGCAATTCACATCTTGTAAATCCCTGGCCTCGTGTCCAAGTTTGCGGGAGAGAAGGGCAACTGCTCCCTTTGGCTCTTTACGAATGCTCCATTAGGCTCTTCAACATCTCCAGGATCCTCGGCCCCATGTTTACGTGCCATGTCTACTGTTACAGCTGTGGGACAGATGACGAGCAGAGCGAAGGAGAGGTGGAGCTGAACGTGACGGCTGCAGGTGAATGAGAGCGTCGTGCTCACCACACGGTGGCGCTGTGACTCGTACAGTCGCTCGTGCGGACGGTGGTGGGTGGGATGTCAAGGGTCCCAGATCACAGAGTGGAGGGTGCAGAGCTGGACAGCGGTCATCGTAGTCTCGGCAGATACTCTTGATGGAAGCGAATCTGGTCTGTGTCCCTGCATTTAGTGTCTTCCTGCTGCAAGTGAAGCCGTGTTGAGCGAGTGGTCTTTCCCTGGTGCATATGAAGCCGAGTGTTCTCTGCCTGCTGCACGTGAAGCCGTTTTGAGTCGCTGGGTGGGGGTCTCGTTGAGCCCCCCTCTCTGTGTAGGTTCTTGACACCGCCGTCTGTGTCTCTGCTGCTCCACAGTCGCACAGCAGTGCAAGTGGCACGACTGTCGCTGCGGCAGGGGCGGTAGTGGTGGTCGTCGTGATCGTGGTAGCAGCGGCTGCCGCAGTAATGCAGAAACGCCGTTGTGTGCTTGTATGTCCATCACGGTGTGTCGATGTGGGCTTGTGTATGTGTGGCTATCACTCAATGTATTCTCGGGGTTCGTTGTAAAGTTTCACATAATGGCATCTCTCAGTCTGTTTTCTACGCCTGTGATTGTCCCACTCTACGTGTCTACAACCCAGTTTGTGTAAGAGAGGGGTGAGGGGGGGTCACAGTGCTCCTACTGAGTGTTTGGTGCTATGGGCGACTCCACGCAGCTGGGAGATCGCCTCACGGATCCGTTGCCCTCAGTGATTTATTGAGAGACCGCGCGATGCAGAGGCACGGGACGTTCCCGTGGCGGGGCCCAGGGCATCCAAAACAGCAAATTGAGAAGCTAAGTTTTGTTAACAGTGACGGCACCATCACACGTGATGCTCACGGTCACGTTGGTCCACCCACTCGCTTTAAAGATCCGCGGAAGGCCGCACGCGTCTCTTCCACTTGGAACCTCGCCACGGCAAAGTGGAGGGTCGCCTCCTGCTCTCGGGAGCGGTGGGTTGAGCCAGTGCCGGAAATTCCACATTGCCCTGTCGGGGGCCAGACTCTCTCCTCTGTGGGGCCAACCCCAGTCGATTCTGACAGTGGTACTCAATTTATCCGCCACGACTGGGATCTGTGCCACTTCGGGCTCATTGTAGGGATCTCTCTGAGCACAGCCGGGAGGCTGCGTCCGAGTGGAACTTCCGCGGGTTTCTCAATGCGATGGAGAATTCACTCACAGCCAATGGGTGGTAGGGGTGTGTGGATGGGTGTGTGGTGTTGTTCACTGCAAAGGCAGTCGACTCCGCTTCTTAACCACCAGCCACACCACCACCGACACTCAGCAACCACCGCACACAAAGTACCATCACCCACACCACCACCACCCCACACGCACACCGTCAACCCATGGCACCTGCTGGGTCTGTCCCGTGACCTGTCAGCAGCGCGCCGTCGACACTTCACGTCGCCCCAAAGTGCACCTAGCCTGGCACAGGCGCCGTGGTGACGTCACCACCACTTGCAAATAGCGGCTGCTGTTGCTGGGACGTAGAGGGTGGCGGTGATGACAGTGAGGGTGGTGAGGGTGGTGGTGATGAGAGTGAGGATAGTGATGAGGGTGGTGGTGATGAGAGTGAGGGTGGTGAGAATGAGGGTGATGAGAGTGAGGGTGGTGGTGATGATAGTGAGGGTGGTGGTGATGAGAGTGAGGGTGGTGATGAGAGTGAGGGTAGTGAGGGTGGTGATGATAGTGAGGGTGGTGATGAGAGTGAGGGTAGTGGTGATGAGAGTGAGGGTGGTGATGAGAATCAGGGTAGTGAGGGTGGTGGAGAGTGTAGTGAGGGTAGTGAGGGTTGTGGTGGTGAAGAAGCCAAGGGGAGCTCACAGACGAGACTGCCTCACTCACGGTCAACACCTTAAAGATGGCGCCCGTGAAGCTGGGCGCGTCCATTCTCATTGTGGGGGGGGGGGCACAGCTGGGATGCTGCTTCCGAGTGTCGGGTTTCTCAATGCGATGGAGAATTCACTCACAGCCAATGGGTGGTGGTGGTGTGTGGATGTGTGGGTGGGTGTGTGGTGGTGGTGTCGTTCACTGCAAAGGCAGTCGACTCTGCCTCTTAACCACCAGCCGCCACACCACCACCGACACTCAGTAACCACCACACGTAAAGTACCATCACCCCACACCACCACCCCACACCATCAACCCATGTCACCTGCTGGGTCTGTCCCGTGACCTCCTGTCAGCAGAGAGCCGTCGACACTTCACGTCGCCCCAAAGTGCACCTAGCTTGGCACAGGCGCCTTGGTGACGTCACCACCACTTGCGAATGGCGTCTGCTGTTGCTGGGACGTAGTTGAGGGTGGTGGTGGTGGTGGTGAGGGTGGTGATGAGGGTGGTAGTGAGGGTAGTGAGGGTGGTAGTGATGAGGGTAGTAGTGATGTGGGTGAGGGTGGTGAGGGTGGTGGTGATGACAGTGAGGGTAGTGAGGGTGGTGGTGATGAGAGTGAGGGTGGTAAAAATGAGGGTGGTGAGAGGGTGGTGAGGATGGTGGTGATGAGAGTGAGGGTAGTGAGGGTGGTGGTGATGACAGTGAGGGTAGTGAGGGTGGTGGTGATGAGAGTGAGGGTGGTAAAAATGAGGGTGGTGAGAGGGTGGTGAGGATGGTGGTGATGAGAGTGAGGGTGGTGAGGGTAGTGATGAGGGTAGTGGTGATGAGGGTGAGGGTGGTGAGGGTAGTGATGAGGGTAGTGGTGATGAGGGTGAGGGTGGTGAGGGTAGTGATGAGGGTAGTGGTGATGAGGGTGAGGGTGGTGAGGGTAGTGATGAGGGTGAGGGTGGTGAGGGTAGTGATGAGGGTGAGGGTGGTGAGGAAGCCGAGGGGAGCTCACAGATGCGACAGCCTCACTCACGGTCAACGCCTTAAAGATGGCGCCCGTGAAGCTGGGCACGTCCATTCTCATTGTGGGGGGGCACAGCTGGGAGGTTGCTTCCGAGTGGACCATCTTCAGGTGTCTCAATGTGATGGAGAATTCAGTCACAGGAAATGGGTGGTAGTGGTGTGTGGATGGTGGTGGTGGTGTGTGGATGCCTGTGTGTTGTCGTTCACTGCAAAGGCAGTCGACTCCACCTCTTCACCACCATCCACACGACCACCGACACTCAGCAACCACCACCACACAAAGTACCATCACCCACACCAACTACCACCACTCCACACGCACACCGTCAACCCATGGCAGTCTGTCCCGTGACCTCCTGTCAGCAGAGCCGTCGACACTTCACGTGGTAGCCTCAACATGCACCTAGCTTGGCACAGGCGCCTTGGTGACGTCACCACCACTTGCGAATGGTGGCTGCTTAGGCCTCGGCAAGGCAATTTACCCTTTTTACCGGGTAAAAGGGTAAAGGTGTCGACATGCCAAGGGATAAGGTAGGGTAAAGGGTATGGTAAAGGTAGCGCGAAGTATTACCCGGTAAATACGGTACCTTGTTTATCGCTAAAAACTCAGTGGCGCAGTCCGTGGCTTCCATTTAATAAGTAATATTTTTTTTAAACTTTATTAAAAACACGCTTTTATGAAATGTACTCGTAATGGCAGAACTCCACGACTCCAGGAAGTGGCCCGGAAGCTTGCCATAACGAAAGGGACCGTGGTGATTTACAGCTAACGTCAGTTTACCGTGGACAATTAGACACAAGCTGAAACATAACATATAAAAAATTGTTTAAAAAAATATACATTATGATAGAATATATTATCAGTATGATATAAGTATACCAAGTTTGCAGTCGATACCACATTGGGAAGTGGGTTAAAATTGAGTTACAAGATTTGAGGATACGACAACAACAAAGACGACAACAACAAATACAACGACAACAAGCGTGTAAAATTGTAATCATCGAGAGTATTCTATATGAATGAAGCGCTCTACCCAGCATTTACCGTTATAAACCTTGTTCATGTGTAGTAGCACCTCAGTAATTACCCTGTAATCGAGTAATTTGTATGGGGTAAGGGTATAAGGTAGGGTAAAGGTAGGCTCGTTGCTTTTACCTTTTACCCTACCTGCTAAAGAATAAAAGGTAGGGTAGAGTGATTGTATTGTGATAAGGTAAAAGGTAAGGTGAAGGTAGGCTTGTTTTTTTACATTTTAACTTTCACCTTACCTTGCTGAGGTCTATGGCTGCTGTTCCTGGGACGTAGTTGAGGGTGGTGGTGATGAGTGAGGGTGGTGGTGATGAGAGTGATGGTGGTGGTGAGGGTAGTGATGAGAGTGAGATGAGGGTGAGGGTAGTGGTGATGAGGGTGGTGGTGAGGGTGGTGAGGAAGCCAAGGGGAGCTCACAGACGAGACAGCCTCACTCACGGTCAACACCTTAAAGATGGCGCCCGTGAAGCTGGGCGCGTCCATTCTCATTGCGGGGTGGGGGCACAGCTGGGATGCTGCTTCCGAGTGTCGGGTTTCTCAATGCGATGGAGAATTCACTCACAGCCAATGGGTGGTGGTGGTGTGTGGATGTGTGTGTGGTGGTGTGTGGATTTGTGGGTGTGTGGTGGTGGTGTCGTTCACTGCAAAGGCAGTCTGACTCTGCCTCTTAACCACCAGCCACACCACCACCGACACTCAGCAACCACCACACGTAAAGTATCATCACCCCACACCACCCACACCACCACCCCACACCGTCAACCCATGTCACCTGCTGGGTCTGTCCCGTGACCTCCCGTCAGCAGAGAGCCGTCGACACTTCACGTCGCCCCAAAGTGCACCTAGCTTGGCACAGGCGCCTTGGTGACGTCACCACCACTTGCGAATGGTGTCTGCTGTTGCTGGGACGTAGTTGAGGGTGAGGGTGGTGGTGAGGGTAGTGAGGGTGGTGGTGATGAGAGTGAGGGTGGTGAGAATGAGGGTGGTGAGGATGGTGATGAGGGTTGTGGTGGTGAGAGGGTGGTGGTGGTGAGAGTGAGGGTAGTGAGGGTGGTGGTGATGACAGTGAGGGTAGTGAGGGTGGTGAGAGTGAGGGTGGTGAGAGTGAGGGTGGTGAGAGTGAGGGTGGTGAGAGTGAGGGTGGTGACGAGTGAGGGTGGTGAGAGTGAGGGTGGTGAGAATGGTCGTGATGAGGGTGGTGGTGGTGAGAGTGAGGGTAGTGAGGGTGGTGGTGATGAGAGTGAGTGTAGTGAGAGTGGTGAGGGTGGTGGTGATGAGAGTGAGGGTGGTGAGGGTAGTGATGAGGGTAGTGGTGGTGAGGGTGGTTGGTGAGGAAGCCGAGGGGAGCTCACAGATACGACAGCCTCACTCACGGTCAACGCCTTAAAGATGGTGCCCGTGAAGCTGGGCACGTCCATTCTCATTGTGGGGGGGCACAGCTGGGAGGTTGCTTCCGAGTGGACCATCTTCAGGTGTCTCAATGTGATGGAGAATTCAGTCACAGGCAATGGGTGGTAGTGGTGTGTGAATGGTGGTGGTGGTGTGTGGATGCCTGTGTGTTGTCATTCACTGCAAAGGCAGTCGACTCCACCTCTTCACCACCATCCACACGACCACCGACACTCAGCAACCACCACCACACAAAGTACCATCACCCACACCAACTACCACCACTCCACACGCACACCGTCAACCGATGGCAGTCTGTCCCGTGACCTCCTGTCAGCAGAGCCGTCGACACTTCACGTGGTAGCCTCAACATGCACCTAGCTTGGCACAGGCGCCTTGGTGACGTCACCACCACTTGCGAATGGTGGCTGCTTAGGCCTCGGCAAGGCAATTTACCCTTTTTACCGGGTAAAAGGGTAAAGGTGTCGACATGCCAAGGGATAAGGTAGGGTAAAGGGTATGGTAAAGGTAGCGCAAAGTATTACCCGGTAAATACGGTACCTTGTTTATCGCTAAAAACTCCGTGGCGCAGTCCGTGGCTTCCATTTAATAAGTAATATTTTTTTTAAACTTTATTAAAAACACGCTTTTATGAAATGTACTCGTAATGGCAGAACTCCACGACTCCAGGAAGTGGCCCGGAAGCTTGCCATAACGAAAGGGACCGTGGTGATTTACAGCTAACGTCAGTTTACCGTGGACAATTAGACACAAGCTGAAACATAACATATAAAAAATTGTTTAAAAAAATATACATTATGATAGAATATATTATCAGTATGATATAAGTATACCAAGTTTGCAGTCGATACCACATTGGGAAGTGGGTTAAAATTGAGTTACAAGATTTGAGGATACGACAACAACAAAGACGACAACAACAAATACAACGACAACAAGCGTGTAAAATTGTAATCATCGAGAGTATTCTATATGAATTTAGCGCTCTACCCAGCATTTACCGTTATAAACCTTGTTCATGTGTAGTAGCACCTCAGTAATTACCCTGTAATCGAGTAATTTGTATGGGGTAAGGGTATAAGGTAGGGTAAAGGTAGGCTCGTTGCTTTTACCTTTTACCCTACCTGCTAAAGGATAAAAGGTAGGGTAGAGTGATTGTATTGTGATAAGGTAAAAGGTAAGGTGAAGGTAGGCTTGTTTTTTTACATTTTAACTTTCACCTTACCTTGCTGAGGTCTATGGCTGCTGTTCCTGGGACGTAGTTGAGGGTGGTGGTGATGAGTGAGGGTGGTGGTGATGAGAGTGATGGTGGTGGTGAGGGTAGTGATGAGAGTGAGATGAGGGTGAGGGTAGTGGTGATGAGGGTGGTGGTGAGGGTGGTGAGGAAGCCAAGGGGAGCTCACAGACGAGACAGCCTCACTCACGGTCAACACCTTAAAGATGGCGCCCGTGAAGCTGGGCGCGTCCATTCTCATTGCGGGGTGGGGGCACAGCTGGGATGCTGCTTCCGAGTGTCGGGTTTCTCAATGCGATGGAGAATTCACTCACAGCCAATGGGTGGTGGTGGTGTGTGGATGTGTGTGTGGTGGTGTGTGGATTTGTGGGTGTGTGGTGGTGGTGTCGTTCACTGCAAAGGCAGTCTGACTCTGCCTCTTAACCACCAGCCACACCACCACCGACACTCAGCAACCACCACACGTAAAGTATCATCACCCCACACCACCCACACCACCACCCCACACCGTCAACCCATGTCACCTGCTGGGTCTGTCCCGTGACCTCCCGTCAGCAGAGCCGTCGACACTTCACGTCGCCCCAAAGTGCACCTAGCTTGGCACAGGCGCCTTGGTGACGTCACCACCACTTGCGAATGGTGTCTGCTGTTGCTGGGACGTAGTTGAGGGTGAGGGTGGTGGTGAGGGTAGTGAGGGTGGTGGTGATGAGAGTGAGCGTGGTGAGAATGAGGGTGGTGAGGATGGTGATGAGGGTTGTGGTGGTGAGAGGGTGGTGGTGGTGAGAGTGAGGGTAGTGAGGGTGGTGGTGATGACAGTGAGGGTAGTGAGGGTGGTGAGAGTGAGGGTGGTGAGAGTGAGGGTGGTGAGAGTGAGGGTGGTGAGAGTGAGGGTGGTGACGAGTGAGGGTGGTGAGAGTGAGGGTGGTGAGAATGGTCGTGATGAGGGTGGTGGTGGTGAGAGTGAGGGTGGTGAGAGTGAGGGTAGTGAGGGTGGTGGTGATGAGTGAGTGTAGTGAGAGTGGTGAGGGTGGTGGTGATGAGAGTGAGGGTGGTGAGGGTAGTGATGAGGGTAGTGGTGGTGAGGGTGGTTGGTGAGGAAGCCGAGGGGAGCTCACAGATGCGACAGCCTCACTCACGGGCAACGCCTTAAAGATGGTGCCCGTGAAGCTGGGCACGTCCATTCTCATTGTGGGGGGGCACAGCTAGGAGGTTGCTTCCGAGTGGACCATCTTCAGGTGTCTCAATGTGATGGAGAATTCAGTCACAGGCAATGGGTGGTAGTGGTGTGTGAATGGTGGTGGTGGTGTGTGGATGCCTGTGTGTTGTCGTTCACTGCAAAGGCAGTCGACTCCACCTCTTCACCACCATCCACACGACCACCGACACTCAGCAACCACCACCACACAAAGTACCATCACCCACACCAACTACCACCACTCCACACGCACACCGTCAACCGATGGCAGTCTGTCCCGTGACCTCCTGTCAGCAGAGCCGTCGACACTTCACGTGGTAGCCTCAACATGCACCTAGCTTGGCACAGGCGCCTTGGTGACGTCACCACCACTTGCGAATGGTGGCTGCTTAGGCCTCGGCAAGGCAATTTACCCTTTTTACCGGGTAAAAGGGTAAAGGTGTCGACATGCCAAGGGATAAGGTAGGGTAAAGGGTATGGTAAAGGTAGCGCGAAGTATTACCCGGTAAATACGGTACCTTGTTTATCGCTAAAAACTCCGTGGCGCAGTCCGTGGCTTCCATTTAATAAGTAATATTTTTTTTAAACTTTATTAAAAACACGCTTTTATGAAATGTACTCGTAATGGCAGAACTCCACGACTCCAGGAAGTGGCCCGGAAGCTTGCCATAACGAAAGGGACCGTGGTGATTTACAGCTAACGTCAGTTTACCGTGGACAATTAGACACAAGCTGAAACATAACATATAAAAAATTGTTTAAAAAAATATACATTATGATAGAATATATTATCAGTATGATATAAGTATACCAAGTTTGCAGTCGATACCACATTGGGAAGTGGGTTAAAATTGAGTTACAAGATTTGAGGATACGACAACAACAAAGACGACAACAACAAATACAACAACAAGCGTGTAAAATTGTAATCATCGAGAGTATTCTATATGAATGAAGCGCTCTACCCAGCATTTACCGTTATAAACCTTGTTCATGTGTAGTAGCACCTCAGTAATTACCCTGTAATCGAGTAATTTGTATGGGGTAAGGGTATAAGGTAGGGTAAAGGTAGGCTCGTTGCTTTTACCTTTTACCCTACCTGCTAAAGGGTAAAAGGTAGGGTAGAGTGATTGTATTGTGATAAGGTAAAAGGTAAGGTGAAGGTAGGCTTGTTTTTTTACATTTTAACTTTTACCTTACCTTGCTGAGGTCTATGGCTGCTGTTCCTGGGACGTAGTTGAGGGTGGTGGTGATGAGTGAGGGTGGTGGTGATGAGAGTGATGGTGGTGGTGAGGGTAGTGATGAGAGTGAGATGAGGGTGAGGGTAGTGGTGATGAGGGTGAGGGTGGTGGTGAGGGTGGTGAGGAAGCCAAGGGGAGCTCACAGACGAGACAGCCTCACTCACGGTCAACACCTTAAAGATGGCGCCCGTGAAGCTGGGCGCGTCCATTCTCATTGCGGGGTGGGGGCACAGCTGGGATGCTGCTTCCGAGTGTCGGGTTTCTCAATGCGATGGAGAATTCACTCACAGCCAATGGGTGGTGGTGATGTGTGGATGTGTGGGTGGGTGTGTGGTGGTGTGTGGATTTGTGGGTGTGTGGTGGTGGTGTCGTTCACTGCAAAGGCAGTCTGACTCTGCCTCTTAACCACCAGCCACACCACCACCGACACTCAGCAACCACCACACGTAAAGTATCATCACCCCACACCACCCACACCACCACCCCACACCGTCAACCCATGTCACCTGCTGGGTCTGTCCCGTGACCTCCCGTCAGCAGAGAGCCGTCGACACTTCACGTCGCCCCAAAGTGCACCTAGCTTGGCACAGGCGCCTTGGTGACGTCACCACCACTTGCGAATGGTGTCTGCTGTTGCTGGGACGTAGTTGAGGGTGAGGGTGGTGGTGAGGGTAGTGAGGGTGGTGGTGATGAGAGTGAGGGTGGTGAGAATGAGGGTGGTGAGGATGGTGATGAGGGTTGTGGTGGTGAGAGGGTGGTGGTGGTGAGAGTGAGGGTAGTGAGGGTGGTGGTGATGACAGTGAGGGTAGTGAGGGTGGTGAGAGTGAGGGTGGTGAGAGTGAGGGTGGTGAGAGTGAGGGTGGTGAGAGTGAGGGTGGTGACGAGTGAGGGTGGTGAGAGTGAGGGTGGTGAGAATGGTCGTGATGAGGGTGGTGGTGGTGAGAGTGAGGGAAGTGAGGGTGGTGGTGATGAGAGTGAGTGTAGTGAGAGTGGTGAGGGTGGTGGTGATGAGAGTGAGGGTGGTGAGGGTAGTGATGAGGGTAGTGGTGATGAGAGTGAGGGTGGTGAGGGTAGTGATGAGGGTAGTGGTGGTGAGGGTGGTTGGTGAGGAAGCCGAGGGGAGCTCACAGATGCGACAGCCTCACTCACGGTCAACGCCTTAAAGATGGTGCCCGTGAAGCTGGGCACGTCCATTCTCATTGTGGGGGGGCACAGCTGGGAGGTTGCTTCCGAGTGGACCATCTTCAGGTGTCTCAATGTGATGGAGAATTCAGTCACAGGCAATGGGTGGTAGTGGTGTGTGGATGGTGGTGGTGGTGTGTGGATGCCTGTGTGTTGTCGTTCACTGCAAAGGCAGTCGACTCCACCTCTTCACCACCATCCACACGACCACCGACACTCAGCAACCACCACCACACAAAGTACCATCACCCACACCAACTACCACCACTCCACACGCACACCGTCAACCCATGGCAGTCTGTCCCGTGACCTCCTGTCAGCAGAGCCGTCGACACTTCACGTGGTAGCCTCAACATGCACCTAGCTTGGCACAGGCGCCTTGGTGACGTCACCACCACTTGCGAATGGTGGCTGCTTAGGCCTCGGCAAGGCAATTTACCCTTTTTACCGGGTAAAAGGGTAAAGGTGTCGACATGCCAAGGGATAAGGTAGGGTAAAGGGTATGGTAAAGGTAGCGCGAAGTATTACCCGGTAAATACGGTACCTTGTTTATCGCTAAAAACTCCGTGGCGCAGTCCGTGGCTTCCATTTAATAAGTAATGTTTTTTAAACTTTATTAAAAACACGCTTTTATGAAATGTACTCGTAATGGCAGAACTCCACGACTCCAGGAAGTGGCCCGGAAGCTTGCCATAACGAAAGGGACCGTGGTGATTTACAGCTAACGTCAGTTTACCGTGGACAATTAGACACAAGCTGAAACATAACATATAAAAAATTGTTTAAAAAAATATACATTATGATAGAATATATTATCAGTATGATATAAGTATACCAAGTTTGCAGTCG
Organism: Lampetra fluviatilis; assembly: GCF_964198595.1. Lineage (NCBI taxonomy): Eukaryota > Metazoa > Chordata > Hyperoartia > Petromyzontiformes > Petromyzontidae > Lampetra > Lampetra fluviatilis. The sequence continues at coordinate 2,642,098 of NC_136347.1, read as the reverse complement.
ATACCACATTGGGAAGTGGGTTAAAATTGAGTTACAAGATTTGAGGATACGACAACAACAAAGACGACAACAACAAATACAACAACAAGCGTGTAAAATTGTAATCATCGAGAGTATTCTATATGAATGAAGCGCTCTACCCAGCATTTACCGTTATAAACCTTGTTCATGTGTAGTAGCACCTCAGTAATTACCCTGTAATCGAGTAATTTGTATGGGGTAAGGGTATAAGGTAGGGTAAAGGTAGGCTCGTTGCTTTTACCTTTTACCCTACCTGCTAAAGGGTAAAAGGTAGGGTAGAGTGATTGTATTGTGATAAGGTAAAAGGTAAGGTGAAGGTAGGCTTGTTTTTTTACATTTTAACTTTTACCTTACCTTGCTGAGGTCTATGGCTGCTGTTCCTGGGACGTAGTTGAGGGTGGTGGTGATGAGTGAGGGTGGTGGTGATGAGAGTGATGGTGGTGGTGAGGGTAGTGATGAGAGTGAGATGAGGGTGAGGGTAGTGGTGATGAGGGTGAGGGTGGTGGTGAGGGTGGTGAGGAAGCCAATGGGAGCTCACAGACGAGACAGCCTCACTCACGGTCAACACCTTAAAGATGGCGCCCGTGAAGCTGGGCGCGTCCATTCTCATTGCGGGGTGGGGGCACAGCTGGGATGCTGCTTCCGAGTGTCGGGTTTCTCAATGCGATGGAGAATTCACTCACAGCCAATGGGTGGTGGTGATGTGTGGATGTGTGGGTGGGTGTGTGGTGGTGTGTGGATTTGTGGGTGTGTGGTGGTGGTGTCGTTCACTGCAAAGGCAGTCTGACTCTGCCTCTTAACCACCAGCCACACCACCACCGACACTCAGCAACCACCACACGTAAAGTATCATCACCCCACACCACCCACACCACCACCCCACACCGTCAACCCATGTCACCTGCTGGGTCTGTCCCGTGACCTCCCGTCAGCAGAGAGCCGTCGACACTTCACGTCGCCCCAAAGTGCACCTAGCTTGGCACAGGCGCCTTGGTGACGTCACCACCACTTGCGAATGGTGTCTGCTGTTGCTGGGACGTAGTTGAGGGTGAGGGTGGTGGTGAGGGTAGTGAGGGTGGTGGTGATGAGAGTGAGGGTGGTGAGAATGAGGGTGGTGAGGATGGTGATGAGGGTTGTGGTGGTGAGAGGGTGGTGGTGGTGAGAGTGAGGGTAGTGAGGGTGGTGGTGATGACAGTGAGGGTAGTGAGGGTGGTGAGAGTGAGGGTGGTGAGAGTGAGGGTGGTGAGAGTGAGGGTGGTGAGAGTGAGGGTGGTGACGAGTGAGGGTGGTGAGAGTGAGGGTGGTGAGAATGGTCGTGATGAGGGTGGTGGTGGTGAGAGTGAGGGAAGTGAGGGTGGTGGTGATGAGAGTGAGTGTAGTGAGAGTGGTGAGGGTGGTGGTGATGAGAGTGAGGGTGGTGAGGGTAGTGATGAGGGTAGTGGTGATGAGAGTGAGGGTGGTGAGGGTAGTGATGAGGGTAGTGGTGGTGAGGGTGGTTGGTGAGGAAGCCGAGGGGAGCTCACAGATGCGACAGCCTCACTCACGGTCAACGCCTTAAAGATGGTGCCCGTGAAGCTGGGCACGTCCATTCTCATTGTGGGGGGGCACAGCTGGGAGGTTGCTTCCGAGTGGACCATCTTCAGGTGTCTCAATGTGATGGAGAATTCAGTCACAGGCAATGGGTGGTAGTGGTGTGTGGATGGTGGTGGTGGTGTGTGGATGCCTGTGTGTTGTCGTTCACTGCAAAGGCAGTCGACTCCACCTCTTCACCACCATCCACACGACCACCGACACTCAGCAACCACCACCACACAAAGTACCATCACCCACACCAACTACCACCACTCCACACGCACACCGTCAACCCATGGCAGTCTGTCCCGTGACCTCCTGTCAGCAGAGCCGTCGACACTTCACGTGGTAGCCTCAACATGCACCTAGCTTGGCACAGGCGCCTTGGTGACGTCACCACCACTTGCGAATGGTGGCTGCTTAGGCCTCGGCAAGGCAATTTACCCTTTTTACCGGGTAAAAGGGTAAAGGTGTCGACATGCCAAGGGATAAGGTAGGGTAAAGGGTATGGTAAAGGTAGCGCGAAGTATTACCCGGTAAATACGGTACCTTGTTTATCGCTAAAAACTCCGTGGCGCAGTCCGTGGCTTCCATTTAATAAGTAATGTTTTTTAAACTTTATTAAAAACACGCTTTTATGAAATGTACTCGTAATGGCAGAACTCCACGACTCCAGGAAGTGGCCCGGAAGCTTGCCATAACGAAAGGGACCGTGGTGATTTACAGCTAACGTCAGTTTACCGTGGACAATTAGACACAAGCTGAAACATAACATATAAAAAATTGTTTAAAAAAATATACATTATGATAGAATATATTATCAGTATGATATAAGTATACCAAGTTTGCAGTCGATACCACATTGGGAAGTGGGTTAAAATTGAGTTACAAGATTTGAGGATACGACAACAACAAAGACGACAACAACAAATACAACGACAACAAGCGTGTAAAATTGTAATCATCGAGAGTATTCTATATGAATGAAGCGCTCTACCCAGCATTTACCGTTATAAACCTTGTTCATGTGTAGTAGCACCTCAGTAATTACCCTGTAATCGAGTAATTTGTATGGGGTAAGGGTATAAGGTAGGGTAAAGGTAGGCTCGTTGCTTTTACCTTTTACCCTACCTGCTGAAGGGTAAAAGGTAGGGTAGAGTGATTGTATTGTGATAAGGTAAAAGGTAAGGTGAAGGTAGGCTTGTTTTTTTACATTTTAACTTTCACCTTACCTTGCTGAGGTCTATGGCTGCTGTTCCTGGGACGTAGTTGAGGGTGGTGGTGATGAGTGAGGGTGGTGGTGATGAGAGTGATGGTGGTGGTGAGGGTAGTGATGAGAGTGAGATGAGGGTGAGGGTAGTGGTGATGAGGGTGAGGGTGGTGGTGAGGGTGGTGAGGAAGCCAAGGGGAGCTCACAGACGAGACAGCCTCACTCACGGTCAACACCTTAAAGATGGCGCCCGTGAAGCTGGGCGCGTCCATTCTCATTGCGGGGTGGGGGCACAGCTGGGATGCTGCTTCCGAGTGTCGGGTTTCTCAATGCGATGGAGAATTCACTCACAGCCAATGGGTGGTGGTGGTGTGTGGATGTGTGTGTGGTGGTGTGTGGATTTGTGGGTGTGTGGTGGTGGTGTCGTTCACTGCAAAGGCAGTCTGACTCTGCCTCTTAACCACCAGCCACACCACCACCGACACTCAGCAACCACCACACGTAAAGTATCATCACCCCACACCACCCACACCACCACCCCACACCGTCAACCCATGTCACCTGCTGGGTCTGTCCCGTGACCTCCCGTCAGCAGAGAGCCGTCGACACTTCACGTCGCCCCAAAGTGCACCTAGCTTGGCACAGGCGCCTTGGTGACGTCACCACCACTTGCGAATGGTGTCTGCTGTTGCTGGGACGTAGTTGAGGGTGAGGGTGGTGGTGAGGGTAGTGAGGGTGGTGGTGATGAGAGTGAGGGTGGTGAGAATGAGGGTGGTGAGGATGGTGATGAGGGTTGTGGTGGTGAGAGGGTGGTGGTGGTGGTGAGAGTGAGGGTAGTGAGGGTGGTGGTGATGACAGTGAGGGTAGTGAGGGTGGTGAGAGTGAGGGTGGTGAGAGTGAGGGTGGTGAGAGTGAGGATGGTGAGAGTGAGGGTGGTGACGAGTGAGGGTGGTGAGAGTGAGGGTGGTGAGAATGGTCGTGATGAGGGTGGTGGTGGTGGTGAGAGTGAGGGTAGTGAGGGTGGTGGTGATGAGAGTGAGTGTAGTGAGAGTGGTGAGGGTGGTGGTGATGAGAGTGAGGGTGGTGAGGGTAGTGATGAGGGTAGTGGTGATGAGAGTGAGGGTGGTGAGGGTAGTGATGAGGGTAGTGGTGGTGAGGGTGGTTGGTGAGGAAGCCGAGGGGAGCTCACAGATGCGACAGCCTCACTCACGGTCAACGCCTTAAAGATGGTGCCCGTGAAGCTGGGCACGTCCATTCTCATTGTGGGGGGGCACAGCTGGGAGGTTGCTTCCGAGTGGACCATCTTCAGGTGTCTCAATGTGATGGAGAATTCAGTCACAGGCAATGGGTGGTAGTGGTGTGTGGATGGTGGTGGTGGTGTGTGGATGCCTGTGTGTTGTCGTTCACTGCAAAGGCAGTCGACTCCACCTCTTCACCACCATCCACACGACCACCGACACTCAGCAACCACCACCACACAAAGTACCATCACCCACACCAACTACCACCACTCCACACGCACACCGTCAACCCATGGCAGTCTGTCCCGTGACCTCCTGTCAGCAGAGCCGTCGACACTTCACGTGGTAGCCTCAACATGCACCTAGCTTGGCACAGGCGCCTTGGTGACGTCACCACCACTTGCGAATGGTGGCTGCTTAGGCCTCGGCAAGGCAATTTACCCTTTTTACCGGGTAAAAGGGTAAAGGTGTCGACATGCCAAGGGATAAGGTAGGGTAAAGGGTATGGTAAAGGTAGCGCGAAGTATTACCCGGTAAATACGGTACCTTGTTTATCGCTAAAAACTCCGTGGTGCAGTCCGTGGCTTCCATTTAATAAGTAATATTTTTTTTAAACTTTATTAAAAACACGCTTTTATGAAATGTACTCGTAATGGCAGAACTCCACGACTCCAGGAAGTGGCCCGGAAGCTTGCCATAACGAAAGGGACCGTGGTGATTTACAGCTAACGTCAGTTTACCGTGGACAATTAGACACAAGCTGAAACATAACATATAAAAAATTGTTTAAAAAAATATACATGATAGAATATATTATCAGTATGATATAAGTATACCAAGTTTGCAGTCGATACCACATTGGGAAGTGGGTTAAAATTGAGTTACAAGATTTGAGGATACGACAACAACAAAGACGACAACAACAAATACAACGACAACAAGCGTGTAAAATTGTAATCATCGAGAGTATTCTATATGAATGAAGCGCTCTACCCAGCATTTACCGTTATAAACCTTGTTCATGTGTAGTAGCACCTCAGTAATTACCCTGTAATCGAGTAATTTGTATGGGGTAAGGGTATAAGGTAGGGTAAAGGTAGGCTCGTTGCTTTTACCTTTTACCCTACCTGCTGAAGGGTAAAAGGTAGGGTAGAGTGATTGTATTGTGATAAGGTAAAAGGTAAGGTGAAGGTAGGCTTGTTTTTTTACATTTTAACTTTCACCTTACCTTGCTGAGGTCTATGGCTGCTGTTCCTGGGACGTAGTTGAGGGTGGTGGTGATGAGTGAGGGTGGTGGTGATGAGAGTGATGGTGGTGGTGAGGGTAGTGATGAGAGTGAGATGAGGGTGAGGGTAGTGGTGATGAGGGTGAGGGTGGTGGTGAGGGTGGTGGTGAGGGTGGTGAGGAAGCCAAGGGGAGCTCACAGACGAGACAGCCTCACTCACGGTCAACACCTTAAAGATGGCGCCCGTGAAGCTGGGCGCGTCCATTCTCATTGCGGGGTGGGGGCACAGCTGGGATGCTGCTTCCGAGTGTCGGGTTTCTCAATGCGATGGAGAATTCACTCACAGCCAATGGGTGGTGGTGGTGTGTGGATGTGTGTGTGGTGGTGTGGGGATTTGTGGGTGTGTGGTGGTGGTGTCGTTCACTGCAAAGGCAGTCTGACTCTGCCTCTTAACCACCAGCCACACCACCACCGACACTCAGCAACCACCACACGTAAAGTATCATCACCCCACACCACCCACACCACCACCCCACACCGTCAACCCATGTCACCTGCTGGGTCTGTCCCGTGACCTCCCGTCAGCAGAGAGCCGTCGACACTTCACGTCGCCCCAAAGTGCACCTAGCTTGGCACAGGCGCCTTGGTGACGTCACCACCACTTGCGAATGGTGTCTGCTGTTGCTGGGACGTAGTTGAGGGTGAGGGTGGTGGTGAGGGTAGTGAGGGTGGTGGTGATGAGAGTGAGGGTGGTGAGAATGAGGGTGGTGAGGATGGTGATGAGGGTTGTGGTGGTGAGAGGGTGGTGGTGGTGGTGAGAGTGAGGGTAGTGAGGGTGGTGGTGATGACAGTGAGGGTAGTGAGGGTGGTGAGAGTGAGGGTGGTGAGAGTGAGGGTGGTGAGAGTGAGGGTGGTGAGAGTGAGGGTGGTGACGAGTGAGGGTGGTGAGAGTGAGGGTGGTGAGAATGGTCGTGATGAGGGTGGTGGTGGTGAGAGTGAGGGTAGTGAGGGTGGTGGTGATGAGAGTGAGTGTAGTGAGAGTGGTGAGGGTGGTGGTGATGAGAGTGAGGGTGGTGAGGGTAGTGATGAGGGTAGTGGTGATGAGAGTGAGGGTGGTGAGGGTAGTGATGAGGGTAGTGGTGGTGAGGGTGGTTGGTGAGGAAGCCGAGGGGAGCTCACAGATGCGACAGCCTCACTCACGGTCAACGCCTTAAAGATGGTGCCCGTGAAGCTGGGCACGTCCATTCTCATTGTGGGGGGGCACAGCTGGGAGGTTGCTTCCGAGTGGACCATCTTCAGGTGTCTCAATGTGATGGAGAATTCAGTCACAGGCAATGGGTGGTAGTGGTGTGTGGATGGTGGTGGTGGTGTGTGGATGCCTGTGTGTTGTCGTTCACTGCAAAGGCAGTCGACTCCACCTCTTCACCACCATCCACACGACCACCGACACTCAGCAACCACCACCACACAAAGTACCATCACCCACACCAACTACCACCACTCCACACGCACACCGTCAACCCATGGCAGTCTGTCCCGTGACCTCCTGTCAGCAGAGCCGTCGACACTTCACGTGGTAGCCTCAACATGCACCTAGCTTGGCACAGGCGCCTTGGTGACGTCACCACCACTTGCGAATGGTGGCTGCTTAGGCCTCGGCAAGGCAAGGTAATTTACCCTTTTACCGGGTAAAAGGGTAAAGGTGTCGACATGCCAAGGGATAAGGTAAAAGGTATGGTAAAGGTAGCGCAAAGTATTACCCGGTAAATACTGTACCTTGTTTACCGCTAAAAACTCCGTGGCGCAGTCCGTGGCTTCCATTTAATAAGCAATATTTTTTAAAAACTTTATTAAAAACACGCTTTTATGAAATGTACCCGTAATGGCAGAACTCCACGACTCCAGGAAGTGGCCCGGAAGCTTGCCATAACGTAAGGGACCGTGGTGATTTACAGCTAACGTCAGTTTACCGTGGACAATTAGACACAAGCCGAAACATAACATATAAAAATTGTTTTAAAAAATATACATTATGATAGAAAATATTATCAGCATGACATAAGTATACCAAGTTTGCAGTCGATACCACATTGGGAAGTGGGTTAAAATTGAGTTACAAGATTTGAGGATACGACAACAACAAAGACGACAACAACAAAGACGACGACAACAAGCGTGTAAAATTGTAATCATCGAGAGTATTCTATATGAATGAAGCGCTCTACCCAGCATTTACCGTTATAAACCTTGTTCATGTGTAGTAGTACCCCAGTAATTACCCTGTAATCGGGTAATTTGTATGGGGTAAGGGTAAAAAGTAGGCTCGTTGCTTTTTACCTTACCTGCTAAAGGGTAAAAGGTATGGTAGAGTGATTGTATTGTGGTAAGGTAAAAGGTAAGGTAGGCTTGTTTTTTTACATTTTAACTGCTGAGGCCTACAGCTTCTGTTGCTGGGACGTAGTTGAGGGTGGTGGTGATAATGAGTGAGGGTGGTGGTGATGAGAGTGAGAGTGGTGGTGATGAGAGTGAGGGTGGTGGTGATGAGAGTGAGGGTGGTGGTGATGAGAGTGAGGGTGGTGGTGATGAGAGTGAGGGTGGTGGTGATGAGAGTGAGGGTGGTGGTGATGAGAGTGAGGGTGGTGGTGATGAGAGTGAGGGTGGTGGTGATGAGAGTGAGGGTGGTGAGTGTGGTGATGAGAGTGAGGGTGGTGAGGATGATAGTGATGAGAGTGAGGGAGGTGAGGAAGCCGAGGGAAGTTCACAGACACGACCGCCTCACTCAAGGTCAATGCCCTAAAGATGGCGCCCGTAAAGCTGAGCGCGTCCATTCTCATTGTGTGTGTGTGTGGGGGGGGTTATTGATGAAACGCTTCACCTGATTGTTCCAACTCCTACACTACAGAGTATTCACACCGAGTAAAGCACTCAACAAAAAATATGTCTAAGTTCACTGTCAACGCAATCCCAAGTTTTATTTTGAAGCTGCACAGTTTACAGTGCAGCCCGAACGACAAAGTGTCCCACCCCTCATGCCTCTGCGTGGTTGGTAGAGCCCGTGGCGGACTCAGCGACATTTTGATTGCAACAGGAAAGGCCCCGGCCGTGCTGAGTCACTCTTTTTTGCTGAAGCGGCCTGGCCACCACAAATGAAAGTTTAACGAAGCGGCTCTTATAGCAGCAGCAGCCAAATACTCTATACGCGTGATGTTAATCATAAATGTGGAGGAGGAAAAGCCCGAAGACAAATCCACGCGACCAATATATACAGCAGGCGTCAGGGTTGAACCCACGACCTCCTGTATAGCAGGCAAGGTAGTTAACATCTAGCCACCGTATTGATGAGAGGCACACAAACTCCAAATATACAGCAGGTCGTCAGGGTTGAACCCACGACCTCCTGTATAGCAGGCGAGGTAGTTAACATCTCCTAGCCACCGTATTGATGAGAGGCACACAAACTCCAAATATACAACAGGCGTCAGGATCGAACACATGGCCTCCTATATACTAGGCGAGGTAGTTGACATCTCGCCACCGTGGTGTTGTGAGGGCGATGCCAACCTCTGGCAGTGCCACCATCCCTGGGGCCCAATCTGTCGTTGTTTCACTGCCTACGCATTCGGTGGTGGTGATGGTGAGGTGACATCACCCCGTGTGCCTAGACGTGGCTGGAGGAGACAACACCGCTGAGCTTCTTGGTCTCCAGAGAGACTCGCAGAGGGCATGGGGCACATGTGTCCAGAGCTGCAGTCTGGGTCAACCTTGGAGTTCATCTTCTGTCTGTGTCGTGACTGAACGTTGCGAAAGGTATCCCATGTTGCCCACATGGGATACCTTTACGCTTTCTGGTGACCATATAAAGAAGGTGAGGAATTTGGGACATATATTTATTCTTGATTCTACAAGTGGCAGAATTGTTTTTCTTCCACACTTGACTCATTGGTATAGCCAAAGTGTGTCATTGTGTGCCTCAAATACCCCAAACATCAGGAGACCAAATCTCACAAAAACCACTGACCTATACCTGTCAACCCATACGGTTCACCTGTATTCCTGTACAAGGAAATTGAGTTCTCAGGTACATACGGCGTACAGCCGTTTCAATACGGGTAAAAAAAAAGACATTTTTGTCTTTGTTTCTGCCTTGTGATGGGACTTTGTAGGATGAACATTGAGATTCGTAAGGGCACGGGTAGACCAATAAGGTCTGAATTGGTCTGTAATAAGGGAGGAGTCCATTGCAGTGCTTTTGTATTCTTATAAAATGGACGGTCAAGGAAGTCGGAGTAATCGCCGGTATTTACCAGTTGAGAATGCATGGAGACTGCCGGCCTCTCTGCCAATGCGATGTGGGTCAACGAGTAATATGAAAACAGTTTCAATGGGGGCTGCTTCACCTTCCAAAATTATGCGAATGTATAAACAAAACAAAAAAGATATAAACAGGGGTCTGACAGAGTGGAATAAATTTCAGCTTGGGATGTGTGAGAGTCTGATGGATGAAGAGGGTGGACACAAGACCAATAGCCTTTGATCTCCTATATTTATAAAACAAGCGTGGACAACAGGAATCCAGACCACCGTGAGACCAGTTTTACAGAATCTGCTGCTCTGCTGCAAGTCCACAGGGAAGGGCAGTTTGGCTCAACTTCCTTGGAAGATTCAATTATTGGAGGGCTGTCTCTGTAACTGGGACGTAGCTGCTACGACAACCGTATTGGCAGGAGTGGAGTGGATCTCTGAGCGTCCCGAAAGATGGCAGGAAGTTAGATTGCCCTCTCCCTGTCACACTTTGAAATCATCTCGCACGGCCTGAGGGCCGCTGATAACGCTCTTAGCATTAATTCCCCGTGAACTGTGTCCAGGTGTTGCTGGGTGCAGCCACCGTGCGGTTTGTAAACTCGTGTTTTTGTTCCTCAGTGGCGATGGGCAAGCAGACGTGCACGGTAATGTGGAGGAGAATGGGCATCCACTGATGGTGAATGGACACAAGGGGGACAACGGAGACAACGGCACGGACGCCATGTGAAGAAATCTTCTGTGGGCTCCCCCGTGACCACCCTGGTCGGCACGTGGAGCCGCTCTTACCCACAGTGCCATGCGGGAATGCAGTGCTGACTGCCTGTGCTTCATGAGCTGATTATTTACAGGCCGTGCTTTTGTCATCTTTCTCCCTCACTGTGACTCTCCACACCCCTCTTTGGCCATTTCAAATCCCTCACCGCTAAATTCCACATGATCCAGAATCGTACTGCTGCCTCCCATCACAGCTAATCCTCAGATTCCCCCTCTGGCTCCTAATCCGGTCCCCAATCGACTGAGACATCGCACTCTCCACCTACATGACCCTCCATAGACTCTCCACTACCTCTTTTTCCTCTGTTCAGGGGGTCCCCAATTTATGTCAGGGTTAAGGACCGAAATGTTGCGACTTATAACGAAACGATGCATAGCAGGGACTTTTCCCTCATAGTAATACTACGTATTAATGGAGGGGAGATAGGGACCGTAAGAGCGTAAACATTGCCTCTGCGATGCAAAGCGGGGCAGTTTCTCTAATAATAAACAATGTAATAAGGTAGGGATAGGGACCGTACCTTATGGAAATGTGTTGTTTCATACCTAGCAACCAAAATACGTACTTTACATGTACAGACAACTACATACTGTGTACATAACTTTGCAACACAATGTACACACATTTGTAATAAAGCTCGTTGAGACGACTTCTGGAATCTGTCTTTTATTCAACTTGTATTACAGTTTCCTTCACGCTGCTGACAGGCAGCGTGAGAGGGACAGATAGAGAGAGACGCACTGCCACGTGGCAACTCGGAGCCCCGCTCCCGCGTGGCCCCCTTCCTCTGTTCGTTCCTGTTCTGACCACGTGTCGTTCGTCTCCACCCCTATTTAATACCCGGGTCACGTGGTACGGTTCCGCCAATCCTCGTTAGCCTGCATGGAAACTTCCAGGCTCCCTCGTCAGCTCCCGGGACCACGCCCCTGACTCATCTCCCCATTGGCTGTGGCTAAAGCCAGCAGAACCAATCCTTATAGCTGTCACCTTTCCATCACGTCAGGGCCATGCCCCCAGGCTTCCCCCCATTGGCTGTAAACCAGGACCGGCAGAGCCAATCACCATGACGAGTTGTGATACGTCAGTGAGCCGGATATATCCTCATATTACACATTTATAACCAATTCTGAGTTAAGGAACTGTTAAACAGCATTTAAACTTATAAAACACTCAATTGAAAACCAGCAATGATGATTTTGAAGCAGCCCTATACACTTTAATCGTTTTCCTTTTCTTAACAGAACAACGAATTTGTGACATTTTAAAGCAAAGACTCGAGCAGAAACATGTTTTAGTGGGAAAAAAGCACAAAATCTTGAACAGCATTAATAAAAAGAAAGATGTTACACCTTAACCTACATTGTTTACGATCTTACCTTTAGGAGTGGATGAGTTGTGTTGAAGAGTTGCGTCGACTACAACGAGCACTCGTAGCTACGCACGCCAGAGATCATGATGGTACTGAAGGTGCAGCGCATGCGTGAGTTGTACAGTACCTCTATACTCCCCCCCACTCAGAAGTGCGTTCAGCTGAGCCAAGTTGAAATCGATTATTCAAAATCGATAATCGTCACCGGTGTTGGCCGTGAGCGGGAATCGAAGTCGGGTCGCCAGGCTCGTAGTATAGCGCTAACCGCTGCATGCTAACCGCTGTGCACCCACCACAATGTGTTTAACTTGGCTTGGCTGAGCGGAGTTAAAACTACATAACGACGTGTATAGATATACGTGTATTTGCGTGTGTGTGTGCGGGTAAATGTTACGTTGCATTCCTTAACATGTCAGCGACGTAAGTGCGAAACAAGGTAGGGTGTGTGTATATCGAGACGATGTACATCAGGGAGCCCCTGTACTCCCCACCACGTGTTCCCCACTCCAACCAAAGCCTTGTGTCAAAACCCACAAGTCAACCCCTCAATGTCTGTACAATTGTAGACGTGGGGGAAATAAGTACGATTCTACACGTGGGAGGTAACTGGAGTTACCTTCAAAAGTTCACGCAGATGGGAGTAAGTCCCACTTGCCCCACTGCCATTTCCTGGCCACTTCATAGCCCAGTGGGTTCAGGGGAGTCTCACAAATCTGTGATTCATGAATCCTCAACTCCATAGCGCCCCGTCGCTCTCACCGCAGATTCCCCCTGCTCACGTCCAGACTCTAGAAGTTCCCTCCTTTCTGTCTGTATTTCTCCCCTGTGTATCTCCTCACCTGCGCTGCACCACTGCTGTTTTCCTTCTCTCCTGAGCTCCATGCAGATTTCCTACATCCCCTTCCTGCTCTGCTGAATGTCTCAGCATTGTGTGTCTGTGTGTGAACCTGAGTGAATGTGCGAGTTGTGTGTGTACAAGTGTAAACGAGATGAAGGGGGTGGTAGTGGAGTGGTTGTGGTGCAGTGTGACTTGTGTGTGGTTTGAAGGGACCAGAATCGGTGCATGTGTCGTAAACGCAATGCACGAGTCGATAACTCAAAGGGTTCCTGCACTGGGAATGTTTGACACACTTTGTCACCAATTATTCTTGTACATGCCTTAAACTTACCACAAAGTAATACAAATGTAATAAATCTGCTCGACGACAAGCGACTGTGTCTTCTTGGTTCTTTCGGTAAAGTCACGTAGAAGGGAAATAATAAAATAATAAAAATAAAACATAATAAAATACAATTCTCATGACGTTTCGGTCACAACGCAAGCAGCCGTCCTCAGGTGAAGAACAGAGCTGTCGGAAAGACAGCGTCTGAATGAACACCACCAAGCTTGGCAGCGTATATTTAAGCTGGGTTAGAGGAGAAGGGCGCCTTGACAAAGGAATTTCCATATCAACAGAGGAATTTAGCATATTTATGGAAAATGCAGGTATGGGATTAGTCAACTTGTGGAATGTGTAGGTGGATGGGGGGGGGTCTCAAAGTCATATTATGCTCGTGTATTATGTAGGATTGCTAATATTTATGGAAAATGCAGGTATGGGATTAGTCAACTTGTGGAATGTGTAGGTCAGGCATGTCCAAAGTCCGGCCCGCGGGCCTTTGGTCAGATTTCATACGGCCCGCAACTTCGGTCTTATAATGTGTTATTTATGGCTCGCTAGCTCTGTCAGAATAAATAAATCATAAAACTTTAAAGATGTAATTTCTCCTTTCACCACACGGTGGCAGCACCATTCTAATGCTATCTGGCTCTGCATCCGTGCCGCGAACCCTTCTCGAATCATTTCTGCCATGGCGACTGCAAAAAAAAGAGAAAAGTTGACAGTGAGGGCCGCCGCTTTCAGGAGCGGTGGGAATTACAATACTTCTTCACTGAAAATCGAGGCAATTGTGTTTGTCTAATTTGTAAAGAGACGGTTGACTTGTTTAAGGATTTCAACGTAAATAGACACTACGAGACTAAACATGCTACAACATGCGACAAGCTAACAGGGAGTGACCGCGCTGAAAAAGTGAAGCAACTCCAAGCTGGTCTGGCATCGCAACAGCGATTCTTCACGCGGGCCTGTGAGTCAAAGGAAAACATCACCAAAGCCAGCTACTAAGTGGCCATGTTAATAGCTAAACATGGCAAACCTTTACTGAAGGTGCGTTTATCAAAGACTGTGTCATGAAAATGGTGGAGAACATTTGCCCCGAGAAGAAGCAAGAATTTATTAATGTTTGCCTGGCACGCAACACTGTGGCATGGAGAGTTGAGGACATATCGTCAGATATTCAGAGACAACTGAGGGACAGGGGAGTGGCTTTTGATTATTTCTCATTAACCTGCGATAAAAGCACCGATGCATCTGACACTGCACAACTACTTATTTTTTAAGAGGATTTGATGACAACATGAACGTGACATCGGAGCTGCTTGACCTCAAAAGCCTTAAAGGGCAAACCAGAGGAACAGATTTATTCGTTTCTGTTTGTGAAGCTGTTGATGATATGAAACTACCATGGAGTAAAGTCTCTGGGATCATTACCGATGGTGCGCCTGCCATGGCTGGTGAGCGAAGTGGATTGTCCACACTGATCTGCAATAAAGTCAGCAAAGCAGGCAACGCTATTAAACTTCACTGTATCATTCACCAGCAGGCTCTCTGCGCCAAACATCTAAAATTTGACGATGTTATGAAACCAGTGGCAAAGACAATCAATTCTATTCGCTCTAAAGCTCTATACCACCGATAGTTTCAGCAGTTCTTGCGTGACATCCAGGCTGAATACGGTGACGTAAGATATCACAACGATGTGAGGTGGCTAAGTCGGGGGTCCGCATTGCAGCGATTTTTCTCTTTCAAAGAGGAAATTGGACATTTTTTGGGTGAGAAGAGACAACCAATGGAAGAACTGTCCGATCCTGTATGGCTGGCAAATCTGGCTTTTTTGGTTGACATAACGAAGCATTTGAATGCACTGAATGTTAATCTTCAAGGAAAAAATGCAGTGGTGAGCCAGCTATACGCTCACATCAAGGCCTTTGGAACCAAACTGCAACTTTTCCAAAGACACTTGTCCCAAACAAAGCCCTGCACCGCGCACTTCCCAGCTTTGAAAGAGGTCATTGACAGTTTCCCACAGGACAACATCAGTGCGCAAATGAAGAGTTATGCAACAGCTATCGCATCTCTTTCTGTGGAATTTAACAAAAGCTTTCGGGACTTTGCAGTTATTGAAAAGGACATGTTGCTTTTCTGTTCTCCCTTCTCCGTATACCCTGATGATGCTCCTCCACAGCTGCAGCTGGAGCTCATTGAACTGCAGTGTGATGATGAGTGCCGCGGAAAACACCAGCAGTGGACAAAAGCAGGTTTACAGAAATGCGGTCATTCGCTAAGAAAATGCTGAGCTTATTCGGCTCCACATATTTGTGTGAGCAAACATTCTCAGTCATGAACTTAAACAAGAACCGATTGAGGTCAAGGATGAGTGACTCCCACTTGCGTGGCATTTTACGCATCTCAACCACTGCCCTCAAGCCAGACCTGGTCTCTTTACTGAAATCTAGATCTTAGTATCACCCTTCTCATTAGTGTCAGCAAGTTATCTGTTCCTTGATCAATCTGAAATTGAGTGTTTTGAACGGTAACATCTGTCACTATTAACAGTGAAAAGCCTAAAGCACACTAATGCACTTAGACTTATGGCACTTGTTTAATTAAACTCTTGAATAAGATTTGGTTATAACTGTTGATGTTATGTACCTGTAGAGGTGACGCAAACTATTGATTTCTGAAAGATCTTGTAAAAGACAAGGCCAAAATTCACTTGTTTTAAAGTTTAATGATAACAGACCACTTTGCATTACTTATAACTCCTGTTTAAAATGTTCATGAGGCAAAGATATTTAACTCATGGAAATTGAAGGTATTATATACAGTTTGTTCAATGTTATCTGACTGAATGAAAGGCAGAATTGTGTTTCTAGAGTTGTTCATGTCTGCCTGAGTGGCTTATATTTGGTTACATTGTCATTTGAAAAATAAAGGTAATTGTGACAATGATAATTGTTTTATAACAGTGTGTATTTTCACGTAAATTTTGTGGTTAAAAAAATGTCAGAAGGAACTATTGGCCCCCGGGCATCTTCACTTTATCAAATTTGGCCCTCTTTGCAAAAAGTTTGGACACCCCTGATTTACGAGATATAAATGATTGGGGCGCCAAGGTGGCTAAGAGATGTTGACTACCAAGCCTGGTATATAGGGGTTCGTGGGTTCAATCCCGACTTTGACGCCTGCGGTGATAGCGATTCTCTAAACAGAGTCCTGGGCTTCCCCTCGGTCGACTCAGCCTCAAATGAGTATAGCCGGTGTGGTGTGTGTAGTTCAACATCACCACACGGGAGACAAAGGCGGCCGGGCAGGCGTGGTGCTGGCCACCTCTGTGTGTGTGCCACAGTGTTCGGAGCTTTCATAGGCGCTGCTTCTACTCGCTACTAACAGCACTTGCCCCAACAGTCTGTTAAGGCTACACCACCTTTATCTCCCCAGTAGTGATGTTTACACACCGCTTCAGGTACTCATTTGAGGCTTAGTCGACCTAGGAAAGGACACACGCAATCTCTCACATACACTCACACTCAACAATGGCCGTTCGCCACTAAGTGGCGGTGATGCTACTACGGTGCTTGTGCCAGGCCAGGTGCATCTTGAGGCCACGTGACGTGGGGATGGCTCGCTGGCAGGAGATCACGGAAACAGACCCTGCAGGTGCCATGGTTGTCTGACTGAGATGACTGGCAGATGCAACACCTGTGCCCCCTATTGTGCCAACTTGCTGATTTTACCTGCCCGGCGCTCCGCTCGTTGTTGTGAGCATCGCTTCTCTGCCCTCCGCTGTTGTTGAAGGGCGACTGCCTCCAACTGCCCAGTAGCCTGAATGTGCACCCAGCCTGGCTTACGATCCAGGATGGATCTAAAACCTGCAGACTTGTTCCTGGGGATCGGAGATTGGATCATCACCGTTCTTTCCCTGAAAGCTCGTGAAATGTGTGGCGCTGAAAGTTACTTTTTTGATGGACTTAAAGAGTGATTTGTGATCGCGGACTAAAAAAGTGTAGATTTTATCTTCTCAGCAATCCGCCCCCACCACCCATCCTTGCAGCACCACACAGCTCTCCAAACTTTCTGAGCGACGGCTGCGGTAAGCCTCATTTTCCGACATGGAATGCTGTAGATAGTGGGATGGTCCAGTCGCTTTTTATCAACCAGCTGGAACACCTCTTCTATCAACCAGGGTCTCTATGGAGGTCTATAGTCCCTAGACTGCATACCCAATGCAGCCATTGCAGCTGCATGAGCCACATTCCTAAACCTCACCCCTTTACCCTCAGCGTGAGGATGGAGTGGACGATGCCAACCCCAGCTGCAAGCGATGATGAAATTCTCACTTGCAACTATCCTCAGATAGCTAAGACCTGGCCACTGTGGATTTTAATAGGGTTCTAGATGGACACCCACCACCGGAATGGAAGAATGGTAGGCGCATTTTACAGATGACAAACCGATGGTCAGTGGAAAGATCAGCTCCACGGTAGGTCCTGGTGACAAGGACTATATAGTCCAGCAGATGTGCTTTATTTGACCCAGCGTGCACCAATGATGTTGTGTGGATGTGCTGATGCCAGAACAGCGCGTTGGTATTTACAAGCTCATGCGCTACAAAGAAGTCGAGCAGCCTCCTACCGTTATTATTGAGCTGATGTGGCCCATGTCGTGCAATCACTCTGGCCCAGGTGCCTGTATCATGACCCACTCGGGCATTAAAGTCACCCAACAAGATGGCTCCATCCCGAGAGACCACTTTAGCCAGCACCTGGGACAGGAGGTCATAGAAGGCATCGGACTCGTCGGCCTTGTCTGCATCCCTCCATGTTGTTCATTTTCGGTGGGGGCATAAGCAACCACCACCACCATTCCTCGCCTCCCGTTGTTGAGAAGGCGAGCCCACAGTATCCAGGGACTCAAAGCTTTCCACACCTCACCGCCATGCTCCCATGCCCCCTTAATTATTTTGTCCAGAAGAAGAGCCACTCTCTGTTGTTTGTAAGTCTCCTGTCCAGAGTATAGGACTGTCCACCCCTCAGTGAACGGAGCCAGAGGCAGCCCATTCGAGCTCCTGAATACCAGAGATCCAAACGGTCCAGTTTCCAACAGAGGAGTGGAAGCCTCTCCTCCAAAGCAAGCGTTCGAACATTCCAAGTGGCCACTCGCACTGACACCCACACTCACTCACTCTGCAGTACAGGGGGAGATAACTCAAACTCCATTCACTCAATCTGTAGAACAGGGAGAGATCATACAAACGCCACTCACTCTCTGTAGAACAGGGGGAGATCATACAAACTCCACTCACTCACTCTGTAGGACAGGGGGAGATCATCCAAACTCCACTCACTCACTCTGTAGAACAGGGGGAGATCATACAAACTCCACTCACTCACTCTGTAGTAGAGAGGGAGATCATACAAACTTCACTCACTCACTCTGTAGAACAGGGGGAGATCACACAAACTCCACTCACTCACTCTGGAGTACAGAGGGAGATCATACAAACTCCACTCAATCACTCTGTAGAACAGGGAGAGATCATACAAACTCCACTCACTCACTCTGTAGAACAGGGGGGAAATCATACAAACTCCACTCACTCACTCACTCTTAGAACAGGGGGGAGATCATACAAACTCCACTCACTCTGTAGAACAGGGGGAGATCACACAAACTCCACTCACTCTGTAGAACAGGGGGAGATCACACAAACTCCACTCACTCTGTAGAACAGGGGGAGATGACACAAACTCCACTCAATCACTCTGTAGAACAGGGGGAGATCACACAAACTCCACTCAATCACTCTGTAGAACAGAGGGAGATCACACAAACTCCACTCACTCACTCTGTAGAACAGGGGGAGATCATACAAACGCCACTAACTCACTCTGTAGAAAAGGGGGAGATCATACAAACTCCACTCACTCACTCTGTAGTACAGAGGGAGATCATACAAACTCCACTCACTCACTCTGTAGAACAGGGGGGAGATCATACAACACAGTTACTCCTTGCTGCGCTGTCAACTTCAGCGACCCATCAAAAAATGTATGTGAGGTGGTAACGCTGGACCCCAGGGGCTCTTCAAGTCTTCACAGGAGCGAGTTCGCAATGCTGCAAAGGTCACTACTTAAAATAAAAAAAAAATTACGCGGTAAGTCCCCACAGAAACGACCTGTCCATGACAAATAATAGCTCAAGGAAGTGGCTCGTCGTCATCACGCGAACATTTATCGCAGCAGTCAAAATACCGAAACGTGTGATTTCGATTCCAAATGTGGAAGGAAAAAACCGAAGGACTGCGGGGGGAGAGAGGCGCAGTTTCTCAATACACAGCAGTTTCGAAACCACGACCTCCTGTATACCAAGCGAGGTAGTTAACATCTCCTAGCTACCCAGATGATGATGAGAGAGAGACACTGCAAACTCCAAATATACAGCAGCAGGCGTCAGGGTCGGGATCGAACCCACGACCTCCTGTATACCAGGCGAGGCGGTTAACATCGCTCGGCCAGTGATTTGAGTGAACGGTTCACGTCTATGATAGCCGCGTTGTGTGTGCAAACCGGTGGTGACGGCACGTGGCACGATAGCACCTATGAAGGCCGGCACGGCCCACAAGGGGGTGGGTGGGTGGCCAACACCACACCCGGCCGCCTTTGTCTCCTCAGCGGCGATGTTTACTACACACCGCACTAAGTACTTATTTGAGGCCGAGTCGACCTAGGAGAGGCCCAGGACCGGTTCAGATAATCATCACCGTGGTTTTGGCCGTGAGCGGGAATCGAACTCGGGTCGCCGGGATCGTAGCGCAGCGTAGCGCTAACCACTGCGCCACCGCTCCCCACAGATAGAATAAGGACAAAGATCCCCGAGTATAACCTTGAACAGACTCATCATCTTTGTTCTTTCGGTAAAGTCACGTAGAAGGGAAGTAATAAAATAATAAAAAAATAATAAAAATAAAATTTTACAGACTGTTGGGACAAGTGCAGCTGTGAGCGAGCGGCCCTTTGAAGGCACACACACACACGGGGGGCAAGGGACGTCCCTCTCTTACTAAGCTCCAGTCGCCCACGTACACGCACATAGCTCAGCAGAAAAACAAACAACAAGATCAAAGACTGGTGGGGCAGGTTTTTTGTGCGTTCAGAAATGGGTGCGGGGGTGCAGGAATGTGTGGGGCGTGCGAGCATGGAGCGCATCGCGGATTGGTCGCGGAGGTGCGGTGGGCGGCCCTTGCCTCGTTGCGGCCAATGGGTAAGCCGGATGCCAACAGTGACGTCGTCGTGTCACTTCTCAGTGTATATATACAGTACATACACACACGGGACAAGACAGAAACACAGGACAGGCTGGGTGAGTACTCGTCAAAATCAGCACCTTTATTTATCCTGCACACTTTGTGTGCATAGATCCGTCTTGAAGGTGTTCATGGCATCGTGATATTTGCCGTATTCTATTCTTCATATCTATTCGAAAACATGTACAACACGTTTGAATAATGTACAATGCATCCTCAATAATCGACAATATATTAAACTAAATAACTGAAAATGACAGAAATGTAAACACCTATTCTTATTTTTTCTACTTTGATACTGCCAAAAAGGTCTCATTATACATTCAATAATCTCAAGTTTGTTGCACGTATATAAATAACGAGTACATTATGGTTGTTAATCGAGGACACGTAAAATCAACAGCTGTTTAACAACTCCAGTTATGAAACTTCAACAAATATGCTGCCAATGTTGTAGTAACTATTCGAAGCTTGATTCGGATATTTTCTTTGCTTGATACGGTTTATTTCATTGCACACCAGAACCCATGTGACGTCACTCACCGTACGCACTGCTCCAGAGGCTGATTGGCAAGGACCCTCGCTTCGTCGGATCCTCGTTCAAAGCAAAACTACACTATACACTACACAAGAATATTAATAATCATTAGAAATACCGTCGTTATGTAGACTATATATAACACAAACAAGCAGATCATACGCCTTCATCTGCGACAAAGAGCTGCATAGCTCATTGGATTCTTCCCGTCTAAATAAAGATTCATATTTAGATTTGAAGCTTTCATGACTGCAGCAATCCATTCGCTTTGGTTCTTTCGGTAAAGTCACGTGGATAGAAAATTAATAGATCACGACATTTCGATCGCTACACAAGCGACCGTCTTCATGTGAACCCAAATAACCAAAGAGTAAAGATTCCGATTCTCACAATGTCCTTCACATGAACAGCAACACTCTCTGCGTCACGTGATGTGTGGGCTCCGTGCCTTTTATGCAGAGGTCGCAAACGGGTTTTGATTTCTTACCCATACCCGTACCCGGTCGCTCCAGGGTCGCAAACGGGTACCCGATACCCGGCCGGGTATGGGTAGGGTACGGGTATCGGGTACCCGATTGCAACCTCTGGGATGAAGCCATGTTGCAGGCGCGGGTGGGTTGATTCTAGGAACTTGAATTGTGAGAAGAGACAAGACGTTGGGAAATGAGTGACAAACGGCGACTCACCAATTACTCACGGCCTACCCGTACCCATACCCATACCCGGCCACACCAGGGTCGCAAACGGGTACCTGTACCCGGCCGGATACGGGTAGCCAGGTATCGGGTAGGGTACGGGTATCCGATTGCGACCTCTGCTTTTATGAGCCCCGAATGTTGAAACCGCTCCAGAATTTCCTTCCACTGAGCCCCTGCCGCTGAGATGATTCACTCCCAGAAGGTCGTGTGGCTGATGGGATAAGTAAACATGTGTGTACTTTCACGTGGAGGGACAGATATACGGAGGTGCTTGTTATTTGTTACTTGTGTAATAAACCACTTCCACGACGACTCTTGACTGGTGTCTTTTACTGGTAGGAACGAAGTGGACCAGCCACCAATAGATTATTTCGTCCGTCCGTCCGTCCGTGTAGCAACATCGCCCCCTCCTGCAAACACTTGGCATGACCCTACAAAAACCTTTAGACTTAGTGACGCTTTCCTGGCTAAACAAGTGTAACATTCCCTTATAATTCCCTCAGATAGCTTTTAATTCAAACATTTAAATTAATGAGGCTTTCCTGGCTAAACACGTGTAACATTCCCTTATAATTCCCTGATATAGCTTTTAATTAAAACTTTGAAATTAAAAAATATCGTTCGTCTGTCCGATTATGTGTAGCAACATCGTTCCCTACTGAAAACACTTGCCATGACCCTACAAAAACCTTTAGACTCAGTGAGGCTTTCCTGGCTAAACAAGTGTAACATTCCCTTATAATTCCCTAAGATAGCTTTTAATTAAAACTTTTAAATTAAAATTTTACTCACAGCGCCCTAAAGCCTACAGCTAGGCCTAAAGCCTCAAACTACGCCTATCACTCTCCCTTCGTATCGTACCCCCGCGTGTGTGCAAGGGAGTTAATGTTTAACAATGTTACATTCCCTGATGCTTTTAAATAGAAACATTTAAATTTAAAGCTTTAACTTAAATAATAAAAACATTTAATTTTAAAATTAACTCACGGCGGCCTAAAGCCTACAGCTAGGCCTAAAGCCTAGAACTAGGCCTCAACCTCTCCCTTCGTATCGTACCCCCGCGTGTGTGAAAGGGAGTTAATGTTTTACAATGTTACATTCCCTGATGTTTTTAAATAGAAACATTTAAAGCTTTTACATAAATAATTAAAACATTTAAATTACAAATTAACTCACAGCGGCCTAACGCCTACAGCTAGGCCTAAAGCCTAGAACTAGGCCTCACTCTCCCTTCGTATCGTCCGATTCGGTGTAGCAACATCGCCCCCTACTGCAAACACTTGGCAGGACCCTACAAAAACCTTTAGACTTAGTGGGGCTGTCCTGGCTAAACAAGTGTAATAATACATTATGTTTATATTCTTTGGTTATTCGTTCCTACCAGCCCACCCCGCAGGGTCCTGTTATTCAGCAGAATGTCTACACAGCTCCGCGCTCTCTCTCCCTCTGGGTAGTTCTCTGACTTGACAGTCCACCTCTGTCCGCTGACGCGGCACGCCTCTCTCTCCCTCTCCGTTCACGCCGCTGGCCTGGCGGCGTGCCCGGAGGATATGATGCTTCGCTGGGGGTTCGCCACGTGGTCGTTGGCGAGAGGTAGAGCGGCGATGCAGTCTCCAGACCCGAGGCTTCCCACACCGACCCCGAGTCCTCTCCTGCCTCCGCTTATTTGCCTCCCGGCGGAGCTAAACTCCGCCTACAGCCACGCCCCCTCGTGGAACCCTCTGAATGGTTCCCGTATATTCCCCGTAGCTCCGCCCGTTACCTTTGGCCAAGATCGAATCCCTACTCCAGATTGGTTACCGGTTACCCAGCGGTGGCCATGCAGATGTCCCCTGTAACCCCCCAGGTGGCGCTCTGATTCTCACCATGTCCTTCACATGAACAGTAACTTTCTCTGCGTCACGTGATGTGTGGGCCCCATGCCTTCTATGAGCCCTGAATGTTGAAACCGCTCCAGAATTTCCTTCAATCGAGCCGAGATGATTCACTCCCAGAAGGTCGTGTGGCTGATGGGATGAGTCAACATACTTGTGTACTTTCACGTGGAGGGACAGATATACGAAGGTGCTTGTTATGTGTTACTTGTATTCTCCAAAACAAACAAAACAGGTTTATTTGAGCAGGTAAGGCCCCACTGAGCTATGTCGATCTTGTTCAGAAGCGACCTGGCCATCACAAATGATAACTCAACGAAGTTGCTTATCACGTGGAAATGTATAGCAGACAAATCCAACACTGTCACATGCTCACAGACAGCCAGTCACCTGCGTATTGCTCTTCTATCACTGCTACTGCTCTGTATACTGATCTACTGAAGTTCACTCGTCGATTCTTCCACCCACTGATTGTTACGTCTCACCCGTCACACTGTGTTCAACTGCCACACTGCAGGTCACAACAACACACTCACGAAACTGATATTTCTGTTCTTTAGCTGTTCTACCAAACCGTCTGTTCACTCACTGGACGGCATGCCGGCTCACCCGGCCCTACTTTAACTGCTGGTCGTGAGTGGAGCGAGAGTTGTGATGAACCACTCTCTTCGAAGTTCATCAGGAGACATGCACCATGAAGTGGGTCCTGGCCACAGCGTTCATCTCTCTTCTGCGTGAGTTCACACCGAGAAGCACTCACCCACTGGCACATGGGCCGTGCCAATGCAGGGCCCTCACGGTAGTGGTAGTTTACCAATAGAAGTTTGCTACAATAAACAGAACCAAACCGTGCTGGCCTCACCCAGGGCCAAGCAGGGCCAGGTGCAGCATATCTCATTTTTATCATGCAGGGATCACGACTTGTTCACTGAGTATGACAGCAGTACAGCACGGCTCAGCTTCTGCAGTAGAAAAACAGCCTGGCCCCCCACCTGAGCCGTGCTGGCTCGATACAGTCCCAGCATGGCTCAGATGTGCAGTGGAAAAGAAGTGATGTGTCACCAGCTGAGAGTCCAATGTGAATCGTCGTCACGATGACGTCGTGGCGATGGGATCCCAGTGCCAGGGCCCCCGTGTAGCCGTGAGCGTAGGTGCCTCCCGTGGTCGCGCTGCACTGAGACGCGTCCCTCACGCTGCCCGTGTGACCACGTGAGCACTGGAGGTGAGGGAGGCAGTCGCGCTCACTCACCAGGTGAGCGGTCTTCCTCTCATACAGCGGATGCTGAATAAAACTCATTGTATGTCCGTGCCTTTCAGTGAGCTGCTCATTTTATCCACGGATGCTGGATCAGTATAAATGTGAATGTTACAGCACTGCTGTGTGTAACGTCTCCATCTAGACCCCCCTCCGTATCTCTGCTATTGCTGAGTGGACCTCTGGTGAGCATTTAACAATGGTGGCCTCTCTCTCTCTGTGTATAGATATCTGTATTGTCTACACAATGGGAGAGTATGGCTGATCTCTTTTTGAGGGAACATCTCTAATGAGAGTGACCGGTCTCTCTCTTTGTGTAGCTGTGACGTCGGCTGTGAAGCTGCAGCTCTCCCTTCCGGAGAGTGTGAATGTGACTGAGGGAGAGAACGTGACTCTTCCATGCTCCTTCTCCCCACCGCCGACCAAGTCGAATGCTCTCCTCATCAAGTGGGTCATGATGCCCACACACTACTCGGAGAAGATGCCCAGATGGGATATCATCGAGGTGAGAATCTCCTTCAACTTTAACCCTGAATATTCAACTCAATAGTCGATGTCTGCATCGCCGCGTATCAGATAGTAACAAGACGTTATTTGGGGTTTTTATTCCAGATTATGATTGAAAAAGTTGCTTAAATACCCAGAAATGTCACACCGAGTCTCTAGACCGTCTTTTTTAAGCAGGGTGCTCTCAATTGAGTTGATGAGAGTTTAGCTTCATGTGAGAGGAAGCCGGAGAATCTGGAAAGACCCCACATATAAAGGCGCAATACTCAAAACTATACACAGAGTCTATAAATCCATAGCTAGAACCACTCTAACGCTGTCTGCAAACCAAATCAATTGCTAACTGCCTTCTCCTGACCACCTTGAAAACCAAGCCTACAACCTCCGACATTCCCAGACAGTCAAAGTATTGAGCAGGCTCAGCCCTGAATGGCGACCGAGATCCAGTGAGTTTGGGGAAATTCTGAATGATTTGGAGAATTGTGGTTCGTGCCATTTTAGATCTACGACTCGCATTCTGGAAATTCGAGGCCCGGAGTGGCTGAGTTTGTGGGAGACGAGAAGAGTGACTGCTCCTTCAGGATCATCAACGTCTCGAGGACCCTCGGCCCCGTGTTTAAGTGCAATGTCTACTGTTACCGCTGTGGGACAGAGGACTGCCAGGTGTTTGGAGAGGTGAAGCTGAACGTGACGACTGCAGGTGAATGAGAGCGTCGTGCTCACCACATGGTGGCGCTGTGACTCGCACCGTCACTCGTGCAGACGTGGTGGGTGGGATGTCAAGGGTCAGAGATCACAGGGTGGAGGGTGCAGAGCTGGAGAGCGGTCGTTGTACAGAGAGGAGCCTCGGCAGAGAACCTCACTGCTGCATGTGAAGCCGTGTTGAGTGAGTGGTCTCTCCCTGCTGCACATGAAGCCGTGTTGAGTGGTCTCTCCCTGCTGCACGTGAAGCCGTGTTGAGTCGCTGAGTGAGGCGATGGTGCTGGTTGCGAGTGGGGGTCTCGTTGAGTCCCTCTCTGTCTCAGTCTTTGGT
The DNA here is from genome assembly GCF_964198595.1 of Lampetra fluviatilis. NCBI lineage: Eukaryota > Metazoa > Chordata > Hyperoartia > Petromyzontiformes > Petromyzontidae > Lampetra > Lampetra fluviatilis. The sequence continues at coordinate 2,616,012 of NC_136347.1, read as the reverse complement.
TCTTGACACCGCCGTCCGTGTCTCTGCAGCTCCACGGTCACACGGGGAGACCTCGCCCACACCACGTGTCCACTCCAAGTGGGAGACGGTGGTGATGGTGGTGACGGTGGTGACAGTGGTGGTGGGTGTGATCTTGACATCTGTGGCTGTCATCCTCTTCATCAAGAGACACCCTTGTTCGTCTGGGAGCTCCCCCCGCTCACGCAGGTACTCCCCCCCCCCATCCCAGAATCCCCCCAGCGCAGCTCCTCACGAATGAACGTGAACACAGGAGGCTGGGCTGGGTTCTCAGAGGTGCTGAGTTGGACCACTGAGCGCTTGGGGGGTCATTCCCCGTGAACTGTGCCCAGGTGTTGCTGGGTGCAGGCACCGTGCGGATTGTAATCTCGTGTTTTTGTTCCTCAGTGGCGATGGGCAAGCAGACGTGCACGGTGGTGTGGAGAATGGGCCTCCACTTATGGTGAATGGGGACACAAGGGGGACAATGGAGACAAAGGCATGGACGGCGTTTGAAGAAATCTTCTGTAGACTCCCCCGTGACCACCCTGGCCAGCACGTGGAGTCGCTCTTACCCACAGTGCCACGCTGGAATGCAGTGCTGACTGCCTGTGGTTCATGAGCAGATTGTTTACAGACCGTGCTTTTATCATCTCTCTCCCTCTCTGTGACTATCCACACTCCTCTTTGACCACTTCAAATCCCTCACTGCTAAATTCTGCAGGATCCAGAATCCTGCTGCTGTCTCATTTCACAACTTCTGTAAATGAAACCTCATCATTCCAATCCTCAGATTCCCCAACTGGCTACAAATCAAATCCCTAATCGACTGGGAGATGGCACTCACCCCCTACACGATCCTCCGTAGACTCTCCGCTTCCTCTCCCCTCTCTGTACTCCCCACCACGTGCTCTCCGACCTCTCCCCTCCTCTCTCTGTACTCCCCTCCACGTGTTCTCCTACCTCTACCCTCTAATCTCTGTGTTCACGTAGAATTTATTGGAGATGTACAGAATATGAAATTCACGGGCTTGTACTTTTTTAATTGGCTGCCGTGGCACAGACGACACGCTCCTACCGGACGGTGTGGATGGTGAGAGGGGGAAGGTTGCCCAAGTGATGCCGCTCTCCCTCTCGGTTCGTCTTTGTCTGCCGTGCGGTTTACATGCGAGGTGCGTTTCTCTACACTGGTGTGGAATTAGGCACCGTGTGACATTCATTCATTCATCTATTCGTATGAGCACTTTTAAATACCGCATGTTTAACCCTGTGTTGATCATGGGTACTAAGTATTAATGTTCTCCGCTTTAATATTTGCGCCGTGGTTGCGGTGCAGGTCTGAGTTGTGCCTGTGAAGGGACCTGAATGTGTGTGCATTGCACAAGTCATGAGGCCCTAAAGATTATTAATCTGGGATGGCGCCTTGGACTTGTCACGAATTAATGTATGTTGTATCTGTACGACTGGGAAGTATTGATCTCAGGAGTCTATCCTGCTCATAGTTACTGTTGGGAGATGTGGGTCGAGAGGAGTGGTTCCCGACCTGTGAGCTGTAGACCACACGGCCATGTTAATTGCCCTGCAGAACTGTTGCCGATTTTATTCACAAAACCTTTTTGTATACACTGCAAGTTATTCTGCAATTTGTTTTGAGGGTTGACAGTGAACGTGGCTCCAGAAAGGTTGGGAATCACTGGGCTGGAAGATCCACACTGTGACTGCTTGGAAGAGATTAGTTTCTAAGTGCAATGCTGCACATGTTTGGTCTTGAGAAATATTTGGCGTTCAGGTCTATAGTTTTTATATTTAAAATACTTACGATTGTAATCCTTTTTTTTGTCAATATATAAAAAATATATATTTTTAAAGGTTTGGCCAAAAATGCATGATTTGCTGGTGTAAAAGAGAAATATTTCTATTTTCTTAAAAAAAACTCTGGTCCTAGACCCATAAACTGAAATATTAAATGTTTTCAACAATACCGAGTCTTGTCTGTTAATCATCTTATCACAAAACGTATGTAGCTGGGAAGCTCCACTGCAGGTAAGTGAACCCTCGCGAGGGGTGAGGGGTTCGTTTTGCACGGCTCAAACGTGAACGTTCATCTCAAGGGCAGGGCCCTGTCTCCACCCCGCTCCACCCCGCTCCACCCCGCTCCACCCCACTCCACCCCACTCCGTCGGGCGATTTGCCACAAGTGGTTGTAATCGCAAGCAAAGCGTCGTATTCGAATTGTTGTGGGCTTCCTCTCCATCACACCGATGTGCTTTAGTCGCTAATTGGCACGTTTCTTGTTCACGTGACAAACCTTACTCATTGGCTGTGTCGGGTGGTGGTGGGTTCACTACACGTTTATTTTCACGCGATCCAACCCAAACCGCCTGTGTTATGAATCACTGAAACTCATCACGCAACTGTACTGCCCCCTGGCGGTTACATCACGCCACTGCACAAATCCACAATAACCACAAACCCAGCCGATTCATCTCCATGACGTTCATGTCCCCTCCACATCAAACATAAAAAAAAATGCAGCCACAAAAATATTTCTGAGTGCACAATTTTAGCAGCACCCTTGGTGGTTCAACTGCAGGAAAAAACATTCTGGACCGGTTTCGACATTCAGTGTCTCATCAACAGTCAGGATCGCTTGAGAATATAAAACACGGCGCTCGATGTGACAAAGATAAACGATGAAGGTGCAGCCCCTGCAACTGCTCGCTCACGCCACTGCAGGCGGAAGGGCCTCCACCAGAGAGCGCTCTGCACAGCCCCTCAAGCCAAGGGCAGAGGGCTTGGGGAACCGTGGTGGCTAGATGTTAACTACCTTGCCTGGTATAGAGGTTGTGGGTTCGATCCCGACCCTGACATCTGCTGTACATTTTGAGTGTGCGTCTCCCAGTAGTCGTGCGGACTTTTCTCCGGGTCTTCCCGGTTTTCCCCTCCACATCTAGAATCAACATCGCGCCTTCAGAGTGTTTGGCTGCAATAAATGTCCACTTGGTGATAAGCCATGAAGTTGAGCTGTCATTTGTGATGGCCTGCAGGTCGCTTTTGCAAAAGAGCGACGTAGCTCAGTGGGGCTTTACCTGGCAAAATAAAAACAGTTTAGTTTGTAGGCTTTATCTATATTATTTTACTTGCACCGTGTATTGGGTTTAAAGAAAGACAATCTCACAGTGACAGGATCAATGAAAATATGTAAAGGTTACAATACTCACAGTTAAGCAAAATAAGTAAATAATAGTTTAAAGTTTGTGAACCACAACACGACCACAGCAATCATGGCTCTTCGTCAGCGCACTGCTAGATGAAGTCCTCGCCAGGCCGCTGTGGGTCGTGATGATTGTTGGACCATACTTCACTACGGGTCGGGGTGGTGATTGTTGGACCATACTTCACCACGGGTGGTGGTGGCTATGCACGTGACCTGTGACCCAGCGCTGTGGAGGCAGCAGCAGCAGGGAGGGTTGGTGGATCACCGCACGATTTTTTCAGAACTTCCCTCTCGTGACCGTGGAGGATACGTCGTACCCCGCGACTCGCCACGAGAGGGCGGCACAGCAAAGTGAGATGATCATAGAGGCGCCACTCTTTATCACTGAGGGCATCACGCGAGCACAGTAGCCATACTTTGTGAGCTCCATCTCTGGGACATTTTTTGCCAGTTTTGAAAATTATGAAAAAAATAACAAGGTTTTACCCTTTCTGGCAATAAAACAGTTGTGTTAAGATATTCAAACACCAAATATATGATACCTTTGGCAAGGCATCAAGTCTGCATGAACCACAACATACTTGTGGTAAAACATGCAAACAAGGCGGTATTTATTTTTGCCTTTCTCCGAGTGTGGCCAACGTGATCCTTGAAAGGAAGTTGAGTCTACGATGACCCCAAGGTAATTCGTTTCATCTGCCTGCTCAATTTTTTCATTATCTAAGACTGCATCGCTGAGGAAGACTTGCCGGTTGTCTTTTTCCTGGAAATACGTCACCTTTGATGTATTGGCATTGAGGACCAGCTTAAGTTGGTGCTGAAATTTAAATCACTCTGTAATTCCTGTATACGTCTTTGGAGTAATTGCCAGCAACCCTAAATATGGTGTCATCAGCAAAGATGTTCATCTAAGAGTGGTCAAGCTGGGTGTCCAAGTCATTGACATACAGGGAGAACAAGATATGTCGAAAAACGGAACCTTGAGGTACAACCCTTAGTAACTTCAATTTTGTTAGACACCAGAATGGCAATGGATACGACCCGATTACATCAAAAAAGGTAGATTTTGAACCAGTCAACTGTGCTCGGAAAATCGTAGGCTTCGAAATCTATATAATAAAATGCTATGGTCGACTGTATCAGATGCTTTGGATAGATCTAGGAATAGGCAGGCGCAGTGTTTTTTTTATTTCCAGATTATTGAAAATAAAATTTAAGGTGTCCATAACAGTTGAGGTTGTTAAGTATTGTTTGCGGAAGCCTGATTGTTTTGGATGTAACTTAGCTGATTGTTTTGGATGTGTTGAAGAGTATCGGACGACTCGTTTTCAAATAAGGGCTTACGCCAACTTAACACTGAGGGTGAAACACTTTCCCAGGGGTTAGGGGTCCTAGCAACAATAGCGGCCGTCTGCAGCATCGCAGCCAAAATGGCGGCCGCCTGCGGCGTCGTAGCCAAAATGGCGGCCGCCATCTCCCGCGGCGCATCCGTTGGGAAGATGGCGCCAATTTCAAAAGTGGCGGGAGGCGCATTTGCGGGAATCCGCCGCTCCCATTCCGAGTGTGGGCCGGGTGATTGCAACTGCGCACCCACCTCGGTAATTGTGGTGGAGAGCTTCGCCATCGCCTGCAGGAGCAGCTGCCCTGCGAAGGCGCTCCCCGCCTCCGGCGGCGGCGCGCTGGCACCCCCGTCTAGTCTTGAGAATTTGTATTTTATTTATTTTATTATTTCCATTCTACGTGACTTTACCGAAAGAACCAAGAAGAAGTCTCCTTCCTGCTCCGGGGCCCCGAACTCCGGGGCCACTGCCGGAGCCTCCTCCACGCAGTCTTCACTCTCTAAGCGCCCCGTCGATAGGTTCTTACGCCGCACTCCAGATTTTGACATGGTGGCGGCAGCGCAGGCATTCTGACACCACTTGTTGAAGTATCAGACGACTTGGAGGCACGTTTTCAAGTAAGGGCTTACGCCAACTTAACACTAAGGGTGTAACACTTTCCCAGGGGTTAGGAGTCCTCTACTCGGACCTTCCCCACGGTCTGTTCCTTGGCTCAGCTGGCTGTCCGGGCTGCCTCTTCAGCGCCGGCCGAGGGCTGATCCAACTTCGGCCGGCCGAGGAGTGCAGCCTCTCCTAGCGCTTACGCTGGCCCATCTACAGACCCTTCTCCTTACCCCTGGTCCTAACACCCATCCGCTTCGTTCCCTGCTCTCCGCAACGACCCCGCTTACGTCATTGGCTCCCGTTTAAGTACCCTTGCGGGACATGACGTCATCCCGCCAGCAGGCGCGCATGACGCCACTTCCCGTGACGTCATCGCTCCTGGAAGCGAGCGTGACGTCATGCCCATAACTAGTCCTCTACAGATGTAACAGATTAGCTGATTGTTTCGTATGCAACTTAACTGATTGTTTTGGATGTAACTGCTCACCTGATTGTTTTGAATGTAACAGCTTACTTTCTGCAAGAAAGTTGCTGACTTGGGCGTTTAATTATTTGTTTAATAATGTTATCAATGGAGGTGAGATTGATATTGCCCGTTAAAAATCAGCATCATCTGAAGAACCCCTTTTGTGTAGGGGGCGAACAAAAGCAGTTGTCCATTGAGCGGTTACAGAGGCGTCTTTAATGGACACATTTAATATGTGGGTTAGGGGCCTGAAAATCAAGTCACCCACTGCATTTAAAGTGAAGGCAGGCAAGCCGTCAGCTCCAGTGGAGGGCTTGCTTGGAAGAAACAACTTCTTTGGGACATCAAGCTCTGTCATGGGCTTTAAATTGAATTATTTTGGATCTGCGTCAGATTCTTTTTGGATGGTACCAACGCTTTGCATTTGCGACCAATATCATCCATAATAGAGGGGTTCATCTTCTTGTTTTTTTCGGTAAAGTCACGTAGAATGGAAATAATATAAAAATAAAACATAATAAATTAATTCTACGTGACTTTACCAAAAGAACCAAGAAGATGAATCCCTGCAGTCACGAAAGCTTTAAATCGAAATAGAGGGGGTTGTTTTGGGTTAGATCGCGTAAATATATAAATGTGTCGTGCCCATTCGTCACTAGTACAGCACACCGGTGTGTTGGAGAGCCAAGCCACAACATTTACACTCCGAGTACGACGTTTCGCCAGTAATTACAACTAGGGTCATCAGGCAACAGCCAGATTTGTGGAGAAGTCCACCTGTTTCGTTCCTTATATAGGTATGGATGTGGTCACCACGCTTTTGCACTCCTGTACAAAGTGGGGGGTGTGGGGTTAATGAGTCAACGTACATGATGCATGCGCATTATGCGAGCCCTTTCATCTTGTCCTTCCTGTCCATTGTGTGTATTAAAATAGCCGTACCAACGGTAATCCCTATTGAAGTATGGTTGGCCTGTATAGGCATGCATTTAAATAATGTTTTATTTGATCATTCGCTTTCACGCAGCACTAAGTCGGTAGCTATCCAAACGGTTAATTTATTTTCTTTCAATTTCGATAGATTATCTAATTAGTATTGGCCAGTCGTAGCTAGTTTTCAACTGAACTTAAACATTATCAAAATCAATTGAGTGTACTTGTTGTAACGTGTGTTCTTCTACTGCTGAGAGTATTTCATATTTCTCTGATGTTCTTTAAGTCTCGTGCTGATCACATTCGTCCTGTTTGTCCAACATAACATTTGCCACAAGTGCAGTTAATCCTGTACACACCTTATGTTGGTAGCTTCGGTAAATTATCTTTTGTACCAGATTTTATGTACCGTGCCAAATCCGACACGGATGTTTTGTTTTTCCAAACATCTGGCTAGTTTATCAGTTACTCCCGCAATGTACGGTATTTTGATCGTTTTAATGAAATAGTTTCAATGCTCGTGTTATGTGATTTGCTTTTGGCATTCAAATAAAATAACACGAGCATTGAAACTGCCAAAGTAATTAAAACGTATTCTTAGGTTTTTTCGGTAAGTCACGTGCTGTGACTGTTCCACCTGAAGACGAAAGCTTGTGTTGCCTCCGAAACGTCGTGATTTTTATTTTACTTAAATTAATTTTAATTTTTTACCTACGTGACTTTACCGAATAAACCTAAGAATATGAATCCTTGCAGTCACGAAAAAGCTTCAAATCTAGTATTAATTAAAACGTGTTTACTCCCCACACACGGATTGGTCAGTGCGAGGCTGCCCCCCCCCCCAATGCCCCTCCCCATCCCGCCACGCCCCCCACGCCGTGCCCGCTGCTCCGCGAAGGGGGATTCCACGCCCCCCGCAGTTTTAAAGTTCCCGGCGAGAGTCGCCCCCATGGCCGCGTGTACGGTGCGACCCCACACCCCAGCTCCTCCCCACCAGCACCACCACAGCTGAGAGGTGAGGTTGTCTGTCTACGCGTTGTCTCTGTGTGTGTTTCTCACTCTGTCTACGTGGTGTCTCTGTGTGTCTACCACTCTGTCTACGTGTTGTCTCTGTGTGTCTCTCACTCTGTCTACGCGTTGTCTCTGTGTGTCTCTCACTCTAGTCTACGCGTTGTCTCTGTATGTCTATCACTCTGTCTACGCGTTGTCTCTGTGTGTCTATCACTCTGTCTACGCGCTGTCTCTGTGTGTCTATCACTCTGTCTACGTTAACACGATCCACACTGCGATCACAACAACGATAACGAAACCTCCACGCCATTGCGTGACCACAGACTTCCTCTTTTCGCTCAGTGCGAGATGGATGACTCGCTGGGCTCAGCTCGCCTGTGGAATTTACCGTGACCGGGTCTCTCTCGTGCCACGTAAATCAGCCCCGCGGTTCACAAGTCGCCTCACGCTTTCCCCAAGCAATTCTGATCTCGATGTAAAGCTTCTTTCGTGACTGCAGGGATTCATCTTCTTCAGGTGAAAACCAGGTCTGTCGAGGCGACAGCGTCATTCTGATCTGCCACGCCGTCTGTTTGTTCCCCCGGAATGAATAACCGCTGGTGGTGAGTGGAGTGAGATATGTGATGAGCTACTCTCTTCTGTGTTCATCAGGAGACGGAGGCACCATGAAGTGGCTCCTGGTCGCAGCGTTCATCTCCCTCCTGCGTGAGTTCAGACCCCTTTCCCACCGGCATAGTCGAGCCGTGCCAGCCCAGAGCCCTAACGGTCCTGGTCGTTTTCCACTGGCAGTTTGCTGCACTGAGTCATAACCAACCCGCCCTGGCCTCATAAGACATCAGAATCTCACCCAGGGCCAAGCAGGGCCAGGTGCAGCATTTATAATTTTCAACCTCCATGCATCTCGACTCGTTCACGGCACGGCTCAGCATCTGCAGTAGAAAATCAGCCGAGCCCCCTCCTGAGCTGCGCCGTATCGGCTTGGCACAGTCCCAGCATGGCTCAGGTGTACAGTGGAAAAGAAGTGATGTGTAACCAGCTGAGAGCCCAATTGAGGTCGTCGTCACGATGATGTCATTGCGATGGGATCTCAGTGCCAGGGCCCCCGTGTAGCTGTGAGCGTCGGTGCCTCCCGTGGTCGCGCTGCACTGAGACGCGTCCCTCACGCCGCCCGTGTGACCGCGTGAATACTGACGGTGAGGGAGGCAGTCGTGACATTTGGTCCATGACCTATCCCACGCGCTCACTCACCAGCTGAGCGATCTTCCTCTGAAATAGCTGCTCTTCAGTGAGCTCCTTGTTTTGTTATTCACTGATACTGGGTCAGTGTAAAGGTGAATGTTACAGCACCGCTGTGTGTAACGCCTACATCTAAACCACCTCTGGCCCTGCTATTGCTGAGTAAACCTGCGCCGAGCACTTTAACAACAGTAACCAGTCTCTATCTAGACATCTGTATTGTCTATACAGGGATAGAGTTTAGCTGCTCTCTCTCTGTGGAGGCATCTCTCATGAGAGTGACCGGTCTCTCTCTCTCTCTGTGTAGCTGTGGCATCTGCTGTGGAGCTGCAGCTCTTCCTGCCGGAGAGTGTGGATGTGACGGAGGGAGAGAGCGTGACTCTTCCCTGCTCATTCTCCCCACCGTCGACCGTCTCGAGTGGCCTCTACATCACGTGGCTCACGATGCCCACACGCTACATAGTAAGTATGCACAGATGATATCATCAATGTGAGAACCTCTTTCCACGTCAACCCTGAATATTCAACTCATTAACTGATGTTTATGTCGACATGTATCAGATAGTAATAAAGTGATTTGGGGGATTTGTTTTGTTCCAGAATAATAAAATAGTCGCTTATTCAGACAGGAATGTTGTACCGAGTCTCACGACGCAATTTATGAGCAGGTTCCTGCCATTTGAGTTCATGAGGGTTTGGAATCCTGTTGAGAGGAAAAGGGAGAACCCAGAGAAAAACGCCATCACACAAGGGGATAATGGGCAAAGCTCTACACAGACTCAATCCATAGGTAGAACCACTCTTTAACGTTATCTGCAAATCAAATCCACGGCTGTACCCGAATATCCTGGCCACCTTGCAGCCCAAGCCTACAACCTCTGGCAACCCCAGTCAAAGTATGAAGCAAGCTCAACCCTGCTTGGCTATCAAGATCCAATTAGTTCAGGTGTATTGTGATTTAATCGTAGTAGGCTTGTGGTTCATGCTCCGATTTGTGTTTTGTGCCATTCCAGATCTATGACTCACTTATCGGGAATGTCTGGCTTGAAAGAGCTGAGTTTGTGGGAGACAAGGAAAAGTGCGACTGCTCCCTCAGGGTCCTCAACGTCTCCAGGACCCTCAGCCCTGTGTTTAAGTGCGATGTCCTTTGTACCAGCTGTGGGAAGGTTGACTTGCGGGTGGAACGAGAGGTGAAGCTGAACGTGACGGCTGCAGGTGAATGAGAGGGGAGCGTCGCGCTCACCACACGTTGGCGCTGTGACCCGCACCGTTGCTAGTGCAGCCGGTGGTGGGTGGGAGGTCAAGGGTCACAGATCACAGGGTGGAGGGTGCAGAGCTGGAGAGCGGTCGAGAGGAGTCTCGGTAGAGAATCTCTCTGCTGCACGTGAAACCGTGTTGAGTGAGTGGTCTCTCCCTGCTGCACGTGAAGCCGTGTTGAGTCGCTGAGTGAGGCGATGGTGCTGGGTGCGAGTGGGGGTCTCGTTGAGTCCCTCTCTGTCTCAGTCTTTGGTTTTTGACGCCGTCGTCCGTGGCTCTGCAGCTCCACGGTCACACGGGGAGACCTCGCCCACACCACGTGTCTACTCCTGGAGCGAGACGTTGGTAATGGTGGAGATGGTGGTGATAGTGGTGGCGGGCGTGATCCTGGCGTCTGTGGATGTCATCCTCTTCATCAAGAGACACTCTTGATCGTCTTGGAGCTCCCCCCACTCACTCAGGTGCCTCCACCCCCCCCCCCCTCTAGCCCAGTATCCCCCCAGCCCAGTATCCCCCCAGCCCAGTATCCCCCCAGCCCAGCTCCTCACGAATGAGCGTGAACACAGGAAGATGGGCTGGGTTCTCAGAGGTGCTGAGTCAGCACCACTGAGCACCTGGAGGGTCATTCCTCGTGAACTGTGTTCAGGTGTTGCTGGGTGCAGGCACCGTGCGGTTTGTAAACTCGTGTTTTTGTTCCTCAGTGGCGATGGGCAAGCAGACGTGCACGGTGGTGTGGAGAATAAGAATGGGCGTCCACTGATGGTGAGTGAAGACAAGGGGGACAACGGAGACAAAGACACTGACGCCGTTTGAAGAAATCTTCTGTGGGCTCCCCCGTGACCACCCTGGCCGGCACGTGGAGCCGCTCTTACCCACAGTGCCATGCGGGAGTGCAGTGCTGACTGCTTGTGGTTCATGAGCTGATTGTTTACAGATCGTGCTTTTGTCATCTCTCTCCCTGTGACTCTCCACACTCCTCTTTGGCCACTTCAAATCCCTCATCGCTAAATTCTGCAGGATCCAGAATCCTGCTGCTGCCTCATCTCACCACTTCTGTAAATGAAACCTCATCCCCATCCTCAGATTCCCCCTCTGACTCCAATCCGGTCCCCAATCGACTGAGACATCGCACTCTGCACCTACACGACCCTCCATAAACTCTCCGCTACCTCTCATCCATCTGTTCAGGGCGTCCCCAATATATGTCGGGGTTCGGGACCGAAAAGTGGCGACTTATAACGAAACAATGTATAGCAGGGATGTTCCCCTTGTAAGGATACTACTCCGTGTTAATGGAGGGGAGATAGGGACCGTAAGAGCATAAACTTTGCCTATGCGATGCAAAGCAATGCAGTTTCTCCCATACGAAACAATGAAATAAGGTAGGGAAAGGGACCGTACCTTAGTGAAATGTGTTGTTTCATACTTGGCAACCAAAATACGTACTTTACATGTCCAACTAGGAACTCTATGTGTACAAAACTTTACAACACGATGTACACACATTTATAACCAATTCTGAGTTAAAGAATCGCTAAACAGCATTTAAACTTATCAAGCACTTTATTGAAAACCAACCTCATTAGCATTTAGAAGCAGCCCTCTACACTTTCTTTTCTTAACAGAAAAACGAATGTGACATTTTAAAGCAAAGACTCGAGCAGAAAACAATTTGTGGAAAAAAAGCACTAAATCATGAACAGCATTAAAAAAAAAGATGTTACCTTCACCTACATTGTTTATGATCTTCGCCTGAGTAGTGAATGAGTTGTGTTGAAGGGTTGCACCGATTACAACGAGCACTCGTAGCTACATATGCCACGATGGCACTGAAGGTGTCAGCACATGCGTGAGTTGTACAGTACCTCTACACCCCCCCCCACTCAGAAGTGGGTTTAGCTGAGCCAAGTTGAAATCGATTTTTCAAAATCGATAATCGTCACCGGTGTTGGCCGCGAACGGGAATCGAAGTCGGGTCGCCGGACTCGGAGCGAAGCGCTAACCGCCACGTGATAACCGCTGTGCACCGACGCACAATGTGTTTGACTTGGCTCGGCTGAACTGAGTTAAAACGACGTAATGAGATGTTTATATACATGTGTTTGCGTGTGTGTGTACGCAGGGAAATGTTACGTTGCGTTCCTCAACAGACTCCAGAAGTTCCCTCCTTTCTCTCTGTCTCTCCCCTGTGTCTCTCCTCACCTGGGCTACACCACTGCTTCTAGATTTGAAGCTTTCGTGACTGCAAGGATTCATATTCTTAGGTTTTTTCGGTAAAGTCACGTAGGTAAAACATCAAAATAAATAAATTAATAATTTTGATGTTTTACCTACGTGACTTTACTGAAAAAACCTAAGAATATACACCACTGCTGTTTTCCTTCTCTCCTGAGCTCCATGCAGATTTCCTACAGCCCCTTCCTGCTCTACTGAATGTGTCAGCATTGTTTCTGTGTGTGAACCTGAGCCAATGTGCGAGTTGTGTGTACAAGTGTGAGCGAGAGGAAAGGGGTGGTAAGTCGTGCAGTCTGAATTGTGTGTGGTTTGAAGGGACCAGAATCAGTGCATGCATCGTAAACGCAATGCACAGGTCTGACTCAAAGGGTTCCTGCACTGGGAATGTTTGACACATTTTGTCACTAATTATTCTTGTACATGCCTTAAACTTGCCACAAATTAACATATATGTACATTGTATTTTTACTACTGGTAAACGATCTCACTCACCCATGCTGTGTTTATTTCTTTGCTTGTATTATTAGTCAGAACATGCGTCTTGTGCTGTTGTAATGTATGCAATGTCATGGTGATTGTTATGATTACTAGTTACTTCGAATTTGTTGTTTGCACAGGAAAACTATTTTAGCAAAGACGTTTCTATTCCTCGTTTTGCAATATTTTATCGAATGTTATTCCTCGCTCTAGATGCACTTTTTGCGATGTTTCTTGAATCTTAATGTTCAGTTTAGTTTATTTTTACGCGACCTGTTGCAAACGTTATGTTTTTAATTTGACAGTGTTTCTGTTTTGTTGATGAAACCCGATTCAAGAGCTTCTTAGCTCACAGGGTAATTCTAGAAAAAAACTGTTTAAAAAATATAATTAACTGTAAACTATTTACAGTTAGGAAGTGGTTCCTGACCTCTGGATCGCAGTCCATGGCAATCCACAAGGCCATGGGAATTGCTCTGCAGAACGATTGAAGGCTCCACGATGTCACTCACAAAGTCATCCTTTTGTTACTGCAAGTTCTTTCTGACGTATAGAGGGTTAGCAGTGAACGTGGGTCTAGAAAGGGTGGGAACCACTGGTCTAGAAGATCCATATTTTCAGTGACAGCCATTGGTTTAGACACCTCATGTATTAAATATTTAGTATTGGGAAATGTCTTTAAAGTCCATATTTTGTATTCATGGTTGTACATATTGTTTTATGAAATCTGTATATTGCAAACATTGTCTTTTTTTAAAGCATTGGTGTAGAAAATCAATGATTTATAATATTTGCAATGAGAAAAAATTGGTGTAAAAGACTTGTACCTTTATTCAGGGATATGCTGGTCGTTTAAGACCCATTAGGCAATCAAAATATTAAAAAAATATTGCATAAAACACCGAGTCTTGTCTGTCAATCATCTCATCTTGGTCCACACCGTCCTCAGGCCCACGAGGGCTCCCAGCCGGTCGCTACTCCCTGGCCAGGGAGAAACGTTCCAGGTGAGACCGGTGCAGGGTCCGGGCCCACCAGAGGCTCAGCCCCCTGCTACAACGTGTGGGGTGTGGGGCTATGCAAGATCCCATTGTGGGGCCCCCTCCTCTTGGTGCTTGTCGGTAGCTGCATGTGCATAGAAGTGCAGTACAACAATGGGATTTTGCGCCGTGCCGCCTTCTGCTGCTCGCCACGTTCAAGTTTCATGTATTAGGTGTAGCCCTGTGAGCCATTCGGCTCTTGAATCGGGTGCAACCGCAAAAAAAACATGAACAAAAAATATCTTAAAGTGAATATGTGACTGAGTGCAAACAGAAAATCCAAGAAAAGACAGCAAAATTGCAGAAAAAGCACCGTACACCAACACTGCAAAAATCCCAGTGGGATGCAAGTCAAACAACAACAACAACCACAAGACAACTTAGATTAAGGCCATCAGTCTAACTCTGTACTACAACAAACAAACATGGCCAAACCAATAAACGTTTCGAAAATCACCAAAATAAAGCCATAAATGCAATGAAACAGTGGGCATAGGAACTGTGACCGAATTTTCACAATAAACGATGTTAACAACATGTACTACCAAACTCTGCAGCCATAGCTGGCTGCATGAGTCACTCCCCGCAGCAGCCCGCAGGGCACCGTGGAGGTGGTAGTTGGTGGTGGTGGGTTGTGGTGGTGGTTGCTGGTGGTGGTCGCCCATCTGGACACCGTCCAGGCTCGAGCCCTGCTGAGCTCCCCAGCTCTGGCGCCGCGTTGCGGGGCAATGGCCGAGTTGCGAAGGCCGCAACGCACCCCGGCGCCACAAGGTGGCGCGCTTGTGGATGTTCCACGTTGCTATGGCGAGGTAGAGTCCATCCCGTAGGACGTCCACCGTGGATGTCAACGACAAAGTTGTACTCATTTTATCACGCGAGGTGATTGTCAACTACTGGCAAATCCCAGAGCGCGCAGGCGACCTCTCCCGTGTCGACGAATCGCTGCGTCTCCCTCCGAGTCTCCCCGTGTCTCTCCCCGTCTGTGTCTTTCCTTCCCTGCGTCTCTCCATCTCCCTGTTTGCTGTGCCTCTCGCTGTGCCTGTATCTCTCTTCCCCGTATCTAAGACAGCTGCAACACGCAAGGTGTTAATCGCCATTATTGATGACAATTAGAGACAGCTGCAAAAAGCAAGGAGTCAATCACCATTAGTGATGATGTGGTGCCACAGCGACGGGGCCGCTCGGCCGAGCCAGGGAGCCGCCCGGCTTCCACCGCCGCACTGCCCCCCATCACCCCCCCCACATAAACACGCACCCGCACCCACGTAGGGCCTCGTGGTCGGGTCACCTACCCTGAGTTTTCACCCGAGGGCCCCCTAGGGGGGTTACCCCACGGTTTCTCAGGGCCAGGGAATTGGACAGGACCCTTCCCAGGCCAAGTAACACTGCGGCGCCGTGGGCGGATTTGAGATCGCACGACCACGGCGAGCTCAGAGAGCCCCGCAGTTAGAAACGCATACAAACACAAACACGGGTCAGCAAGGCAGATAGCTGGGATCAGGACCCGGGACGACTGATTGGTCGAAAGTTCAAAGGCCGGCGGGATCGCAAAAGAGCGGGAAATCCTAGGCTCAGGATTGGTCGAGAGACCAAGGCGGTCGGGACGGGGGCGCCTAGCCTTTGATGTGAATAGTTTAAAAGAAAACGCAGGGGCAGTAGGGAACTCTCTTCTTCTGGAGTTTGGACACGGAGTCAGCGACGAAGGAGTCATCGGGCGAGCCGCTAGATTGTCTGCAGGACGATCTGAGCGCCGCAAGGTCACCAAGGACTACAGACGGTATCGTGTTGCGCGCCTTACAACACCTCAGAGCGGAGAGTAGGATCCGTAGGAGAGGGTTAGTTCGGGGTAAGGACGAGTAGGAAAGCGGTTTAGCAGAGAGCGCAGCATAGAATAGGGCTACACGGCACCAGAGTGTGGGTTAGAAGCGCCTTGCTGGCCCGCACACACACACGGGTGGCTC
This sequence comes from Lampetra fluviatilis, assembly GCF_964198595.1. Lineage (NCBI taxonomy): Eukaryota > Metazoa > Chordata > Hyperoartia > Petromyzontiformes > Petromyzontidae > Lampetra > Lampetra fluviatilis. The sequence goes on along the minus strand of NC_136347.1, from coordinate 2,600,242 downwards.
GGTTGGTTAGCAAGGGCTAATAAAATCTCGAGCGTAGTAACAAAACCGTGTTGTTGGGTGTTTTTGGAACGTGGTATTAGCGTGCACTGCATTCGCGAGTGTGTGGTCGTTGTATGCATAAAGGCCGTGGTCTCTGTACGATTGTGCGGGTACGGAGGTGTGTGCGTTAACGCCCGGGGAGAGCACTTTTGTGTGTTGGCGTGACTACGCAGCCGTGTGAGAGGAGAATCGTCCTTGTACGATATTTGTGTTGACGTGCACGCGCGAGTGGGGGAGGGGACGAGTCGTTGTGTCGGCGTGTGCCCCGCTTGCGTGTGCTCGTTACTTGCGTAAGCTCTCGGCGTGCGTAATCGGCGTACCCCAGGTGCGCGATCGTAACGTGAGCGGCCAGCGCGGCGCAGAGCGGCGCAAGAGTGGGTATCGCGTGTGGAGCTGTATGGGTGTGCGCGCACGTTCACGACGTGTGTAACACAGGTGCGCGATCCTAACGTGAGTGGTCAGTGTTGGGTGAGTGCCGTGCAGAGCTGTGTGTGGGTGTGCGCGTACGTGGTTAACCATGCCTGCTACGCGGACCCGCGGTGGAGGGGAATCCTCGGGTGACGGCTCCCACACCCTGGGTGAGGAGCCTAGCGGCGGTTCGCTTAGCAGCGGGGGGGCGATTGACGATGTTAGTCCGGCCGTTAGTATTATCGAGGGAGGGATCTCGGGGGCTAGCGACCCCCACAATGACAATAAGTTTCAAGTTTCATTTATTAGGTATAGCCCTGTGAACCATGCGGCTCTTGAGTCGGGTGCAAACGCAAGAAACAAAATATGAACAGAGAACATCTTAAAGCGATGACGCGCAACAGAAACATCTTGGATAAATCAGCAAATCTTTTTAAAAAACGTATTTCAACGCTGTGTGCAAAAATCCCAGTATGATGCAAGTCAAACAATAACAACCATAAGACAATTTAGATTAACCATGTTTTCGAAATCACCAAAATAAAGCTATTAAAACAATGTAACAACAGTAATCATAGGAACTGTGATTCAAATGTAACAATAAACGATATACATAACATGGACGACTAAACTTGCAGCCATAGCTGGCAGCATGACACTCCCAGTGTAAGATGTGTGAGCGAGTCAGCGTATGTTGAGTGAGTCAGTGTAAGATGTGTGAGTCGGTGTATGATGTGTGAGTCAGTGTGAGATTAGTGAGTATCACGGCATCCTCCACGCCATCACCGCCTCCTTCTCGCCATCACGGCCTCCTTCCCGCCATCACGGCCTCCTCCACACCATCACAACCTCCTCCACGCCATCACGGCCTCCTCCACTCCATCACGACCTCCTCCACACCATCACGGCCTCCTCCACACCATCACAGCCTCCTCCACACCATCACAACATCCTCCACGCCATCACGACCTCCTCCACTCCATCACAGCCTCCTCCACACCATCACGACCTCCTCCCCGCCATCACGGCCTCCTCCCCTCGGCTCCGTCGGCTCGCGCCTCTCGCCCACCTCAAACGGCCCCCGCCAGCCACTGGGAGCGCTTGCCTCAGGCGGCCATCTTGCTCGGGGCAATGAAGAGACATCTGCAGCAAGCAATGTGTCAATCACCATTAGTGCGGCATATGAATAGGGACCACCCACACCAGAATATATGCGAGTGTGAATGGAGGAAGACCCCAGCTGCAGAGGTCGCAAACGGGGTTTGATTCCTTACCCGTACCCGGCCGCACCAGGGTCGCAAACGGTTACCCGTACCCGGCCGGGTACGGGTAACCGGGTATCGGGTAGGTTACGGGTACCCGGTTGCGAGCTCTGCCCAGCTGTCTCTGCTCACGAGTTCCAGTCAGCAGGGAGCAAGAGAGCGGTCCCCGGCAACCTCCAAGCGTCCCAGCTTGGACCCCACCCGGTGGGGGAGCAGGAACGGGCAGAGGGGCGCAGGGAGGCTGCCTCTGACGCCGCCTGTCGTGGAGGGGAGCCGACGAGCGCCCGGCTCTCTTACTCCTCCGACCACGGCGGCAAGCCGGGGTTGGCCCGCGGCGAGTGACGTCGAGCGTCACCTCCAAGTCGGCTGTCTTGTGAACGTAGCCCAGCAGTGGGTGGTGGACGCCAGTGAAGGCTTAACGTGCCTTCAGGGGGTGTGTGTGTGTTTGTGCGTGTGGCTATGGTGTAAGAGCACCGTGTTGTACAGATACATGCTGTGGTGTGAAAGCAGGCAATGGGAGTCTTTTCAAAATTAAAGTTCCATCCCTGTTAAAGCTCCTCGGTTTTTATATCTATTACTCTCTCATTAGGCTCCACCCACATTAAACACCACTAGTGGCGGAGCCATTGGGGGGGTAGGGTGGCACGTGCCCCCCCGATTATCCGATCGAAATCCCTAGTCGATCGGATCATTGGGGTTTATTAATAATAAATCGTCATTTTGCGACCCCCACTGACACTGTGTAGCATATTATTACGTGTCCGAGTCCATAATTGGCAATAAGTAACGGCAAAGCAGTTATAAGCAACTCACTGAATTGTGCGCAGTCGCGTATAGAGGCCACGACTTCCCTGAAGGCAAACACCTTCAGCGAGCGCGATGCCGATCAACACAACGCGCGGTTCGAATTCGACTAACAGGCCATGCGCCATCGCCGCACAAGCGTCGAATAAAAAGCAAGGGACAAGTCCCTTACTAACAACTCTATCATTTTTCATTGCTGGAGGGTTTGTGCCCCCCCCCCCCTACCTGCAAATCATGGCTCTGCCTCTGCACATGAGCGTGACTTGGCCGACGAAATATAATAGTGGCAGAAATGAAGAAATCGACAAAAAACGCTGCACTTGCTGGCCGCACGCGCCAGCGCAGCGGTTCAACCGGTCAACCCACCAGCGCCAGCGAGTGGCGGTTCGACCCCGCGTGCCCTCCCCCCCCACCCTGCATTACCCCCCCCCACGCCTTCACGTACACTGTCAACCAGCCCGGTCAGAGTCGCCTAGTCGCGTTGTTGCTGCTACTATCGCCGAGTATTCGAGACGACCCCACGTCCCTGCTCCTCCTCCCCTGCCAACAGCATCACAGCTGAGAGGAGGAGGTGAGGTTGTCTCTCTCTCGCCCTGCTCACGGAGACTGCGTCCCTGGGTCCCGACCGCAATTCTCGGGGTTCCATTTGGTTCATCGACTCCTCGTGTCTTTACCTTTGTGAGTGTGTGACGTTGTCTCTGTGTGTCTATCACTCAGTCTACGTGTCTCTGTGTGTCTATCACTCAGTCTACGTGTCTCTGTGTGTCTATCACTCAGTCTACGTGTCTCTGTGTGTCTATAACTAAGTCTACGTGTCTCTGTGTGTCTATCACTCTGTCTACGTGTCTCTGTGTCTATCACTCTGTCTACGTGTTGTCTCTGTGTGTCTATCACTCAGTCTACGTGTCTCTGTGTGTCTATCACTCTGTCTACGTGTCTCTGTGTCTATCACTCTGTCTACGTGTCTCTGTGTCTATCACTCTGTCTACGTGTCTCTGTGTCTATCACTCTGTTTACGTGTCTCTGTGTGTCTATCACTCTGTCTACGTGTCTCTGTGTCTATCACTCTGTCTACGTGTCTCTGTGTGACACAGATACACGTAGACAGAATGATAGACACACAGAGACACGTAGACTGAGTGATAGACACACAGAGACAACACGTAGACAGAGTGATAGACACAGAGACACGTAGACAGAGTGATAGACACACAGAGACACGTAGACTGAGTGATAGACACACAGAGACAACACGTAGACAGAGTGATAGACACAGAGACACGTAGACTGAGTGATAGACACACAGAGACAACACGTAGACAGAGTGATAGACACAGTCTGTGTCAGAGAGACAACACGTAGACAGAGTGATAGACACAGTCTGTGTCTATCACTCTGTCTACGTGTTGTCTCTGTGTGTCTCTCACTCCGTCTCATCACAACGTGACCGCTACGTCGGGCGGCTAAAACGAGCAGGGAGGTGGCGCAGTGGTGAACGAAGCAGCGTCTACACCAGGCACTCGACTCCAGGGGTAACTCCAAAGAAACGGAAACACAAGAATACTTATTCATCAACTGCAGATTAAATATGCGTATCCCTCATTGACGAAAGTGCAGCGTGCTGGAGTGATATAATAGTGATGACGATAACGAAACCATCACGCCGTGGGGGTTGAGTGGCCACAGACTTCCTCTTTTCGCTCAGTGTGGGATGGGTGACTCGCTGAGCTCAACGTTGTTGTGAATCTTGATTTGAAGCTTTCGTGACTGCAGGAATCCATGCTCTTTGGTTCTTTCGGTAAAGTCACGTAGGTATAAAATCAAATAAATCACGACGTTTCGGGCGCAACACAAGCGTCCGTCATCAGGTGCCAAAGCATGGTCTGTTGTTGAGGCAGACTGTTTTAAAAAGGGTTGAAATGGGTGTAGCCCAAGGGTCATAATGAAGTGGCCAGGGCTTGTGATGATAATGTGAGAAATTAACATGTATGATAGGAGAGCGGCCTCCTCGACGAGCGCATGGAAGTGGCTATATACCTACGTGACTTTACCGAAAGAACCAAAGAGTATGTTGTTGTGAATTTTACTTTGATCGGGTCTATCTCTTGCCACATAACCCAGCCCCGCGGTTCACAAGTCGCCTCACGCTTTCCTCAAGCAATTCTGCTCTGTCACACCGTCTGTTTCTACCCTCCAGCGGAATGAATGTCGGCTCACCCTGCCCGACTTTAACCGCTGGTGGTGAGTGGAGCGAGAGATGTGATGAGCCACTCTCTTCTGTGTTCAACAGGAGACGGAGGCACCATGAAGTGGCTCCTGGTCACAGCGATCATCTCCCTCCTGCGTGAGTTCACACCGAGAAGCACTCACCCAGCACACGTGGAGCGGTCTCCTTCAAACCCCTTTCCCACCGGCACAGCCGAGCCGTGCCAGCCCAGAGCCCTGACGGTCCTGGTGGTTTCCCCATGAAGAATCTCGCCCAGGGCCAAATACAGAATTAATAATGATCATTAACATGCATCCCGACCTGTTCATTGCGTGTGACATCAACGGCACGGCTCGGCTTCTGCTCATGGAAAAACAACCTGGCCCGCTCCCGAGCCGCACCGGGCTGGCTCGGTACAGTCCCAGCATGGGTCAGGTGTGCAGTGGAAAAGAAGTGATGTTGATCCAGCTGAGAGTCCATTGTGAATCGTCGTCACGATGACGTCGTGGCGATGGGGTCCCAGTGCCAGGCCCCCCGTGTAGCCGTGAGCGTCGGTGCCTTCCGTGGTCGCGCTGCGCTGAGACGCGTCCCCACACACCGCCCGTGTGACCACGTGAGCACTGACGGTGAGGGAGGCAGTCGTGCTCACTCACCAGCTGTGAGCGGTCTTCCTCTCAAGTAGTTGATGCTGAATGACGCTCATGTTAGGTCACTCTTCAGCGAGCTCCTCGTTTTGTTATTTACTGATGCTGCATCAGTATAAACGTGGCTGTTACAGCGCCGCTGTGTGTAACGCCTCTGTATAGACATCCCTTAGTATCCCTGCTATTACTGAGTGGACCTATGGTTGAGCACTATGAGGACAGTGACCAGTCTCTCTCTGTTTAGACATCCGTATTATTTGGTTCTGACTTCTGTCTGTCAAGACATATGTCATGAGAGTGACCGGTCTCTCTCTCCCCGTGTAGCTGTGACATCTGCTGTGAAGCTGCAGCTCTCCCTACCGGAGAGTGTGGATGTGACAGAGGGAGAGAACGTGACTCTTCCCTGCTCATTCTCCCCATCGTCGACCGTCTTGAGTGACCTCTACATCACGTGGGTCATGATGCCCACAGGTGACAAAGTAAGTAAGCACAGATGATATAATCAACGTGAGAATCTCCTTCCATGTCAACCCTGAATTTTCAACTCATTAACTGATGTATATATCGACATGTATCAGAGAGTAATAAAGTCATTTGGGGGGTAATGTTCCATAATAATAATAGTCACTTAATCACCCAGGAATGTCGCACCGAGTCTCAAGACCCTATTAAAGAGAAGGGTCTTGCCATTTGAGTTCGTGAGGGTTGGAAATCATGTTGAGATGAAACCGGAGAACCCAGAGAAACCACACCACACAAAGGGATAATGGGCAAAGCTCTACACGCAGACTCAATCCAAAGATAGAACCACTCTTTAACGCTATCTGTAAACCAAATCTACGTCTGTTTCACAAACTCCTGGATACCCTACAGCCCAAGCCTAAAACCTCTCGCATTCCCAATCCTAGTATTAAGTAAGCTCAACCCTGCTTGGCTATCAAGATCAGATGAGTTCAGGTTCATTGTGATTTGATTATAGTAGGATTGTGGTTCGTGTTACAATTTGTGTTTTGTGCCATTCCAGATCTACGACTCGCATCTTGGGAGTCTCTGGCTTGAAATAGCTGAGTTTGCGGGAGACAATGAGAAGGGTGACTGCTCTCTCAGGCTCCTCAACGTTTCCAAGAACCTTGGCCCCGTGCTTAAGTGCGATGTCATTTGTACCAGCTGTGGGATGGATGGCTTCCAGGTGGGACGAGAGGTGAAGCTGAACGTGACGGCTGCAGGTGAATGAGAGTGTGCTCACCACACGGTGGCGCTGTGACTCGCACCGTCGCTCGTGCAGCCGGTGGTGGGAGGGAGGTCAAGGGTCACAGATCAAAGGGTGGAGGGTGCAGAGCTGGAGCCTCACCTTACCATATTAATAAAAGTGTGCTGTATTTGGCCCTTACCCCCCCCCCTTCTCCAACCATTATATAAACGGAGTGGTAGCTCCTGCAATCTCTCATTTACTTGATACAGCTGTCGTGGCTGTGACGGTTCCACCTGAAGACGGAAGCTTGTGTTGCCTCCGAAACGTCGTGATTTTTATTTTATTTTACTTTTATTAATTTGAATGTTTTACCTACGTGACTTTACCGAAAAAACCTAAGAATATGGAGAGCGGTCGTTGCACAGAGAGGAGGCTCGGCAGATAATCTCCATGAGAGAAGTGAAGCCGTGTTGAGTGAGTCGTGTCTCCCTGCTGCATGTGAAACCGTGTTGGGTGAGTGGTCTCCTTGCTACACGTGAAACCGTGTTGGGTGAGTGGTCTCCTTGCTACACGTGAAGCCGTATTGAGTTGCTGGTTGAGGTGGTGGTGCTGGGTGCGAGTGGGGGTCTCGTTGAGCCCCCGCTCTGTCTCTGTGTCGGTGTTTGACACCGCCGTCCGTGTCTGCAGCTCCACGTTCACACGGCAGCACAAGTGGCACGACTGTCGCTCCTGAAGGGGAGACCTCCACCACACCAGTGGCCGACTGGTGGATGACGGTGCTGCAGACGATGTTGGCGATGGGCGTGACCCTGGGACTTGGGGCTGTCATCGTCACCTGCATTCTGCTTCCTCAGCAGTCTGGGAGCTCCCCCCACTCACGCAGGTGCCCCCCTCCCCCTGCCCTCTAGCCCAGGCTCCAGGATCACCCAGCCCCTCAGGAATGACCGTAAATGCAGGAAGCTTGGCTCAGTTCTCAGAGGTGGCAACTCTGACGCTGAATTGGCACCACTGAGACCATGGCGTCGTTTCTCGTGAACTGTGTCCAGGTGTTGCTGGGTGCAGGCACCGTGCGGTTTGTAAACTCGTGTTCTTGTTCCTCAGTGGCGATGGGCAAGCAGACGTGCACGGTGATGTGGAGGAGAATGGGCATCTACTGATCATAGTGAATGGACACAAGGGGGATAACGGAGACAAAGGCAGGGACGCCGTTTGAAGAAATCTTCTCTGGGCTCCCCCGTAACCACCTTGGCTGGCACGAGGAGCCGCTCTTACCCACAGTGCAATGCTGGAGTGCAGTGCTGACTACCTGTGCATCATGTTGTCTAAGCAATAGGCTGGAACAGTTCTGTTGGTCAAGTGACTGATGTTTCTTGCTTTTTCTAAAGTTTTGAAGAGTGAGCAAGGCGAGCAGGCCACTGTTGTATATATTGTGTTTAAAAATAAATTAATGTTATTTTATGAAATTATGCAAATTTATGAATGTATACAAATGTGTGCAATTGTGCTAATTAGGCTCGATTAATAGTTTGTATTATGATCAATAGGTGTGTGCGTGTAGTTACGTGTATTATGATTATTGGCTTGGCTTCGTTGCCTAGGGGTGTATTGCCAATCGTGATAATACAATGATTTGGAAGATCAAAGAATCGCCCAACTGCGACTGTGGAGAAGTCCAAACCATCAAGCACATCACCGATGAATGCTCCATCCATGCCCATCCTGGCGGTATCGCTGAAGTCCACACCGAGTCAACCACATCATTGGACTGGATGAGGAATCTTTGCATTCATTTATAACGATCATTAAGAAAAAATAAAAACTGGTGCTTTTCACAATGCCATACCAAAGAAGTAGAAGAATACAATGATTCTCGCTTTAACTTTTACTGATTATGTTTTGTGTAATTATGTCCGGTCTCAGGATTCAGATTTCGCCGCAGGATATAATTAAGATTATTATGCATGAACTTAGGAAGGAACCACTCAGACTCTTCTGCGTTAAGCAACTTTAATATCTAAAAACACTCTAGATGTCCTACTCATCGATCCGTACAATGAACCCTCAATGAATTTCGATTGAAAGCTTTCGTGACTGCAGGGATTCATCTTCTTGGTTCTTTCGGTAAAGTCACGTAGAAGGGAAATAATAAAATACAAAAAATTAAACATAATAAAATAATTCTCACGACGTTTCGGCCACAACGCAAGCAGCCATCCTGCTTGCGTTGTCGCCGAAACGTAACTTTACCGAAAGAACCAAGAAGATGAACCCTCAATGGTTACATTTGTTAAAACTGAACAATAGAACAATAGGCTAACTCTTCAAAGTAGCGCGACCGTACACAACGATAGTAAAAGTCCTTTAAAATGACAGTATTCATACGGAACCGTGCTAAAGAAACATGTGACAATGGCAAAAGCAGACATCAATGAATTCATTGGTAAGATGCAATTAAGAAATGTCCTGAAACAGTAGTGTACATGCGAGTGTGTATGTTTGGCAATCAGATGCGAATCAATTGGCTATCGGGACATCAATAAATTCTCGGGCGAGATTCTGTGATCAAAAGAAATATCTCCAGACAATAGCATTCATGTGAGTGTGTAGATTCGTAACATAGATGCTTATAATTGTTTAGTGCGTCATCAATGAATTAATTAGGTAAAGTTACACGATAAAAGAAAACGAATTACTAAAATACTTCTAAACGACCGTATTCATGCAACTCAAGAGACAGAACAATGTTTTTCACGATCAGCTAATAGTTAACACACCACCTTGGGATGGCAGCCATTTTCGCAACACAAAAAAAACTTCATGGAACAATCTTATTCGTACCGATATGCACATTGTGTGTGTGTGGCCAGTCCCCACGAGGTCCAAAATTATAGCGAACAGCAGAGGTCGCAATTTGTGAGAATTGTATTTTATTATGTTAAATTTTTATAATTTCCCTTCTACGTGACTTTACCGAAAGAACCAAGAAGATAAATCACGACGTTTCGATCGCAACACAACCGGTCGTCGTCAGGCACAAAAAAAAATCACGATGATCGAAACGTCGTGATTTTTAAAATATCTTTTTTCTAACTACGTGACTTTACCGAAAGAACCAAAAAGTATGAGACGACCTATTGTTGTATTTTCATCACGTGACAGTGAGATCCGACCTTTGACGTTATCGGACCATTTGCTCCGCATTTCATGAGGACGCATTCTGTTCGAATATTGCCATTTCGAGGTGTTGCCTATTGAAACTTAATTTGAAAAAAAAGGAGTGTTGCCTATTGGTTTGTTTTAACCACGTGATCGTGAAATTCGATGGTTCATGTTCTTCTAACCACTTCGTAAGCATTTATTTTATGAACCCATATGCCTGCACGAATACAATAATTTTTATATTAGCTGTTTGTTTTTCTTTTAATCGCATAATCTTGCAAATCTGTTCTTTGCTTTCGACCAATTTGATGAGGATCATTTACATGCACACGTATGCTGACATCGATACGGTTGTTGTGGGTTAGCCTGTAAGTATTATTTGATCACGTGATCGGGAGAGCCGATCGTTGATGCTTCTGACCATTTGATACGCAGATGTTTTTTTTGGAAACGCATTCCGTACGAATGTTGCTATTTTAGGGTCTGACTATTGTATATACAACTGTTGAGTCTATGGGTGGCAGTGTTGTGTCAATGCGTGGCAGTACTGAGTCTATGGGCGGTGGCGGTGTTGAGTCTATGGGTGGCAGTATTGAGTCTATGGGTGGCAGTGTTGAGTCTATGGGCAGTACTGAGTCTATGGGCGGTGTTGAGTCTGGGCAGTGCTGAGTCTATGGGCAGCGTTGAGTCTATGAACAGTGTTGAGTCTATGGGTGGCAGTGTTGAGTTTATGGTTGGCAGTGTTGAGTCTATGGGTGGCAGTGGTGAGTCTATGGGTGGCAGTGTTGAGTCTATGGGTGGTAGTGTTGGAGTCTATGGGTGGCAGTGTTGAGTCTATGGGGTAGTGCTGAGTCTATGGGAAGTGTTGCGTCTATTTACAGTGTTGAGTCTATGAGAAATGTAGAGTTTTGGGTAATGTTGAGTCTATGGTGTAGCGCTGAGTCTATGAGAAGTGTTGCGTCTATAGGCAGTGTTGAGTCTGGTTAGTGCTGCTCAGTGTACAGGGAAAGTTAATTCCATTGGAGGGCTGCAACGGGATTGGGCACAGGGAGATGGAGGCACAAAGAGAGTAGATTGGGAACGAAGAGGACGAGAGGAAGGGGCACGGAAGGAGCTGTGAGGTGAGGTTGGGCAAGGAGAGAGTGAAAGACTCGAGTCAGGTCTTCTTGGCTCTTTCGGTAAAGTCACGTAGAAGAGAGTGTGAGAGTGAGTGTGTGTGTGAGTCTGAGAGTGAATGTATGTGTGTGTGAGTCTGAGAGTGTGAGAGTGAGTGTGCGTGAGTCTGAGAGTCTGAGAGTGTGAGAGTGAGTGTGTGTGTCTGGGAGTGTGAGGGTGAGTGAGTGAGTGTGAGTCTGAGAGTGTGAGGGTGAGAGTGTGTGTGTGAGAGTATGAGATTGAGTGTATGTGTGTGTGAGAGTGAGTGTGTGTGTGAGTCTGAGAGTGTGAGAGTGAGTGTATGTGTCTGTGAGACTTAACCGAAATAACCAAGAAGATGAATCCCTGCAGTCACGAAAGCTTTAAATCGAAACTCGAGTCAGGTATTTAAGAGAATGACTTGCTCTTGCAGATGGGACTATCATCACCACCATCGTCTGTTGAGTTCGAACCCAGTTAAACAAAGTACACTCATAGTACACTCATGGTACCCACTCACGCTCAATAACGCACTCGCCCACCATCTGACTCCATCAATTACCCACTCACCCACAGTCTCACCATCTAACTGACCCGCTTGGTCACTCACCATCTCTCTCACCCACTCACTCACCATCTCACCCACTCAATCACTCACCATATAACTCACCCACCATCTCACTCACCCACTCAGTCACTCACCATCTCACTCACCCACCATCTCATTCATCTCACTCACCCACCGTCTCACTCACCCACCATCTCACTTCATCAAACACATTCCTGCGGAGGGAGCTGGTAGGAACGTTGGGTTGCTCGGGCAATGACCAGGGTCAACGGCGGCGTGGTGTATTCCACAAATATGCCCGACTGTGAGGATGGGCACAAGCCGGCGTGAGTAGGTTAAACGTTGAGTTTTATAAGGGCACCACGGGGTGACCAGCCCCTCCTCACCCAGCCCTACCCCTCCCACCCCCCACCCAGCCCCACCCTCCCTACCCAGCCCCTCCCCACCCTCCTCTCTCCACCCAGCCCCACCCCTCCCATTTTTGGATGCACGACGGACGGACACAATAATCCCCTGTGGGCTGGTGGAACCAGGTGGTTCCTACCAGAATGACCCACTCACTCGGTCACTATCTCACTCACCCGACTCAACCACCCACCCACCGATTCACTTCCCCGACTCATGCAATCGAGACCACCATCCCAAATCCCCTTGATTCATTTCCGCAGCTGCTTAGTTCAGACCAGACTCGAGCACTCGAAAACCCCGTTGACGATGCTGCGGTACGTACGGCACGGGCGTGACGGGTGTTAGGATGTGTCGACATACAATGCACAGAAACGCACCACCACCATCATCACCATCAATCATCACGGCCGGGTATTATGAGGGCGGTTAAGAAACATCGTGCCGTCACTTGATGAGTCACGCACGCGATGATACAGGTGTCTAGACCTGTAGCGGCAAAGGTCATTGACATGGTTTGCTGAGTCGCGTATGTAATAGTAGTAATACAATTTAGGCCGAGAGCTTTCGTACGGGCATGTACGAATGTAATTTGCACGCAACAGTCCGTTCTCTCCTGTAACACTGCGTGGTAGTTTTCACAACGCCAATCGCATATAACGCGACGGATGTTGTATTATAGAGACCACGTGCTCGTTATAACTCGGATGCCAATTGGATATAAGGCTACGGATGTTGTATAATAGGCAAGATGTGCTTGTTATAAGGTGAATGTCAATTGGATATAACGCGACAGACGTTGTATATCATAGGAAACATGTGCTTGTTATAACGCGGATGCGAATTGGATATAACGCGATCGAGTTGAACAGAATGTACATCGCAGCGCGAGTAGGAATACGCGCAATAGAGGTTTTTGGGTTAGATTACGTAAATATAAATGTGTGTTGTTAAACCCGCCACCACCCGGCACAACCAATTAGTAAGCGGGTTGTCACGTGAGCAAAACGTGTGCAATTCGTTACTAGTTCAGCACTAACCGGTTGTGTGTTGGAGAGTAAACTCAGTACAACATTCATAATCAACGTTTTTGTGTTTAGATCGCGTTATTTAGTACAACATTTACAATTCTAGTGTAGTGTATAGTGTAGTATGTAGTGTATAGTGTAGTGTGTAGTACAGTGTATAGTGTAGTGTATAGTGTAGTATACTAGTTCAGCACTAACTGGTTGTATGTTGGAGAGTAAACTCAGTACAACATTTACAATTCTAGTGTAGTGTATAGTGTAGTGTATAGTGTAGTGTATAATGTGGTGTATAGTGTAGTATACTAGTTCAGCACTAACTGGTTGTGTTGGAGAGTAAACTCAGTACAACATTTACAATTATAGTGTAGTGTATAGTGTAATATATAGTGTATTGTATAGTGTAGTGTATAGTGTAGTGTATTGTGTAGTATACTAGTTCAGCACGAACTGGTTGTGTGTTGGAGAGTAAACTCACTACAACATTTACACATTCTAGTGTAGTGTATAGTGTAGTGTATAGCGTAGTGTATAGTGTAGTCTATGTTCGAGAGTAAACTCAGTACAAAATTTACACATTCAAGTACCGTGACGTTTCGCCAGTAATCACAACAACAACAGTCACAACAGCAACAACCACAGCAACAGCATCAACCACACAACAGCCAGTAGCATCATCAGGTGACAGCCAGAGTTGTGGAGACATCCTCCCCCTCCTGTTTCGGTCTTAAATAGGCACGGGCCGGGATAAATGTGAATGTGACGAAATGAATCAGCGGTCGTACGTACGGCTGCCATGGCGTAGCATCATCACCATCATCATCGTCACCGCTACCACACGTGTGGAGTCATTGGGATGCTGCTGGATACTGCTTCTAGAGCAGGGGTTCTTCTTAACCTTGACTGAAGCCTTGCACCCAATCAACATCACTCAAACTCAGCCCACTGACTGGATGACAGCAGAGCCACAGCCAATCAACATCAATCAAACTCACATCTCGATGGGGGTCCTTTACACCCGGGTCAGATACAAACAAAATATTTTAGTTTTCAGTTATGGAAGCTTTGATGTGAGCAGAGCTCTGGCCTGGGCGTTAGCGTGTGTGGAGGAGGGGGCGGGGGGATAATTAAAGGGGCAAATGGCTCTTCTGCCGCTCGCTTTTCTCACCATCAGCGGGTTTTCAGCCCGCGGTGTGGTGTTCGCGTTGAAACATCATCCCCACGCTCCCGCTGCTGAGCAGTCGAAATGTCGCGCTAAGCGGGCGGAGGGAAGTTAATCCCCGCTCGCTTGAGCCGAGTCACAGGATAGCTTTGCTCAATTAACGGGATAAATTGCCCCTTCGGTGGCGAGGCGTGCGGGGGGAGATTATAAAGTCAGAGCCGACAAAGGGCCTCGGGACAGAGAGATAACGCGGTACAACGCAACCCCTGTGTGTACGTGATAGACGTTCTCGCTCGCTCGCTCTATCACTCACTCGGTCACTCGCTCGTTCACTCTATCACTCACTCACTCTATCACTCACTCTATCACTCACTCTACCACTCACTCACTCGCACACTCACTCACTAGCTCACTCACTAGCTCACTCACTAGCTCACTCACTCGCTCACTCACTCACTCACTAGCTCACTCACTAGCTCACTCTATCACTCACTCACTCTATCACTCACTCTATCACTCACTCTACTACTCACTCACTCGCACACTCACTCACTAGCTCACTCACTCACTAGCTCACTCACTCACTAGCTCACTCACTCACTAGCTCACTCTATCACTCACTCTACCACTCACTAGCTCACTCTATCACTCACTCTATCACTCACTCACTCTATCACTCACTCACTCTATCACTCACTCGCTCACTCACTGACTCACAAGCTCACTAACTCACTAGCTCACTCACTAGCTCACTCACTCACTAGCTCACTCTATCACTCACTCTATCACTCACTCTATCACTCGCTCACTCTATCACTCACTCACTCTATCACTCACTCTATCACTCACTCTACCACTCACTCACTCGCACACTCACTCACTAGCTCACTCACTAGCTCACTCACTAGCTCACTCACTCGCTCACTCACTCACTCACTAGCTCACTCACTAGCTCACTCTATCACTCACTCACTCTATCACTCACTCTATCACTCACTCTACTACTCACTCACTCGCACACTCACTCACTAGCTCACTCACTCACTAGCTCACTCACTCACTAGCTCACTCTATCACTCACTAGCTCACTCTATCACTCACTCTACCACTCAATAGCTCACTCTATCACTCACTCTATCACTCACTCACTCTATCACTCACTCACTCTATCACTCACTCGCTCACTCACTGACTCACAAGCTCACTAACTCACTAGCTCACTCACTAGCTCACTCACTAGCTCACTCACTAGCTCACTCACTAGGTCACTCTATCACTCTATCACTCGCTCACTCACTCACTCGCTCACTCACGCACTAGCTCACTCACTCACTAGCTCACTCACTCACCAACTCACTCACTCACTGACTAGCTCACTCTATCACTCACTCACTAGCTCACTCTATCACTCACTATATCACTCACTCTATCACTCACTCTATCACTCACTCTATCACTCACTCTATCACTCACTCGCTAGCTCACTCGCTCGCTCACTCACTCGCTCGCTCGCTCGCTCGCTCACTCACTCACTCACTAGCTCACTCACTGGCTCACTCACTCGCTCGCTCGCTCGCTCACTCACTCACTAGCTCACTCACTAGCTCACTCACTCTATCACTCACTAGCTCACTCACTCACTAGCTCACTCACTCACTAGCTCACTCACTCACTAGCTCACTCACTCACTAGCTCACTCACTCACTAGCTTACTCACTCACTAGCTGAGATTAATCCGCACCCCCAGCCCCTCCGCTGTACCTCCCCGGGTCTGCGCGGTCTCCCCCCGTTCCTGATGCGGGCCGCAGAATCTTCGCAACCAGCTCCGGTGTATCCCCGGGTTGTAGCTGCTGTTGTTGCTGAGTTGTTGTTGAGTTGTAGTTGTTGAGTTGTAGTTGTGTAGTAACCAACACCATCATCGCCATCACCACCACCACCACAACCATTATCATCATTACCACCACCACCACCACCATCATCACCATCACTACAACCACAACCATTATCATCACAACCACCATAACCATCATCACCACCATCATCACCATCACCACCACCATCACCACCATCATCACCATCACTACCACCACAACCATCATCACCATCACACCCACCACCACCACAACCATCACACCCACCACCACCATCACGACCTCAGCACTGTCAGGGCCTCAGTGCAGCTTCTGCCACCGCCGTCTCTCCCAGCGTCTCTCCCCCACTCATGAACCCGAGACTCCTCCGGCCATCGTCACCACCACCATGGTCTATCCACTGCTGGATGGAGATCAACGTGGTGATGATTATGACGTCTCTATCCTGCGTGTGCGCTCTAATCCACGTGGTGGTGGGTGGTTGGTGGTGGTGGGTGGGTGGTGGTGGGTGGTGATAGTGGATAGTGATGGGTGGTGGGTGGGTGGTGGTGATGGGTTGTTGGTGGTGGTGGGGGGTGGTGTTTGAGTGAGTGAGTGGTTGTGTAGTTGTGGTGGTGGTCGTGGTTGGTGGTGGTTGGTGATGTTTGTGTGAGTGAGTGGTTGTGTAGTTGTGGTGGTGGTTGTTGGTGGTTGTGTGAGTGAGTGGTTGTGTAGTTGTGGTTAGCGCTGCGCTACGATCCCGGCCACCCGAATTCTGTGCCTCCTCCCCTAGGTCGACTCAGCATCAAATGAGTACCTGGTGCGGTGTGTAAACATCGCCACAAGAGAGACAAAGGCGGCCGGGCGTGCATGATGCTGGTCACCCACCCCCTCGTGTGCCACGGTGCCGGCATTCATACGCGCTGCTGCTACTCGCCATGTCTCACAGCACTTGCCTCTACAGTCTGTTAAGGCTACCTGGGGAATATTTGTCTTTATCAGGACTGGGTGAGATGGCTCACTGGAAGGTGGCTGCGCTCTCTCTCCACTGCTGGCTGGCGGGGCTCTGTTGCAGGCAAGTCGCCACACGCCCCGTGCCATCATCATCACCATCATCATAACCTTCATTATCACCATCGTCATCACCATCATCACCCTCACAACCGTCATCATCATAACCATCATCATCACCATCATCAAAACCATCATTACCATTATCATCATCACAACCATCACCCTCATAACCATCATCATCATTACCATCACCCTCATAACCATCATCATTACCATCAATATCACCATCATCATCATAATCACCATTATCATCATGACCATCATCACCATCATCATCATGATCGCCATTATCATCTGGGTTGGTGAGTCAGTGATCAACTGGATTTGCGAAACCCAGCAGCAGCCTTCGCTGCTGAGAAAATGGCAGCGCCTCTATAAATATGTAATAAAGGTCGTGGAAGCGACTTCTGGAATGAGGGTCTTTATTTGTCTTTCGTTCACAACACTCCTCATATAAATTCTACTCCTGTCTTACTCCTTCACGCTGATAACAGACAGCGTGATAGGGAGAGAGACTCGTGCTGCCACGTGGCAGGCTTGGACCCCCGCTCCAGCGTGGCCTCACCCTTCGTTCGTTCCAGATCTGACCACGTGTTGTCTGTCTCCACCCCTTTTAATACCCGGGTCACGTGGTACCTTTCCACCAGTCCTGGTTAACCTCCATGGAATCTTCCAGACTCCATCGTACGATCCCAGGACCGCGCCCCTGACTCGTCCCCCCATTGGCTGTGGCTAAAGCCAGCAGATCCAATCATCTACTTGCAGATGTCACCTTCCCATTACGTCAGGGCCACGCCCCTAGACTTCTCCCCATTGGCTATGGGCCAGGACCGGTAGAGCCAATCATCGTAACGAGGTGTGATCAATCAACCACCCGGATATACCCTCACATTACAAATATATTAACATATGAACCAGAGGTGCGCTCACTCACTCCACTGGCTCGTGATTCCTCTTTAATTCATCGATCGCAGCTCGGTGGCTGATGAAGTCAACAATTCCAGCAGCAGAAGCAACAGCAGCAACCTGTCGCCATCGGAGCTACTGGAGAGTCTGATCGGCAAGACGTCTCGATATGACTACCGAGTACGGCCCAACTTCGGCGGTGAGTCCGTTCGGAATCTCCATTGTCACCATCACCGACATCACCACTTCAACCACCGCTCGCACCATCACTGCCATTACCGACACCACCACTAAGACCCTCACCACCACCTCAATCGCCACCATCGCCGCTGTCACCACAACCACCACCACTGCCATCACTATCTCAACCGCCACTATCACCACCACCTCAACCATCACCGTTATCACTTCAAAATCACCATCGAAACGATCACGGTGACGTCAAAATGGCCAGGCTATGTGCACGTTGAGGCCACGTGAAGTGTCGAACGCCCGCAGGCAGGAGGTTACGGGACAGACCCAGGTGCCACGGGTCGACTGACTGAGATGACTGGCTGATGCACCACCTGTGCCCCCTACTGTGCCAACTTTCTGTGCTTTAGCCACGCGGTGCTCCGCTCGTTGTTGTGAGCGTCGCTCCTCTGTCCTCAATTGTTGCTGGAGCGCGACTGCCTCCAACTGCCCAGTAGCAGCGCCCTTCACGAGCCTCCTCCACAGAGGCCGATCTGGACACCACTGGTACCAGTCATCGGCAAGTGCACTCAGCTCCACATCCTCTTGTACCACATCGCTCCATCTCTTCAATATCCAGCCGAACAAAAGCTGTTTAGGCATGTGGTGGCTGGCCATGCGGGCTACATGACCAGCTAACGCAGCCTTGCCTGCTGGAGGAGCTCACCGATGGGATTTTGCCAAGATCTTTTAAGGATTTGTGAGCTCCTCACACAATCCAACCTGGTTAAACCCAGGATGGATCGTAGGCAGGCCAGCCTAAATGTTTATAACCGGCGAAGATGTTCCATTAGGCGTGTTCACACAGTGTTACACAGCCGATGAAAAGATAATGCTGCTTGACTGATTCGGAGTGAGACCTCTGCTGTCAAACTGGAGCCGATCATGAGTACACTGCCCAGGTGTGGGAAACTCTCCACTATCTCCACAACTGCCCCTTCAATTGGGAGTTGTGGGGGTGGAGTGTTTTGTGGCACGAAATACCTAGGCAGGTGCTTAGATTTGGTGGGGCTGATGGTAAGGCCCCACCTCTTAGTGACACTCTTTAGGTTCAGCAGCAGCACCTCCAACTCATCCTCTGAGTGAGCAGCAATCACCAGATCATCGCCATACGTAACATGGTTGACCAATACGGAGCCATCCCTTGACTGCACTCGGGCATCGATCAGCCTCCCATTGTACCTGTACCAGATGAAAATGCCTCCGGTATGAACTACGTGGTCTAAACAGATGTTAAATAGAGGACATCCGTATCGCACCCCAAAGTGAACAGGGGTGATCGTCTCTGTGGGGTGGCCTTAAATAGACAGAGGGGGGGCGGAGGCAGAGAGAGGGAGGGGGGTTAGAGAAAAAATTAGCATATCAATGAGTGGTCAACAGACGTGGTGCTGCAAGTACGATGGCACGGCAAGCAAGCCTGAAAATCAGGAGAAGGACACTAAAATTAAATAACCTAGTAAAATATCGAAATGTAATGTAATACAACACAGAGTAATAACTCTGTAAGCATCTCATCAGCGTGCCTGGCAAGGCGATGTTGAATAATCCTTGCCACGATCTTTCCTTGCATACTGAGGAGGGAGATGCCCCTGTAGTTGTTAAAGTCTATGCGGTCTCCCTTCTTAAAAAGGGGGACCACAAGGGCATCCTTCCAATCCTTCGGAAACCTGTCCAGTGATCCAGACTGTTATTATGATGTCATGTAGGGCAGTCTGCACACAAACGCCAACCTCCCTCAGCATTTCACTTGGGAGATAATCTCTGCCCGGTGCTTTTTTGGTCTCGGACTCTGGATCATCTACTGTACTTCCACTTCAGCCAGCCACTAAAGTGACTTCTTCCAATATTTGAGTCACTGCAGCCTCAGCAGAGTCATCCCCACTTTGCTCCATGATGTTTTCCAGGCTGAGGAATCCCCCATCCCCCAAGACCTCACAGAAACGCTCAGCAAATCTGCAAACCTGTTCCTGGGGGTCGGAGATCAGATCACCTTTCTTTCCCGTAATGATGGTGATATGTGTGGCACTACAAGTTACTTTTTTTATGTAGTTAAAGAGTGATTTGTGATCGCGGGCTACTGAGGCAGACTCCATCTCCTCAGCAACCCGCGACCACCACCCATCCTTGCAGTGCCTCGCGGCTCTCCGAACCTCTGAGCGAAGGCTGTGGTAAGCATCCTCATTCTCTGACGTAGGATTCTGTAGACGTGAGAGTGGGCCTGTCACATTTTCTCAGCCAGCCTGAACACCTCCTCTGTCAGCCAGGGTCTCTGATGAGGTCTGGACCGTGTACCCAAAGCAGCCATTGCAGCTGCATGAGTCACAGTCCTAAACCTCGCCCATTTCCCCTCGGCATCAGAGGAGTTAGGGACGATGCCAACCCCAGCCGCAAGCGATGATGAAATTCTCGCTTGCAACTTTCATCAGCTCGCTGAGACCAGGCCACTGTGGGTTTAAATTGGGTCCTAGATGTACACCCACCACGAGAGTGGAATAATGGCAGGCACATCTTACAGATGACGAGTCAATGGTTAGTGGGCAGATCGGCTCCAAGGTAGGTCCTGGTTGCAAAGAAATGGGCCCACATCTGGTGTTTCGTCACTATATAGTCCTTGAGATGTTATTGCGTGGACCCGGCATGCATCCATGATGTTTTGTAGATGCACCGATGCTGGTGCATCCACAAAAGTGGTAGTTGTGGTTGTAGTAGTAGTGGTTGTAGCTGTTATAGTAGTCATAGTTGTGGTAGTTGTGGTTGTGGTAGTAGTGGTTATAGTCATGCTAGTTGTGCTTGTAGTGGTTGTAGTAGGGCTAGTTGTGGTTGTAGTAGTGGTTGTAGTAATAATTGTAGTTTTTGTAGTTGTTGTTGTAGTAGTGATTGTAGTAGTGGTTGTGGTTGTAGTAACGCTGCGTGCCGCGCTGTGTCTGCATGCAGGGGCTCCGACAGTGATTAACTGCAGCATCTTCATCGAAAACTTCGGATCCATATCAGAAACAACCATGGTGAGGGTTGAGCCGTGAGGGTGAGTGGTGAGGATGAGTGGTGAGGGTGAGTGGTAAGGGTGAGGGTAAGCGGTGAAGGTTGAACGGTGAGGGTGAGTGGTGAAGGTGAGTGGCTTCTACATCTACAGAACGTGAAGAACCAGTGGCTTCTATATCTACAGAACATGAAGAACCAGTGGCATCTATACTCTTAGTTATTTCGGTAAAGTCACGTAGGTAAAAAATGAAATTAAAATTAATAAAAAATAATTCTAGATTTGAAGCTTTCGTGACTGCAATGATTCATATTCTCAGGTTTTTTTCGGTAAAGATTAGCTGCAGCTAATCTGGCTGTGACGGTCCCACCTGATGACGGAGACTTGTGTTGCCTCCGAAACGTCGTGAATTTTATTTTTATTTTTGTTTTGTTTTATTTTACTTTCATTACTTTTAATGTTTTACCTACGTGACTTTACCGAAAAAACCTGAGAATAATAAAAAATAAAATACTAAAATCACGACGTTTCGGAGGCAACACGAGTCTCTGTCATCAGGTGGGACCGTCACAGCCAGATTTGCTGCATCACTTGATGACGGAGACTTGTGTTGCCTCCGAAACGTCGTGATTTTAGTATTTTATTTTTTATTAATTTTAATTTCATTTTTTACCTACATGACTTTACCGAAAGAACTAAGAGTATGAATCCTTGCAGTCACGAAAGCTTCAAATCTAGAATCAGTGGCATCTACATCTGCAGAACATGAAGAACCAGTGGCATCTACATGAGATTCTTCAACTTTTAATGCCATCCCCCGTGTTTAGTGTACATGCCGTACAACACGTTTGAACTCGACAGGAGTAAAGTTGGACTTACGAACAAATCGAATTACGAACAAACCTCTGGAACCTAACTCATTTGTAAGTATTGTAGTGTAGTAGTATATGATGTAGTGTAGTATATAGTAGTGTAGTTTATAATGTAGTGTAGTTGTATATTGTAGTGGAGTATATAATGTAGTGTAGTAGTATATAGTAGTGTAGTATATAATATTGTGTAGTAGTATATAGTAGTGTAGTATATAATGTTGTGTAGTCGTATATACTGTAGCAAAGTAGTGTATAATGTATATTAATATTGCACATGCCATACAACAAATTTGGAATCGACAAGAGCAAAGTTGGAGCAAATCGACTTAAGAACAGACCTCTAAAACGTACCAACCTCTCCTCCCGCCAGGACTACAAAGTGTCCATCTTCATGCGGCAGATCTGGAACGACCCGCGGCTGAGCTACACGGGGTCCAGGCGGAGCCTCGCGCTCGACAGCTCCATCATCGGCTCCATCTGGAGGCCCGACCTCTTCTTCTCCAACGAGATGAGCGGCAGCTTCCACTCCGTCACCACGGACAACCGCCGCATCACCGTCTACAGCAACGGGGATATCTTCTACTCGCTGCGGTGGTGGCCCACACGAGACGACCACGAAGATTCCCTCTCCACTCCCCTGTAGCCTCTCAATAGACTGTTGGGGGGGGCAAGTGCTGTTCGAAGGAAGGAGTAGCAGTAGGGCCTATGAAGGTAGACACAGACAAAGATCCCCCGTGTAGCCTGTTAACAGACTTTCGGGGCAAGTGCTGTAAGTAGCATCAGCGTCTATGAAGGTAGATACAGACAAAGATCCCCCGTGTAGCCTCTAATAGACAGGTCGGGGCAAGTGCTGTTAGTCGCGAGTAGCAGCACCTATGAAGGTCGGCACCGTGGCACACAGGAGGGGTGGGTGGCCAGCAGTATGCCCGGTCGCCTTTGGCTTCCCAATGGGCGATGTTCACTATTACACACCGCTACACCAGGTACTCATTTGAGGCTCAGTCGACCTAGGGGAGGCCCAGGACCGGTTCAGATAATCGCCACATTGGTGTTGGTGGTGGCCGTGAGCGGGAATCGAACTCGGGTCTCCGGGTTCGTAGCGCAGCGTAGTGCTAACCACTACACTTCCACGTGGCACTCTCACACACACAGAAAGACAAAGATCCCCCGTATACTCTTTGGTTCTTTCGGTAAATTCACGTAGGTAGAAAAATAAAGTAAAATAAAAAATCACATATCACGACGTTTCGATCGCAACACAAGCGGTCGTCCTCAGGCAGAAAAATTAATCCAGCAGTGGAACTGCTGAACCAGGAAGAACAGAGCGAGAGAGCTGTTACAACAAGACGTTATATATGTGGTGAAGGGTAAGCAAGCGGGGTCTGAGCTGGAAAGGAATTCCATCCCCGCACGCAAGCACGTCAGTTGTGTTAATGGAGGAGATTAGGGAGAGAGAGATTAGCGAGCACCTATGCACACACCCACATAAAAAACAACAACCGCCATTCACCACTAAGTGGCAGTGACATCACCATGGCACTTGTGCCAGGCGATGTGCACCTTGAGGCCACCTGAACTGTCGAACGCCCGCTGGCAGGAGGTCACGGGGCAAACCCAAGTGCCACGGGTCGACTGACTGAGATGAGTGGCCGATGCACCACCCCTACTGTGCCAACTTCCTTTGTTTAAGCCGCCCGGCGCTCCGCTCGTTGTTGTGAGTGGCCCACCTTTGCCCTCCGCTATTGTTGCTGGAACGCGACTGCCTCCAACTACCCAGTCGCCTCACCACTGCCCCACAAACTCCACACTGCCCACAGACTCAACACTGCCCACAGACTCAACACTACACCACAGACTCAACATTGCACCACAGACTCAACACTGCCCACAGACTCAACACTGCACCACAGACTCAACACTGCCCCACAGACTCAACACTGCACCACAAACTCAACACTGCACCACAAACTCAACACTGCCCCACAGACTCAACACTGCCCCACAGACTCAACACTGCACCACAAACTCAATACTACCCCACAGACTCACCACTGCCCCACAAACTCCACACTGCCCCACAGACTTAACACTGCCCCACAAACTCAACACTGCCCCGCAGACTTAACACTGCACCACAAACTCAACACTGCCCCACAGACTCAACACTGCCCACAGGTCCCTTGGGAGATCAACACCAGTGGCCATCAGGAGGTCCTCGTTGTGGCACGCATCCGCACCCCTATCTCCATTGCTCGTAGCCAACCAGTGCGGCCGTCACCGCAATACCCCGGAAGCCGTTGGGTTGTGGCAGTGCCCGCCCCCGGAGTTGGGGTGGCAGCCTCGGCCTCGTCCCCCGCTTATTGGCCACCGCAGCTCCGGTGGTGAACGCTGCGGGTGTGGGGCAGCGTTGTCGCAAGTTGAATTTGGTGCAATGATATCTCTGTTATTGTCGGTTGTCCTCTGACCCACGTGTGTTGCTGCTGCTCATGCTTCTCGTGCTGCTGCTGCTGCAGGCTGTCCCTGACTCTCTCCTGCCATATGGACCTCCACAACTTCCCCATGGACACCCAGGTCTGCCTCATCTACCTGGAGAGCTGTGAGTGCTGCCGGAATGAGGCCATCGATGCTTAGATTATTTGCATTGTGTGTGAGTGTGCAGGAACGTGTTCTCATATAGGCCACAGTAGTAGGCACTGTGCATAGGACCTTCCTACTCACCCAGTCACCCAGCCACCTACTTACTCACCCACCCACTCACCCACCCACTCACACAGCCACCCATCCACTCATTTACCCACTCACCCACCCACCCACCAGGGCCGTGATATCCAATCGGCCACGGTAAGCACTGTGCCTAGGGCCTACGATAATTAAAGGGCCCACAAAACACGTGTGACCAAGATATCTTCTTGAATCAATACATTAAGATGGCTGCTCGTTGCAACGCGAATCACTGAACGGCAGGCGATTTTGACGGCTTTATGACCCCCTCTGCCCCCCCCTGCCCCCCCTGCCCCCCCCCTCTTTCACCCCCTGCCCCCGAACCCACCCTCTCCACCACCGCCGATGGTCTAGACGGCTACACACTCCGGGACCTGCTGTTCCAGTGGCTTCCCGGGGACGCTGTGACTTTCGCCGACGGGCTCAGCCTGCCCCAGTTCCAGCTGATGAGGACTGCCGAGTTGGGCGACTGCACCAAGACATACGTCACGGGTAAGGTGGCGGGGGTGTGGGTGGCTGGGTGGGTGGCTGGGTGGGTAGTTGGGTGGGTCGGGAATTTATAACAAAATATACAGAGATTCCCCACCCGTATCGCCTGTAACGGACTGTAGTGGCAAGTGCTGTTAGCGAGCACCTATGAAGGCCAGAACGGCACACGAGGGGGTGGGTGGCCAGCACCATGCGCGGCCGCCTTTGTCTCCCCAGTGGCAATGTTTTTACGCACCGCACCAGGTACTCATTTGAGGCCGAGTCGACATAGGGGAGGACCAGGACCGGATCAGATAATTATCGTCACTGGTGTTGGCCGTGAGCGGGACTCAAACTCGGGTCACACGGTTCATCGCGCAGCGTAGCGCTAACCACTACACCCACCACTCCCCACCACCACCAGCAGCAGCAGCAATTCCCAACCACCCGCTTCGTGTGCCCCAGTGCCGGTAGCCTTCATAGGTGTCCGCTAACAGCACTTGCCAGGCAGTCTGTTCAGGCTGTATGGGGGATCTTTGTCTTTGGACGGGTGGTTGCGGGGGGGGGGGAGTGTGTACCCAGCTGGGGTGGTTCGGAGTGCCACGGCTCTTCACAATGACGACTAAAGTCCCTCTCGGAGCAGAAACATGATCATATATTGAATGGTGTTCATGTTTTGATTTAAAGCTTTCGTGACTGCAAGGATACATATTCTTGGTTCTTTCAGTAAAGTCACGTAGAAGAGAAATAATACAATAATAACAATATAAAACAATAAAAATGCTCACGATGTTTCGACTGCAACACAAGCAATCATCATCAGGTGTGAAATCCACAGCAAGAAAATTTGAAAAAAGTGGCGGTTTTTCCTAACGTCAGAACCACGGACAGCGATTTGGCAGTTGGTCAGATGGACGAGTCCCCCCTCTTTCCCCGAACACAGATGGACTCGTCCATGTGGCCAACTGCCAAACCGCTGTCCGCGGTGCTGACGTTAGAAAAAACCGCCACTTTTTTCTAATTTTCTTGCTGTGGATTTCACACCTGATGACGATCGCTTGTTTTGCAGCCGAAACGTCGTGGAAATGTTTATTGTTTTATATGTTTATTATTTTATTATTTCCCTTCTACGTGACTTTACAGAAAGAACCAAGAATATGGTGTTCATGTGTTTGTGTGCCGCTTTAAACTTTCTTCTCGAAGACGATTGCCTTCCGCTCCAATTGCCACCGCGCGTCATCGCTGCCCCTTAATTTTCTATCGTTTCCCCCTCTTGCTATTTCTGTTGAGCCCCTGGGTCACACTCAGGCAGGGGACTCTCATCCCACCCTCTTGATTTTCCCACCGAGGCAACGCAAATGCCCGCTTGGAGCATAGCCACGAGCCGGGCGGGGATGGCAACTGTCCCAGACAACGTGATGTAGTAGCCGCCTCAAGGGCCTGCGGAATCCCTGCGTCTGAATGCCTCTCTCTCTCTCTCTGTCTCCTCTCTGTCTGCCTCTCCGTCTCTCTTCCAGGTAGCTTCACCTGCATAGACGCCAAGTTTGTGTTGCACAGAGAGATGGGCTTCTACCTCATCCAGCTCTACATCCCCAGCATCCTCATCGTCATCATCTCCTGGGTCTCCTTCTGGATCAACATGAACGTGGCCCAGGCTCGCGTGGGTCTGGGCATCACCACAGTGCTCACCATGACCACGCAGAGCACGGGGTCACGATCCTCCATGCCCAAGGTGATGGCGGGGCACCTGTGATGCACCACAGCAGCTTTGGATTGGCTTTGGGATAGATATGGTGGGGGGGGGGGGGGGTAAATGGGTGAGTAGAACGGGCTGGGGTGGATGGGTGGGTGGATGAGTGGATGGGTGGGTGGGTGAGTGGGTGGGTGGATGGGTGGGTGAGTGGGTGAGTCCGTGGGTGAGTCGGTGAGCGACCGAGTGGATGAGTGGCATTGGCAAAAGAAAAGATGAGCTGATGGGTGAGTGAGTGGGTGAGTGAGTGGGTAAGTGGCATGGGCTAAAGAAGGGATGGAGCTGATGCGGTACATGAGGATGTGGAGCTGAGTGAACTTGCCGATGACTGGTACCAGCGGTGTCAAGATCGGCCTCTGTGGAGGAGGCTCGTGAAGGACGCTATTGGATCGTTGGAGGCAGTTGCCACCCAGCAACAACGGAGGGTAGAGGAGCGATACTCACAACAATGAGCGGAGTGCCGGACGGCTAAATCACAGCATGTTGGCACAGTAGGGGAGCACAGGTGGTGCATCGACCAGTCATCTCAGTCAGCCAACCCATGGCACCTGGGTCTGTCCCTAGACCTCCTGCCAGCGGGCGTTCGACACTTCACGTGGCCTTAAAGTGCACATAGCCTGGCACAAGCATCGTGGTGACGTCACCGCCACTCAGTGGCGAATGGCGGTTGTTGTTCTTGTCTGTCTGTGTGTCTTTGTCTTTGTGTCTGTTTGTGTGTGTGTGTGGTGTGTGTCTATGTGTGTGTGGTGTGTGTTTGTGTGTGTGTGTGTGGTGTGTGCATGCTGGGTGTCTCCCAGCTCTCCTACATCAACGCGATGGACGTGTGGATGACGGCGTGCCTCTTCTTCGTGTTCGGCGCGCTGCTCGAGTACATCATGGTCGTCATGACGGCCATGCGGGCCAGGAGCCTCGCTAAGACAACGCTCACCACCTACCATGTAAGACTCTCACCCACAGCCAGCCCCAACGGGTGATGGGAGAGGTAGGGGGAAGCGTGGGGGGGGGCTAGGTTTTTTATGATCTCCCCCTGTTCTACAGAGTGAGTGGAGTTTGTATGATCTCCCCCTGTTCTACAGAGTGAATGGAGTTTGTATGATCTCCCCCTGTTCTACAGAGTGAGTGGAGTTTGTATATTCTCCCCTCTTTACTACAGACTGAGTGGAGCCTGAGCACGCCCAAAGGGGGCAAGCCTTGACACGCCCGGAGGCATGTCTCTGGGCACTCTGCTCACTAAGTGGATGACAGCAGAGCCATAGCCAATCAACATCAAACTCTGCCCACTAAGTGGATGACTGCAGGGCCATGCCAATCAACATTGATCAAACTCCACCACCCACTGTCGTAAAGATATGGCAACTACTGTAATGTAGAGGCGATCACGTTTGATTTCTGATTAACCCCAGCAGCAACATATGTGTTCAGTTTAAAGTACTGTGTGACTTGTAATAACACATTTCCTAGAATAACAATGTATAACTGTTTTTAGATTATTAATTTGGGCTTAAGGGAAAAATCCACGCATTATTAATATACGTGAAAACCTCAGGTTCGCGTGGCTAATCTGCAAATGGGATAAACCGCACACGCTGATAATCGAGAGTCTCTTTAACAAGTAATAGGAGGCTTTCACGACCAATATTATCCATAAGGGAGGTTTTTGGGTGAGATCACATAAATATAAATGTGTCGTTAAAGCCGACACCACTCGACACAGCCAATTATTAAATTTGTCACGTCAACAAAACATGCCAATTCGTTACCAGTTCAGCACTCACCAGTTGTGTGCTGGAGAGTAAACCCACTACAACATTTAAACATTTGAGTATCTCGACGTTTCGCCAGTAATTATAACAACCAGCACCATCATGATACTTGAATCGTCAATGTTATAGTGGGTTTACTCTCCAACACACAAACATTAAGTGCTGTACTAGTAACTAATTGTCGCAAACCTCACAAATTGGCGTGTCGGATGGTAGTGGTGGGTTTAACAACACATTTATAAGGGAAGTAATAAAATAATAAAAATAAAACATAATAAAACAATTCTCACGACGTTTCGGCCACAACGCAAGCAGCCGTCCTCAGGTGAAAACCAGGTCTGTCGAGGCGACAGCGTCTGAATGAAACAGCACACGTGCTTTGAGCATATATATAAGCTGGGTTGGAAGGGGGGGAAAAGAGCGCCTTGACAAAAGAATATTCATATTCTTTTGTCATTCAGACGCTGTCGCCTCGACAGACCTGGTTTTCACCTGAGGACGGCTGCTTGCGTTGTGGCCGAAACGTCGTGAGAATTGTTTTATTATGTTTTATTTTATTATTTTATTACTTCCCTTCTACGTGACTTTACCGAAAGAACCAAGAAGATGAATCCATGCAGTCACGAAAGTTTTACATCGAAATTTAACACATTTATATTTACGCAATTTAGCCCAACAAAATTATCTTGTGTATCGAGAGTCATTCCGTCGATTAAGTAGGATTAATGTGAGCGTCACCTTCCATTACGTGACCCCCCCCCCCCGCCCGCCTGCCCTTAGGTCAATGCAGATGAAGGATGCGCCAAGTGGATGGTGCGGGCGCAGGGGATCGACAACGCCTCTAGATTCGTTTTCCCCATCAGCTTCGCCGTCTTCAACGTCGCCTATTGGCTCCTCTGCCTCCAGTCGACGGGGAGATAGCGAGGGGTGGTGCACGCAGGGAATCAATGCAGGGATTCCTATACTTACGAACAAGTTAGATTCCATAGGTCTGTGTTCGTAAGTCTATTTGTTCGTAAGTCCAAATGTACTTCTGTCAGATTCAAAACATGTTGTACGGCAATGTAAAGTACTATTACACATTATACAATACTATACTACATTATATACCTCTACACTTCAGTACAGGGACTCCTCGACTTACCAACGAGTTAGGTTCAATAGGTCTGTTTTCGTAAGTCTATTTGTTCTTAAGTCTATCTTTACTTCTGTCGATTCCAAACATGTTGTAAGGCGTGTACACTAAACACAGGGAATGGTTTGAAAAGTTGTAGATGCCACTGGTTCATCTTGTTCTGCAAATGTAGATGCCACTGGTTCTTCACGTTTTGCAAATGTAGATGCCACTGGTTCTTCACGTTCTGCAGATGTAGATGCCACTGGTTCTTCACGTTCTGTAGATGTAGATGCCACTGGTTCTTCACGTTCTGTAGATGCCACTGGTTCTTCACGTTCTGTAGATGTAGATGCCACTGGTTCTTCACGTTCTGTAGATACCACTGGTTCTTCACGTTCTGTAGATGTCGATGCCACTGGTTCCTCGTGTTCTACAGATGTAGATGCCACTGGTTATTTACATTCTACAGATGTAGATGTCACTGGTTCTTCACGTTGTGCAGATGTAGACTCCATTGGTTCCTCACGTTCTGCAGATGTAGATGCCACCACCACCACCACCACCATTTATTGCACAGCGGTTGAACTTACGACTCTCGGTCCAAATAGGCAACTGGACATACAGACAGGTTCTTATCTGTGAAAGTTTGTAATGCGAATGTTCGTAAGTAGAGGAGTCCCTGCAACAACAATACTTTCATTTTACATAGCATCGTTCGTGCTAATAGCATCCCGTAGCACTGTGCATTAATTATTTACAGGAGGTCATCAATTATCCGGCGGCTTCAGGGGGCGCCAGATTTTCTAAAATCCCGGATAATCACTCCTCATCATGACTTAAAATCGGCAATTTTTGCGCATTTTTACGTAACATTATGCTTTTAGGTGTTGTGTGTATGTGGTTTTGTCGTGTTTTAAATGTGTTAACTACGTGAAATTGGTATAAATAAACATACAAATGGACACAAATAACCGGCTGTAAAAAAATACCTATTTACTGTGCCATACTTACCACTCCAATGTCGCAGACTCTGCATCATGGGGTGATATATATACGTGCAGTAATTTTAATAGTTTAAGTTTGATGTAGGGTATAATGTAGTGTATATCATATTTAACACTGAAATTAAGCATAGCTACTTTGTTATGTCACACGTACACGGCGGTGTCAATGGCCAGACTGGTTACAGCCTTTGGAGCGGTTTTGCAGGTTTCGGTGGATCGGCCCGAGACCGCAGGATAACGTTGGAAGCAGCCAGGTGACACTGGTCAACACACTTTTTCTGGCATAAGGTATTCCAACGGGTTCAAGGTAATTTTGGGGTGCTGATTCCTAATCTGGCATCAGTTTTTGACTATCACATCAGGTTTTTGAGATATCAAATATTGCATTTTCAATAAAAACTGCAGAAGAAAAATATTAAATAAATGTGGACATCTACATAAAATGATGATATTATAAACACACTATCCTAAAGATACAGCACCATATTTTAACACTAAAGCAGTCACTGACTCGCAACAACTTGCAATCATAAGTGACAGAGTTAATTTCGGGTAAAATCAATAAAAATGGGGTATGCCGATAGCATAAAAATGATGTGATAGAGCAAATCTGAGATCAGATTTGGAATCAGCACCCTGAAATTAGTCTAGAACAGCTGCAGAAGTCCAGGTCAGAAAAAAATGTTTTTTTTGTTGACCAGTGTAATCGATGATAGGCTGTAAAATATAAAAGGACCAAATCCCCATTTCCAGCCAATACCAAGCAAGTAATAAGACTTCTACAACTTGCAAGCGAACATCCACAATGAATTAAAACAGAATCAAGAAATCGCACCACAATAGAAACGGCACAAACAACGGAAGGCAAAAGTTCTCATGCCAACAGAGACACGAAACCACGAGGTCCACTACTACATCATCCCAGAGCACAATCGCAACTTCCAAAACCGAACCGGGAACACCTTCACGTGGCCATGTCGATGTCAATAAACCAGCACCGCTGACGTCCCCTGGTCCAAACCTTGGGGCTCAGTCTGTGTGTGTCTCTCCAGCAGAAGACCCGGCCCACTTAGTGGATGATAGCAGAGCCACAGCCAATCAACATCAATCAAACTCTGCCCACTGTTGTAAATATATGGCAACTACTGTACTGTAGAGGCGATCACATGGATTTCGGATTAATCGGATGCAACATCTTCTTGGTTCTTTCGGTAAAGTGACGTAGAAGGAAAATAATAGTCATTCAGACTCTGCCTCTCGACAGACCTGTTCTCCACCTGAAGACGGCTGCTTGCGTTGTGGCCAAAACGTCGTGAGAATTATTTTATTGTTTAATTTTTATTATTTTATTATTTTCCTTCTACGTGACTTTACCGAAAGAACCAAGAAGATGAATCCCTGCAGTCACGAAAGCTTTAAATCGGATGCAACATATTTACTTGGTTTAAGCAACGTGTGTGACTTGTAATAACACATTTCCAAGAATAACAATTCATAACTCGTATTAGATCATTAATTTGGGCTTCAGGGAAAACCCATAACTTATAAATCCACGTAAAAATCCGCAAATCGGATCAACCGCACGCGCGTGTGCGTGGATAATCGAGAGTCGGCTGTAGATTCCATTGCGTCAGGTCATCGTGCAGTGTAGCACGTATCTGATTGTTACAGCCCAGGGGAAGGTGCAACGTACGAAGGAGGCTCATGAAGGACGCTGCTACTGGGCTGGTTGGAGGCAGTTGCTCTCCGGCAACAGCGGAGGGCACAGGAGGGACGCTCACAACAACGAGCGGAGCGCCGGGCGGCTAAAACGCAGCTAGTTTGCACAGCAGGGGGCACGGGTGGTGCATCGGCCAGTCATCTCAGTCAGCCAACCCATGACAATTGCTGGGTCTGTCCGGTGACCGCCTGCCAGCGGGCGTTCGACACTTCACGTGGCCTTAAAGTACACCTAGCCTGGCACAAGCGCCAAGTTCGATTCTAGCTCGCGGCCAACACCAGTGACGTATTTATATCAGAACCAGTCCTGGGCCTCCCCAAGGTCGACTCAGCCTCGAGTGAGTTACTGGTGTAGCGGTGTGTAGAAAACATCGCCACTGGGGAGACAAAGGCTGCCGGGCATGATGCTGGCCACTCACTCCCTCGTATTCCACAGTGCCTGTAGCCTTCATAGCGCTGCTGCTACTCGCTAAAAAGAGCACTTGCCTCAAAAGTCTGTTACGGCTATACGGGGGTTCTTTGTCTTTGCATGTCGTTGGCCTCCCCGAGGTCGACTCAGCCTCAAATGTGTACCTGGCGTAGCGGTGTGTAGAAAACATCGCCACTGGGGAGACAAAGGCTGCCGGGCATGATGCTGGCCACCCACTCCCTCATGTGCCACAGTGCCGGTAGCCTTCATAGGCGCTGCTGCTACTCGCTACGAACAGCACTTGCCCCAACAGCCTGTTACGGGCTATAGGGGGGGAATCTTTGTCTTTGTGATGAGGGATGAGCGGAGGGAAGGTTGGGTCGCGGTGTGAGCAGCAACCTTACACTAAACTAAACTATTCCACTAAATCATCTTGGTTCTTTCGGTAAAATCACGTAGAAGGGAAGTAATAAAGTAATAAAAAAAAAAATATTTTAATAATTCTCTGTGATAATTATTTTATGTTTTATTTTTATTATGTTATTACTTTCCTTCTACGTGACTTTACCGAAAGAACCAAGAAGATGAATCCCTGCAGTCACGAAAGCTTTAAATCGATATTCAACTAAACTATATTTTTATTTTACCAGTTGCGTAAAGCCCCACTTTTTCAGAAGCTATCACAAATGAGAACCCAAACGGCTCATCATCATCATGTGGCCATTGTATAGCAAACACTGTCACGCGTGACCACATTGTTTGTTTCTAAATGTGGACGAGAAAACCAGGAGGACCGCGGAGAAAAATCTACGCGACCACGGGGAGAGAGAAAGAGACGCAGACTTCAAATCTACAACAGCAGGCGTTAGGGTCGGGATCGAACCCACGACCTCCTTTATACCAGGCGAGGGAGTTGACATCTCTTAGCCACCGTGATGATGATGAGAGAGAGAGAGACGCAAACTCCAAACATACAACAGCAGGCGTCAGGGTCGGGATCGAACCCACGAGCCTCCTGCGTACCAGGCGAGGTAGTCGACATCTCCTCGCGACCGAGAGCAGCGAGCTGCTAAAGCTTAGCCCCCAAATCCCGCAGCCAGGTGATTCAACAAAGTTGAATAAACAAACAATGACACACGGAGCGCGCGCGGCGGCTGCTGCAGCTACTACTGATGCTGCTGCTGATGATGATGCATGTAACGTGATCCACCGTGATTTGTGTGCGCGCGTCTATCCACGGACTCACGGGGGGCAAACATTCGGATTAATGCGGCTACATCGCCCCCCCCCCTTCTCTCTTCAGCCATGAGACGGCATCTTCTGCTCGCTGCCTTCGTGGTGGTCGTAGTCGCGACTCTGAGTTCGCGTCCTGTCAGGTGAGTCCCAAAGATGCTGCTGCTCGAGTCCTCGCTTAACGAGCCTACAGACTCCGTGCAGTTCTCGCTTAACGTTCCTACAAAATCCCTCCTGAGATTTTTGCAAACCTTGTGGCCAACAACAAGAAACGTCTGACCTCTGTGATTGCCAACAAGGGTTTTGCCACCAAGTACTAAGTCATGTTTTGCAGAGGGGTCAAATACTTATTTCCCTCCTTAAAATGCAAATCCATTTATAAAAAATTTGACATGCGTTTTTCTGGATTTTGTTGTTGTTATTCTGTCTCTCACTGTTCAAATAAACCTACCATTAAAATTATAGACTGATCATTTCTTTGTCAGTGGGCAAACGTACAAAATCAGCAGGGGATCAAATACTTTTGATCCCTCACTGTATTTACCCTGTATGGTTACTGTGGTGTATAGTGGTGATTGTGGTGGTTATGCAATTGATGGTGGCGATCGTGGTTAAGGTGAAGATGGTGGTGGTGGTTGTGTTGAACTCATACTCCTATCCTCGTGAGCCGAGGTCTTTGGCCAAACAGAGTCAGCGGATCCCAGCATCGTCTCGATGTCGCGTTACCCCGACCCTCCGTAGAACGCATCCACAAACCTTCAACCATCTGTGGGGGGTGGCGTGCTTCTTAGACCTTGACCGCATGCAGCCTTGCACCCCTATGGGATCCTCAATCGTTACACAAATGGAACGATGTCAATAAACACATAGAGAGAGGGGGGTTGTTGTTGTTGATGAAACGAAGTAAGTTGTCGCTTGAAGTGACCCGTGCTTTAATTTGCGTGCTTCGATGATTTGCTGTTTTTAAATAATTCTGGCCGCGCGTCTCGCACGCGCCCGCCCCCCAAAAGGGGCATCACGCACCCCCTGGTTAAGAAGAAGAGGAACCACTGATCGATAGCATCATCATCACCAGCACCACCATCATCATCACTACCATCATCATCACCATCACCACCATCATCATCATCATCACCACCTGCACCACCATTATCACCGCCATCATAATCAACACCATCATCAGCATCATTATCACCACCATTATCATCACCGCCATCATCACCATCATCATCACCATTATCACCACCATCATCATCACCACCATCATCATCACCGCCATCATCATCACCACCATCACCACCACCATCAACCACCATTATCAACACCACCACCATCACCACCACCACTAATGTAGTTGCTACCGTGCCGCGCCGGCCCGCCTTGTTGATTGTGAGATCTATGTGTGTGTGTAAGGTGTGTGTCTGTGTGTGTAAGGTGTGTGTGTGTGTAAGGTGTGTGTGTAATGTGTGTGTGTGTAAGGTGTGTGTCTGTGTGTGTAAGGTGTGTGTGTGTAAGGTGTGTGTCTGTGTGTGTAAGGTGTGTGTCTGTGTGTGTAAGGTGTGTGTGTGTAAGGTGTGTGTGTAATGTGTGTGTGTAAGGTGTGTGTCTGTGTGTGTAAGGTGTGTGTGTGTAAGGTGTCTGTGTGTGTAAGGTGTGTGTGTGTGTAAGGTGTGTGTGTGTGTGTGAGGTGTGTGTGTGTGTGTAAGGTGTGTGTGTGTGTGTGTGTGTAAGGTGTGTGTGTGTAAGGTGTGTGTGTAATGTGTGTGTGTAAGGTGTGTGTCTGTGTGTGTAAGGTGTGTGTGTGTAAGGTGTCTGTGTGTGTAAGGTGTGTGTGTGTGTAAGGTGTGTGTGTGTGTGTAAGGTGTGTGTGTGTGTGTAAGGTGTGTGTGTGTGTAAGATGTGTGTGTG
The DNA here is from genome assembly GCF_964198595.1 of Lampetra fluviatilis. NCBI lineage: Eukaryota > Metazoa > Chordata > Hyperoartia > Petromyzontiformes > Petromyzontidae > Lampetra > Lampetra fluviatilis. The sequence goes on along the minus strand of NC_136347.1, from coordinate 2,564,232 downwards.
TGTAAGGTGTGTGTGTGTGTAAGGTGTGTGTGTGTGTGTGTGTGTGAGGTGTGTGTGTGTGTGTAAGGTGTGTGTGTGTAAGGTGTGTGTGTGTAAGGTGTGTGTGTGTGTTGGACCAGATGGCGCCAACACCATGTGAGACTAGGCTCTAAGAAAAGCTGTCTCGGGTGTGGACCAATCAATTTCAAGGACAGTGCATACATTATCAGAGTTATGTTTTTTGTTTGCATTCCGACCGCAGGTATTGTGGTCAATGCAAACATGACTCCTTGTAAAAAAGGTTTTGTTGCAAGATAAAAGGGTAAATAACCAATTATCATATTTTGCTACTGGCAAAGGAGGTTCCAATGGTGTAAGAGTATACGACATAACAGTTGATTACGTAATCAACCAGGTAGGGTGTTGACTGTTATATTAGCCGACTCTCTGTGTTGTATTGCATACTATTTCTAAGTTTACTAGGTTTGTTTTCTCACGTGTACCTAATGATGATTGCTTGTGTTGCAATCGTGACTTTACCGAAAGAACCAAAGAGTTATCCTCAATTACTCCTCAGCCATCCCCATCAGCGCACATTCTGGGCGTGCGTGATTTCAGCAGCGTTCATTCAAGACCCAGCAACATCTCTGGACCGCTTTCCACTTTCAGTGTCTCAATCAGCAGAGCCAGGCTTTGGTGAATTGCCAGATCTTGCAGGTTCAACAACATCGTCGTCTCTCTCTTTTCTTTACGATCAGATCATCATTTAGTTTTTTTTGTTTTTTTTATGCCTTGCTTTATGTAACTCCCCCCCGCCCCCTTTTAAAATGAAAGATTTCACAATAGCTTTCACGCTCTGATCTCCTTACCCCTTCAATCTCTCTCTACCCCCCTCTCTCTCTACCCCCTCTCTCCCTACTCTCTCTACGCTATGGGGGGGAGAGGAGGGGGTGGGGTCCACACGACGCAGTGATGTACACACCTCACGGCACATCAAGGAATCGCTTGCACGCAGTGCCGAGGCAACCACCCAGACAGTCGCCGCGTGCTCTTCCGCCGAGTTGCGGGTGAGACGAGAGAGAGAGAGAGACAGAGAACGAGAGCGAATCAACCGGCAACAACCCCTCCTGGGGTCTGTCGTCTGTCCAACCCGATCGGGTCCACACGCAGAGGTAGGAGGGAACGGGAGGAGGGAGCTGTACATCCCTGGCGATGTTTAAAGACAAATCATTGGCGACGTGAATGCATCAGGGGTGGTTTTTTTTCGTTGGGTTTTGATCGACTCAGCCTGGTGCTGCGTGTCAACATCGCCGCCGGGGAGACAAAGGCGGCCGGGCGTGGGGCTGGCCACCCACCCCCTCGTGCGCCGTGCCGGCCTTCATTGGTGCTACTCGCTAACAGCACTTGCCCCTGCAGTCTGTTAGAGGCTACACGGGGGACCTGTGTCTTTGTTTGTGTTCCTCCAACTCCTGCTCGACAAGGCTGGATGGAACTCTTTCTCTCACCCTCCCCCCTCTCTCTCACTCTCCCCCCTCTCACCCCCCCCCTCTCTCACCCTCCCCTCTCACCCCCCCCCCTTCTCTCTTCAGCCATGACACGGCATCTTCTGCTCGCTGCCTTCGTGGTGGTCGTGGTCGCGACTCTGAGTTCGCGTCCTGTCAGGTGAGTCCTACAGACAGGATGCAGTCCTCGCTTAACGCGCCTACAGACTCCGTGCAATCCTCGCTTAACGAGCCTACAGACAGGGTGCAGTCCTCACTTAACGAGTCTACAGACAAGGTGCAGTCCTCGCTTAACAAATCTACAAACACCGTGCAGTCCTCGCTTAACGAACTTACAGACTCCGTGCAGTCCTCGCTTAACGAGTCTACAGACTCCGTGCAGTCTTCGCTTAACGAATCTACAGACAAGGTGCAGTCCTCGCTTAACGAATCTACAGACTCCGTGCAGTCCTCGCGTAACGTGCCTACAGACTCCGTGCAGTCCTCGCTTAACGAGCCTACAGACTCCGTGCAGTCCTCGCTTAACGAGCCTACAGACAGGATGCAGTCCTCGCTTAACGAGCCTACAGACAGGGTGCAATCCTTGCTTAACGAATCTACAGACTCCGTGCAGTCCTCACTTAACGAGCCTACAGACTCCGTGCAGTCCTCGCTTAACGAATCTACAGACAAGGTGCAGTCCTCGCTTAACGAATCTACAGACAGGGTGCGGTCCTCGCTTAACGAGTCTACAAACAGGGTGCAGTCCTCGCTTAACGAGCGTGGCTGTGTGCACACAAAAAAATTGCCTCACTTGATACAGTAAATCTAGCTGTGACGGTCCCACCTGATGACGGAGACTTGTGTTGCCTCCGAAACAGTGGCGGCTCCTGCAAAATCTCTCAGGGGGGGCAAATGTCTGGATGATTTATAAGGATAAGGTCCACCCATGCAAAGGATACATTAACAGCTTAAGCATGTAAAGGCAACTTCACTTCTTTAATATTAATGAAAAATAAAGTGACTCTTACAATACATCTTGTTTGTTTCTATACTCACTATTAATACAATCCACTCAAGTTTCTTTTATTAAAGATTCCACTAGGTGGCGACAAATCATATTGTTGGATGCAACGTGCTTACGTATGATGACGTAAGCACGTTAGTGCGAGCCCTCCCGGAAGCCATAGAGAATGCATTGCAGCGCCCCCGTTCGAAAACAAACATCTTTGAATGCAAGTCTATGGGAACACTCTGGGCGATTCTCAGCCGGAGTGAAATCGCCCAAAAAGAGGCGGTACTCCACAGAACGTGACATGACGCTGATTGGACTATATCCAGAGGCACAGTGACGGCTAGCGTGACTCTGTGGTTGAATGACATTGGTGGTGCGTCGCCCAATCGCCCTAATGAAGAAACCGCCCCTGCTCCGAAACGTCGTGATTTATTATTTTATTTCTATTATTACTTTCATTAATTTTAATTAATTTTTTTACCTACGTGACTTTACCGAAACAAACGAAGAGTATGAATCATTGCAGTCACGAACGCTTCAAATCTAGAATGTGTTCACACTGCCACGCGCTTTCGCTGCAACACAGTTTCTTGCACGAGGGAGCACTTTTGGTGCAACTCGGCAATACACACCGCAGTTTTAGCGTGGACCACACACACACCGTGATAACGTGGGACACACACACACCGTGATAACGTGGGACACACACACACACCGTGATAACGTGGGACACACACACACCATGATAACGTGGGACACACACACACCATGATAACGTGGGACACCCACACACCATGATAACGTGGGACACACACACACACCGTGATAACGTGGAACACACACACACACCGTGATAACGTGGGACACACACACACACCGTGATAACGAGGAACACACACACACACGGTGATAACGAGGGACACACACACACACCGTGATAACGTGGAACACACACACACAACGTGATAACGTGGAACACACACACACACCGTGATAACGAGGAACACACACACACAACGTGATAACGTGGAACACACACACACGGCGATAACGTGGAACACACACACACACCGTGATAACGTGGGACACACACACACCGTGATAACGTGGAACACACACACACGGCGATACGTGGAACACACACACACACCGTGATAACGTGGGACACACACACAGTGATAACGTGGAACACACACACACCGTGATAACGTGGGACACACACACACGGCGATAACGTGGAACACACACACACCGTGATAACGAGGGACACACACACACGGCGATAACGTGGAACACACACACACCGTGATAACGAGGAACACACACACACACCGTGATAACGAGGAACACACACACACACCGTGATAACGAGGAACACACACACACAACGTGATAACGAGGAACACACACACACAGCGTGATAACGAGGAACACACACACACAACGTGATAACGAGGAACACACACACACAACGTGATAACGTGGAACACACACACACCGTGATAACGAGGGACACACACACACACACCGTGATAACGTGGGACACACACACACGGTGATAACGTGGAACACACACACACACCGTGATAACGTGGAACACACACACACACCATGATAACGTGGGACACACACACACCGTGATAACGTGGAACACACACACACACCATGATAACGTGGGACACACACACACCATGATAACGAGGAACACACACACACCGTGATAACGAGGAACACACACACACCGTGATAACGTGGAACACACACACACACCGTGATAACGTGGAACACACACACACCGTGATAACGAGGAACACACACACACCGTGATAACGTGGAACACACACACACCGTGATAACGAGGAACACACACACACCGTGATAACGAGGAACACACACACACCGTGATAACGTGGAACACACACACACACCGTGATAACGTGGAACACACACACACCGTGATAACGAGGAACACACACACACCGTGATAACGTGGAACACACACACACCGTGATAACGTGGAACACACACACACCGTGATAACGAGGAACACACACACACAACGTGATAACGTGGAACACACACACACACCGTGATAACGAGGAACACACACACACACCGTGATAACGTGGAACACACACACACCGTGATAACGAGGAACACACACACAGTGATAACGAGAAACACACACACACAGTGATAACGTGGAACACACACACACACACACAATGATAACGAGGAACACACACACACCGTGATAACGTGGAACACACACACACCATGATAACGAGGAACACACACACACAGTGATAACGAGAAACACACACACACAGTGATAACGTGGAACACACACACACACACACAATGATAACGAGGAACACACACACACCGTGATAACGTGGAACACACACACACCATGATAACGAGGAACACACACACACAGTGATAACGAGAAACACACACACACAGTGATAACGTGGAACACACACACACACACACACAATGATAACGTGGAACACACACACACCATGATAACGAGGAACACACACACACAGTGATAACGAGAAACACACACACACCGTGATAACGTGGAACACACACACACACACAATGATAACGAGGAACACACACACACCGTGATAACGTGGAACACACACACACACCGTGATAACGTGGAACACACACACACCGTGATAACGAGGAACACACACACACCGTGATAACGAGGAACACACACACACCGTGATAACGTGAAACACACACACACACCGTGATAACGAGGAACACACACACACCGTGATAACGTGAAACACACACACACACCGTGATAACGTGGAACACACACACACCGTGATAACGAGGAACACACACACACCGTGATAACGAGGAACACACACACACCGTGATAACGTGGAACACACACACACACCGTGATAACGAGGAACACACACACACCGTGATAACGTGAAACACACACACACACCGTGATAACGTGGAACACACACACGCACCCGTGACAACGTGGCTACGAAGCCGTCAACGACAAACTGCATTCTTGAGCCGCGTGGCGGAGCGGTACGGCGTTACTCGTGGTCGTTGCGTCATACCTCGCCGAACGTCACCGTGACGTCACAGGGGGAGGGGGGCGGGGCTAAAACCGTTGTTTGAAATAATTTTAGCTTTACGAGCTTTGTCGCCTTCAGGAACGCGCCTTGCCGTGTGCGCGTGTATATGTATGTGTGTGTTGTAGTGTAGCGGTTAGCGCGCTGCGCTATGAACCTGGCGACCCGGGTTCGATTCCCGCTCACGGCTAACACCAGTGACGATTTTCTTGAACCGGTCCTGGGCCACCCCTAGGTCGACTCAGCCTTAAATGAGTACCTGGTGCGGTGTGTAAACATCGCCACTGGGGAGACAAAGGCGGTCGGGCGTGGTGCTGGCCACCCACCCCCTCGTGTACCGTTCCGGCCTTCATAGGTGCTCGCTAACAGAACTTGCCCCTACAGTCTGCTAAGGCTATATACGGGGGATCTTTGTCTTTGTGTGTTGGGGCGTGAGTTCTACATCCGCTGCTCACGTTCTCGCAGCCTCCTAAAGATCATCAACTCGCGGAATTACGACCGCCGCGTTCTGCCCAAGCTGAACGGTAAAGATGCGGCCCCAAATTTACTTTTCCGTTTTCAGCGTCATCGTCGATGTTCAAACCTTCCCCCCCGCCCGTATGTCGTTTCGCGTCGTTTATTCTCAGATGAATGTATCACAGAAACACGCTCGTCAATGGTGCTGTGTGACACTACAAAGGGTAATATAAATACGGGGACTTCTCTGCTTATGAACAGGCAACTTACGTACGTTCAGAGACACGGACAAACCTGTCCTTATGTCCAGTTGCCTGTTCGGATCGAGAGTGCCATGTGTGCGCAGACTGCCCTACATGACATCATAGTCAGAATCTGGACCACTGGACTTTGTTCCGCAGCATTGGAATGATACTCTTAAGATTTTTCGGTAAAGTCACGTAGGTAAAAAGGTAAAAAAATTATAATAGAAATAAAATAATAAATCACGACGTTTCGGAGGCAACACAAGCCTCCGAAACGTCGTGATTTATTATTTTATTTCTATTATCATTTTTTATTTTTATTTTTACCTACGTGACTTTACCGAAAAAACCTAAGAGTATGAATCCTTGCAGTCACGAAAGCTTCAAATCTAGATTGGAATGATGCCCTGGTGGTCCCCCTCCTTAAGAAGGGGTACCGCACAGACAGTAACAACTACAGGGGCATCTCCCACCTCAGTGTGCCGGGAAAGGTCCTGGCAAGGATTAGTCAACATCGCCTTGCTAGGCACGCTGAGGAGAGGCTTGCGGAGCCCCGATGCGGCTTCAGAAAAGGGTGGCCTTGCACAGATGTAATGGGTTCCGGAGACACTTCGCATAGGCAACTTCTTTATTACAATACACCACTCCAACAGTCCTGATACACTGTTACAGCCTAGGGACACATCCTACTTCTAGCGAGCCTGACTCTAGCTACGCTCCCGGGTCCTCCGGCTACAATTACCCTAGGGGGGGGGGGGTCTACCTGACCCGACCCAGCCAAGGTGCGGGTCTCGACTCTGGCTTCCTCGGACTTCGCCCTTACAAGGGCGTGGAGCCGGGAGTCCCAGAGTCTCACCACTGGCCCGCACAGCGTCCCGGCCCTTACGAGGACAGCGTGGCGAGGGGGTCCAGGGTCCTAAGCTGGCTGGTATTCGTACTTCGGCTGCGACTGGCCCCGATCGGCTGGGGAGGTGTCCTTTTATCCCCCTTGATCATCGTTGGTGGCGCCGTGGGGCTTAGCTGCCTAGGATCCTGAGCCCCCAGCAGCCCCTCCGCTCTTGGGCTGGCGCATCAGCCCCTCCCCTGGGGGTACGGGGTACCCTTGCAGATGGGCCCTGTCTACCACTGCCGGTAAGTGTGGCCCATCTACGGCACTACACAGATGCTATGTTCTATCTGCTACAGCAGAGGTGTAAAGAATTCCAACAAGACCTAGATCTCTGCTTAATTGACCTGGTCAAAGCCTATGATACTATCAGTAGGCCTGGGCTCTGTGTTGTTCTTTGTGCTTTCGGAGTCCCTGAATCTCTGCTCACGCTCATTACGCACCTTCATGATGGTGGGTAGGCCCGGGTAAAGTTGCCTGCCCGAGAGTCAGAGCCATTCCCTGTTCATCTTGGGGTACGACAGGGATGTCCTCTGGCTTTCACATTGTTTTTTACATCCTCTTCGACCACATAGTTTGAGAAACGATCCATGGCTGTACCGGAGGAATTTCCATCTGGTACACATTTAACGCAGCTGTGGTTGAGGGATGGTTGCCTATTGGTCAACCGTGTTATGTACGCTGATGATCTGGTGATTGCTGCTCACTTAGAGGAGAAGTTGGAGGCGCTGCTGCTCTACCTGGAGTGTGCTACTAAGAGGTGGGCCCTTACCATCAGCTCCACCAAAACTAAGCATCTCCCTGGGTATTTTGTATTATATAATACTCCACCTCCTCAACTGATGTGGAGAGAGTGGAGAGTTCTCCATACCTGAGCAGTGTGCTTAGGACCAGCTCTGGTTTGGCAGCTCCTCGGCCCGATCCACACTATCAGCTCAAGAAAGCTGCACTTGTGGCAATTTTGTTTTTGTTTTGAAAATGTTTCCATCTTACGTTCACACAAATTAGGACATTGAAATGACACTACAATTTATGCATATGAGCGTGTGTGTGTGTGTGCGTCTGTCTGTATGCATGTGTGTGTGTTTGTACCAGGGGAGCCCGTAATTGTGAACTGTCATTTGACTATCATGGAGTTCGGTTCTATCGAGGAGAGCACAATGGTGAGTGATACACACACACCACGCACGCGCAGGGGTCAGTGCAGCGAATCATCGGTTAACACAGTAGACGCGTTCCTGAAATGTTCCACGTTAAGCGAAACACCTATTGAGCGAAAACAATTTCCCCCTAAATAAGGTGCACACGATGTATGCAGACACACAGGAGTGAGATGGCGGGACACAGAACTGAGGGTGCACCACCACCACCACCACGTTACCGTGTCACTCCGCGTACTCTATCACTTCACCGGTCAGCCGCAGCTCAAGAAAGTAGTTCGTCGTTGACCGCTCAGAAGTCGCGTTGTAACGGTGTACGCGTTATAGCGGTGTACGTAATTTTATTATGTTTAATTTTTATCATGTTATTATTTCCCTTCTACGTGACTTTACCGAAAGAACCAAGGTGTATGCATTATAACGGTGTACGCGTTCCGCATTATATAATGGTGTACGTGTATCTCGTAATAACGGTGTACCTGTTATAACGGTGTACACGTTCTGCCTTATAGCTGTGCATGCATTCCACGTTATAACGGTGTACACACGTTCTGCGTTATAACGGTGCGTATTCCACGTTGTGCGAAAACTGTTCCCTAATGGAAGAACCGCGTTCTAGCGAAAACGTGTTCATGTATGTTGCCGCTGTGATGTACTCAGTGTTCTTTTTTAATGAAAATCAAGAGAAACTGGGCTACAGAGAGGCTGGGCTATAGAGAGATTGGGCTATAGATAGACTGGGCTAGGAGAGACTGGGCTACAGAGAGACTGGGCTACAGAGAGACTGGGCTACAGAGAGACTGGGCTACAGAGAGACTGGGCTACAGAGAGACTGGGCTACAGAGACCCTGAGCTATGGAGAGTGTGCTAGGAGAGACTGAGCTACAGAGAGACTGGGCTACAGAGAGACTGGGCTATAGAGAGACTGTGCTAGGAGAGACTGGGCTACAGAGACACTGGGCTATAGAGAGACTGTGCTAGGAGAGACTGGGCTACAGAGGGACTGGGCTACAGAGAGACTGTGCTACAGAGAGACTGGGCTACAGAGAGAATGGGCTACAGAGAGACTGGGCTACAGAGAGACTGTGCTAGGAGAGACTGAGCTACAGAGAGACTGGGCTACAAAGAGACTGGGCTATAGAGAGACTGTGCTAGGAGAGACTGGGCTACAGAGACACTGGGCTATAGAGAGACTGTGCTAGGAGAGACTGGGCTACAGAGGGACTGGGCTACAGAGAGACTGTGCTACAGAGAGACTGGGCTACAGAGAGAATGGGCTACAGAGAGACTGTGCTACAGAGAGACTGGGCTACAGAGAGACTGTGCTACAGAGAGACTGGGCTACAGAGAGACTGTGCTAGGAGAGACTGAGCTACAGAGAGACTGGGCTACAGAGAGACTGTGCTAGGAGAGACTGGGCTACAGAGGGACTGGGCTACAGAGAGACTGGGCTACAGAGAGAATGGGCTACAGAGAGACTGTGCTAGGAGAGACTGTGCTACAGAGAGACTGGGCTACAGAGAGACTGTGCTACAGAGAGACTGTGCTAGGAGAGACAATGCTTGAGATCTACACCACATGCTATGTGTTTGTGTGCGCCACTGTGGGACGCGTATTCGCAATGCCATTGGCAGTGTACCGCGGATTAGTTTTATTATTTATCCAAAATCCTGCTGTATTTAAATTACTCTGCGGTTCTTTCGGTAAAGTCACGTGGGTATAAAATAAAATAAATCACGACGTTTCGGGCGCAACACAAGCGTCCGTCATCATCAGGTGGGAAAGTATGGTTCCAGCTGATGACGGACGTCGTGATTTTTACAATTTTCATTTTTCACCTACGTGACTTTACCGAAAGAACCAAAGAGTATGGATTCCTGCAGTCACGAAAGCTTCAAATCAAGATTGTATTAAAATTCTCATTGGCATCTCGCGTCTGGGGCTGTGGGGGTTGGTGGCAGGAGTACCAAATCATGGTCCACCAGGGCATGGAGTGGACGGACCACCGCTTGGTGCACAAGACGGACAACAGCAATTCGACGTGGGTGGACCCGGGCAACCGTCTGATGGGCTCCATCTGGAAGCCGCGGCTGCATTACTCGAATGAGAAGCGTGGTAGCTTCCACGACATCACCATGCCCAACGCACTGCTGCGCATCTTCAGCAACGGCACCGTCTCCTACTCCATCCGGTCGGTCCCCACGTGGCATGCGAGCGTGCGGGCGGCCATTAATCGTCCCGCAAACCACGTCCGGAGTCGCTTTTGTCGAGGAGCTTTGTGTTGTTGTTGGGGGGGAGGCAATGGTGGGAGAGAGAGATGCCTACTCGAAATATACAGCAGCAGGCGTCATCAGAGTCGGGATCGTACTCACGACCTCCTGCTAATGAGGCAAGGTAGTTAACATCTTCTAGCCATCGTGGTGATGATGATGAGAGAGATACACAAACTCCAAATATACAGCAGGTGTCAGGGTCAGGATCGAACCCACAACCTCCTTCATACGAGGTAACGTCATTATCATCTCATAGCCACCGCGTCTGGTATCTATGTGTGTGTTGTGTCTGTGTGTTGTGTCTGTGGGAAGCGGTAGTGTAGCGGTTAACGCACTGCGCTCCTAACCTGCGACCCAGGTTCGATTCCCGCTCACGGCCAACACCAGTGACAATGCTCTGAACTGGTCCTGGGCCTCCCCTAGGTCGATGAACCTGAAATGAGTACCTGGTGTGGTGTGTAAACATCGTCACTAGGGAGACAAAGGCGGCCGGGCGTGATGTTGGCTACCCACCCCCTCATGTGCAGTGCCAGCCTTCATAGGTGCTTGCTAACAGAACTTGCCCAACAATCTGTTAAAGATATACAGGGGATCTTTGTTTTTTGTGTGTCTGTGTGTGTGTGGTCTCAAGGTGCACATGGACTGACACAAGTGTCGTGGTGACGTCACCGCCACTTAGTGGCGAATGGCGGTTGTTGTTGTTGTGTCTCTGTGTGTGTTGTGTGCCCTACACGTTGTTGTATGAAGAGGAGCACGCGGCCCCTTTGTCTTCCACGTTTCTCCGCAGGCTCTCTCTTACTCTCGCCTGCCCCATGGATCTGCGCAACTTCCCCATGGACACCCAGATCTGCCCCATCTACCTGGACAGCTGTAAGATTTCGCACTCGCGGAGATGTTCCACCGTTGCGTACCATCGCTGGGGGTAGGGATGGTTGGGGGTTTGTATTTTGCAGAAGGCTAATGCCACGTGGAAGGCTGCCATTTTAAGGGTGCCATGGTTGGCGAAGAGGTGTTAACTAATTCTAGATTTGAAGCTTTCGTGACTGCAAGGATTCATACTCTTAGGTTTTTTTTCGGTAAAGTCACGTAGGTAAAAAAATATATGTATATAATAATAAAATAATAATGAATGAAAATAACTCAATTAAATCACGACGTTTTAGAGGCAACACAAGTCTCCGTCTTCAGGTGGGACCGTCACAGCTAAAAACATATATTTTTTTACCTACGTGACTTTACCGAAAAAAAACTAAGAGTAGGTGTTAACTACCTCGCCTGGTATACAGGAGGTAGTGTGTTTGATCCCGACGCCCGCTGCTGTATATTTGGAGTTTGCTTCCCTCTCTCTCCCCATGGCCACGTGGATTTTATCTCCGGGTGCCTCTGGTTTCTTCCCCTCCGCATTTAGAATTGGAGTCACAACACGTTTAGATCGCTTGGCAGAGAACCGTTTCCACGCGGCGAGCTACTTCGTCATCACGTGTGACGGCGGCAAATGGTCGCTTCTGCCAAAAGAGCTACAATGTGGCTTTGCTCTCCAACACACCGGTGTGCTGTACTAGTCACGAATTGGCATGTTTTGTTTACCTTACTAATTGGCTGTGTCGGGTGGTGGCGGGTTTAACGACACATTTATATATTTACGCAATCTAACCCCCAAAATTTGGGTGGCCTTCTACCTTGGCATTAAGAAAAGTTGTAAAACAAACTTAACAAAGGGGGGGTCCCCATAGACGTACTATGGCTGTACGATTGTGCGTTCATGCATATGTTATGTATTTGTCGTCTCGAAGTCAGCAGCATGGTGAGCGACCTCGAGTTCCGCTGGGCCACGCCAGAGGCGGTCTTCCTGTCTCAGTTCATCAGACTCAACGAGTTCTCGTTGGGGCCGCGCATCATCGTCAAGAACGGCGCGCAGAATTACTCCGTCGGTGAGAGGCGCGGAGCGACGGCATATCCTCCGCCTATCTCGTCGGTCTCTCGCCCTCCCCCCGCCCCCCCCGACAGTCGAGTTTGTATGATCTCTCCCTGTACTACAGAGTGAGTGAGTGGAGTTTGTATGATCTCCCCCTGTACTATAGAGTGAGTGAGTGGAGTTTGTATGATCTCCCCCTGTACTACAGAGTGAGTGAGTGGAGTTTGTATGATCTCCCCCTGTACTACAGAGTGAGTGAGTGGAGTTTGTATGATCTCCCCCTGTACTACACAGTGAGTGAGTGGAGTTTGTATGATCTCCCCCTGTACTACAGAGTGAGTGAGTGGAGTTTGTATGATCTCCCCCTGTACTACAGAGTGAGTGAGTGGAGTTTGTATGATCTCTCCCTGTACTACACAGTGAGTGAGTGGAGTTTGTATGATCTCTCCCTGTACTACACAGTGAGTGAGTGGAGTTTGTATGATCTCTCCCTGTTCTACAGAGTGAGTTAGTGGCATTTGTATGATCTCCACCTGTTCTATAGAGTGAGTTAGTGGAATTTGTATGATCTCCTCCTGTTCTACAGAGTGAGTGGAGATTGTGTGATGTCCCTCTGTTCTACAGAGTGAGTGAGCGGAGTTTGTATGATCTCCCCCTGTTCTACACAGGAAATGAGTGGAGTTTGTATGATCTCGCCCTGTACTACAGAGTGAGTGAGTGGAGTTTGTATGATCTCCCCCTGTACTACAGAGTGAGTGAGTGGAGTTTGTATGATCTCCCCCTGTACTACAGAGTGAGTGAGTGGAGTTTGTATGATCTCCCCCTGTACTACAGAGTGAGTGAGTGGAGTTTGTATGATCTCCCCCTGTACTACAGAGTGAGTGAGTGGAGTTTGTATGATCTCCCCCTGTACTACACAGTGAGTGAGTGAAGTTTGTATGATCTCCCCCTGTACTACAGAGTGAGTGAGTGGAGTTTGTATGATCTCCCCCTGTACTACAGAGTGAGTGAGTGGAGTTTGTATGATCTCTCCCTGTACTACACAGTGAGTGAGTGGAGTTTGTATGATCTCTCCCTGTACTACACAGTGAGTGAGTGGAGTTTGTATGATCTCCACCTGTTCTATAGAGTGAGTTAGTGGAGTTTGTATGATCTCCTCCTGTTCTACAGAGTGAGTGGAGTTTGTGTGATGTCCCTCTGTTCTACAGAGTGAGTGAGTGAGTGGAGTTTGTATGATCTCCCCCTGTTCTACAGAATGAGTGTAGTTTGTATGATCTCCCTCAGTTCTACAAAGGAAGTGAGTGTAGTTTGTATGATCTCGCCCTGTACTACAGAGTGAGTGAGTCTAGTTTGTATGATATCCCCCAGTACTACAGAGTGAGTGAGTGGGGTTTGTATGATCTCCCTCTGTTCTACAAAGGAAGTGAGTGTAGTTTGTATGATCTCGCCCTGTACTACAGAGTGAGTGAGTGGAGTTTGTATGATCTCCCCCTGTTCTACAGAGTGAGTGAGTGGAGTTTGTATGATCTCCCCCCTGTTCTACAGAATGAGTGTAGTTTGTATGATCTCCCTCTGTACTACAGAGTGAGTGAGTGTAGTTTGTATGATCTCCCCCTGTTCTACAGAGTGAGTGAGTGGAGTTTGTATGATCTCCCTCTGTTCTACAGAGCGAGTTAGTGGAATTTGTATTATCTCCACCTGTTCTATAGAGTGAGTTAGTGGAGTTTGTATGATCTCCCCCTGTTCTACAGAATGAGTGTAGTTTGCATGATCTCCCCCTGTTCTACAGAATGAGTGTAGTTTGTATGATCTCCCTCTGTACTACAGAGTGAGTGAGTGTAGTTTGTATGATCTCCCTATGTTCTACACAGGAAATGAGTGGAGTTTGTATGATCTCGCCCTGTACTACAGAGTGAGTGAGTGGAGTTTGTATGATCTCCCCCTGTACTACAGAGTGAGTGGCGTTCGTATGATCTCCCCCTGTTCTACAGAGTGAGTGAGTGGAGTTCGTATGATCTCCCCCTGTTCTACAGAGTGAGTGAGTGGAGTTTGTATGATGTCCCCCTGTTCTACAGAGTGAGTGAGTAGAGTTTGTATGATCTCCCCCTGTACTACAGAGTGAGTTAGTGGAGTTTGTATGATTTCCTCCTGTTCTACAGAGTGAGTGGATTTTGTATGATCTCCCTCTGTACTACAGAGTGAGTGAATGGGGTTTGTATGATCTCGTCCTGTACTACAGAGTGAGTGAGTCTAGTTTGTATGATGTCCCCCTGTACTACAGAGTGAGTGAGTCTAGTTTGTATGATGTCCCCCTGTACTACAGAGTGAGTGAGTGGAGTTTGTATGATCTCCCCCTGTTCTACAGAGTGAGTGAGTGGAGTTTGTATGATCTCCCTCCGTACTACAGAGTGAGTGAGTGGGGTTTGTATGATCTCCCTCTGTACTACAGAGTGAGTGAATGGAGTTTGTATGATCTCTTCCTGTTCTACAGAGTGAGTGAGTTTGTATGATCTCCTCCTGTTCTAAAGAGTGAGTGGATTTTGTATGATCTCCCTCTGTACTACAGAGTGAGTGAGTGGAGTTTGTATGATCTCCCCCTGTTCTACAGAGTAAGTGAGTGTAGTTTGTATGATCTCCCCCTGTTCTACACAGGAAATGAGTGGAGTTTGATGATCTCGCCCTGTACTACAGAGTGAGTGGAGTTTGTATGATCTCCCCCTGTACTACAGAGTGAGTGAGTGGAGTTTGTATGATCTCCCCCTGTACTACAGAGTGAGTGAGTGGAGTTTGTATGATCTCCCCTTGTACTACAGAGTGAGTGAGTGGAGTTTGTATGATCTCCCCCTGTACTACAGAGTGAGTGAGTGGAGTTTGTATGATCTCCCCCTGTACTACAGAGTGAGTGAGTGGAGCTTGTTTGATCTCCCCATGTACTACAGAGTGAGTGAGTGGAGTTTGTATGATCTCCCCCTGTACTACAGAGTGAGTGAGTGGAGTGTGTATGATCTCCCCCTGTACTACAGAGTGAGTGAGTGGAGTTTGTATGATCTCCCCCTGTACTACAGAGTGAGTGAGTGGAGTTTGTATGATCTCCCTTTGTTCTACACAGGAAGTGAGTGGAGTTTGTGTGATCTCCTCCCCTCTTCTTACGACCACCCTCAACACTCTCACCACTCTAACGCTTCTGAGACACGATGGGGGGGGGGGAAGTTAATAATGTTCGTGAAAAGCAGAGAGATAGAGCATCGATGGTGACGACCCAGGCAGAAATGAAATGCTGGGAATGCTGGGTAATCACACCCGAACAACCACCGCCATTTATCACGTGGTCGTTGATCTTACGACTTCTCGTTTACGTGACAACGCTTACTAGTTGGCTGTGTCGGGTGGTGGCGGGTTTAATGACACATTTATATATTTACGCGATCTAACCCCCAATAAAAACCTCTATTATGGATGATATTGGTCGCGAAAGGCTACGTGTTAAAAGGATTTGTTCGTATCTGCTGAATGTTCGAATGTTCGTAAGTAGTGTCCCTGCACTTGAAAGTATTGTTATAAATTATTACGTTTTCATGATTGTAAAGCGAAATTGGAATGTACGTATAACCTTGAATTATGAGGACGTATCCTTAATTTTTTTAAACAGGCAACCGGAAGTACGGGAAAGGCATTGTTCATATCTCTAAACGTTCGTAAGTTGAAAGCGTCCCTGGAAACGTCATTCTGACTTTGGCCTCTTCCTCCACCCACCCATCTCACCCACCCCTCCACCCACCCATCCCAACCCTCCACCCACCCCATTCCTCCGCCCATCCCTCCACCCACCCATCCCACTCACCCATCCCACTCACCCATCCCACTCACTCATCCCACTCACCCATCCCACTCACCCATCCCACTCACCCATCCCACCCACCCCTCCACCCACCCCCCACCCCAGGCACATACTCGCATATCTCCGTCACATTCTCACTGCGCAGGGAGACTGGCTTCTACGTCATCCAGATCTATGCTCCCAGCACCCTCATCGTGGTCGTGTCGTGGCTCTCCTCATGGATGAAGACACAGGCGATGGTGGCGCGCGTGGCGCTGGGCATCACCACGGTGCTCACCATGACCACGCAGATCAGCGGCTCGCGTTTCTCCCTGCCCAAGGTGATTGGTGGGGGAGATGGGGGTGGGGTGGTGTGGTGTGGGTGGGTCAGAGCCGGCCCTAGACCTTTGGGGGCCCTAAGCAAAATTTGGTTGGAGGCCCCTTTGACCGCTTTAAGTAAGGCCTACTAGCTAGCAGTGACTCTAGGGGGCCCTCTGCTGGCCACGGGGCCCTTTGCAATTGCAAGGGTCGCTTAGTGGCTTGGCCGGCTCTGGGGTGGGTAAGTGGGTGGGTGGATGGGGATGATGCGTGAAGAACACCGCAGATGCTGGGCAGTTTCAGGCGGTCACCCTCCGGCAATAACGGAGAGGCAGAGGAGCGATGCTCAGAACAATGAGCCAACGCAGCGAGTTGGCTTAGTGGGGGGCACAACTGCTGGTGGTGCATCTGCCAGTCATCTCAGTCAGCCAACCCATGGCACCTGCTGGGTTTGTCGTGAAACCTCCTCCTGCACCTAGCCTGGCACAGTAGGGGGTACAGCTGGTGGTGCATCTGCTGGTCATCTCAGTCAGCCAACCCATGGCACCTGCTGAGTTTGTCCTGATAACTCGTCCTGCACCTAGCCTGGCACAGTAGGGGGTACAGGTTGTGCATCTGCCGGTCATCTCAGTCAGCCAACCCATGGCACCTGCTGGGTTTGTCCCGAAACCTCCTCCTGCACCTAGCCTGGCACAGTAGGGGATACAGCTCGTGCATCTGCCGGTCATCTCAGTCAGCCAACCCATGGCACCTGCTGGGTTTGTCCCGAAACCTCCTCCTGCACCTAGCCTGGCACAGTAGGGGGTACAGCTGGTGGTGCATTTGCCGGTCATCTCAGTCAGCCAACCCATGGCACCTGCTGGGTTTGTCCTGAACCCTCCTCCTGCACCTAGCCTGGCACAGTAGCGGGTACAGGTGGTGCATCTACCGGTCATCTCAGTCAGGCAACCCATGGCACCTGCTGGGTTTGTCCCGAAACCTCCTCCTGCACCAAACCTGGGCAGCGGTGGGTGCAGCGTTTAGCGCTACGCTGCGCTACGAACCCGGTGACCCGAGTTCAATTCCCACTCACGGCCAACACCATCGGTGACGATGATCTGAACCGGTCCTGTCGCCCCGCGCCCTCCACCCCGCGACCAGCTCTCCTACATCACGGCCATGGACATCTGGATGACCACGTGCCTGGTGTTCGTCTTCTCCGCGCTGCTCGAGTCCGTGCTGGTCTCCATGCTCGAGCAGAAGGAGGGAACGGCAGCACAGCAGCAGCAGATGCAGCAGCAGCAGCAGACGCAGGTGTCTGCACGTCAGGTGAAGCAATCGTTTCATCATCAGCAGCAGCAGCATCAGCAGAATCATCAGCATTATCATCAGCAGCATCATGAGCAGAATCATCATCAGCAGCAAAATTATCAGCATCAGCAAAATCATCAACAGCATCGGCAGAATCATCAGCATCATTAGCAGAATCATCATGAGCAGCATCATCAGCAGCAGCATCCGCAGCAGCATCAGCAAAATCATCAGCAGCATCGGCAGAATCATCAGCATCATCATCATCAGCATCATCAGCAGCATCATTATCAGCATCATCAGCAGCATCATCATCAGCATCATCATTATCAGCATCATTATCAGCAGCATCATCATCATCGGCAGCAGCATCGGCAGCAGCATCGGCAGCAGCATCGGCAGAATCATCAGCAGCAGCATCATCATCAGCATCATTATCAGCATAATTATCAGCAGCATCATCCGCAGCATCAGCAGCATCATCTCC
Organism: Lampetra fluviatilis; assembly: GCF_964198595.1. Lineage (NCBI taxonomy): Eukaryota > Metazoa > Chordata > Hyperoartia > Petromyzontiformes > Petromyzontidae > Lampetra > Lampetra fluviatilis. Next base: position 2,545,791 of record NC_136347.1, on the reverse strand, counting down.
CCTCCACCGTCCCCCGCTACCCCCCCCCCCCCCCCCGTGTGTCCCAGGTGAGCGAGGAGGAATCGTCGGAGCGAGCCGCCCGCCTGGACACAGCTTCCCGCGTCGTCCTCCCCGTCTCCTTCGCCCTCTTCAACCTCCACTACTGGCTCCTGTTCTACGTGGCCCTGCAGCGTTGACGAGTTCCGTGGCCAGGGGCAGGCGGGCGGACGGTGTCTCTCTCTCTGTGTGTGTGTGTTGCCAGGCTGTTGGGGGGAGCTATTTGTTCCGTTGTTGGGAGTGTGATGAGTGCACGCTTTGTATGTTGTCCTTGCTGCTAGGCCACAACAAAGTTATACGCACTGCTCGTTGTTGTTGTTGTTGTTGCGGTTGTTGTGTTTAGTTTGTTGTCCTTCGACCCGCACCTCCGATTAGCTACGGTTGACTCCGTGTGGTGCGAAAGAAGTTTAACATACACTACACTATACACTACACTATACACTACACTATACACTACACTATACACTACTATACACTACACTATACACTACACTATACACTACACTATACACTACTATACACTACACTATACACTACGCTATACACTACACTATACACTACACTATACACTACTATACACTACACTTTACACGACACTATACACTACACTATACACTACACTATACACTACTATACACTATACTATACACTACACTATACACTACACTATACACTACACTATACACTACACTATACACTACTATACACTACACTACACACTACACTTTACACGACACTATACACTACACTATACACTACACTATACACTACTATACACTATACTATACACTACACTATACACTACGCTATACACGACATTGATATACACTTTAATGTTATATACTACACTATACACTACACCACTATACTACTATACACTACATTGTTATGCACTTCACATACACTACACTGCCATACACTACACGATATACTACACAACTATACACTACACTATTATACACTACACCACTATACTACTATACACTACACCACACTGTTATACACTATACAATACACTACACTATACACTACTATACACTACGCTGTTATATACTATACACTACACCACTATACTACTATACACTACACTATCCACTAAACTACACCAGTATACTATTATACATTACACTATACACTACACTACTATACACTACTTTACTACACTGAGAGCTCATTTCTTAGAACTGCTTGTTGTTCTTGTTATGTTGATGTTGTTGTCCTTCCCCCTGAACCTCCGATTCGCTACGGTTGGCTGCATATGGTGCGAAAGAAGTTGAATATACACTACACTATACACTACGCTACACACTACACTGTTATACACTACACTAGAATATACTACGCTATACACTACACTATACACTACACTACCATATACTACACTATAGACTACTATACATTACACTCCACCACTATACTACACCGCTTGTTGTTTTGTTGTGTTTAGTTTGTTGTACTCGTAGACTACACTATTATATACTACTGTACCACTATAGTTTTGTAGTATTGAATAAAACTACTATACACTACACTATATACTGCACAACTATATGCTACACTATACACTACCCTATTATACACGACACTACTACACATGACACTATTACACACTACACTATCCACTACTATACACAACATTATATGCTACACTTTACACTACTATACACAACACTATACACTACACTACACCACTTTACTACATTGAGAACTAATTTCTCGATAACCGTTTCTTGTTGTTGTGTTCAGTTTGTTGTCCTTCCCTTGCACCTATGAGCGCGGTTATCTACGTACGGTGCGAAAGAAATCCAACGTACACACACGCATACATACGTATGGGCATTCCTCGATTTACGAACTCCCAATTTACGACCTTTGAATGACTTGTGAGCCAATCTCGTGCGAAGACCAGAGGGGGGTGGGTTAATGTATTCATATAAATTACAATGGATATATATTATTGGTTGCGTTATTCACAGTTAGTAAACATACATAATGTTTTACATTACGCATTTATATTACGCGACGCATATTTACGCGATCTAACTTCCCCAAAAAACCTATACTATGGATGATATTGATCGCAAAAGCCTACTACTACGACATGTTAAACTGAAATTTGGGCAAGCTATTAGCCTGGTAACAGATTACGTGATGAGAATTATTATATTTTATTATATTATTTATTATATTCTATTATTATATTATTTTATTATGTTTTATTTTTATTATTTTATTACTTCCCTTCTACGTGACTTTACCGAAAGAACCAAGAAGATGAATCCCTGCAGTCACGAAAGCTTTAAATCGAAATTTAAGATTATGTGAGCTTTATTATTGCAGGGACTCCTCTACTTACGAATGAGTTAGGTTCCAGCGTTCGATTCGTAAGTCGATTTGGTCGTAAGTTCAACTTTACATCCTGGCAATTCCAAATGCAATGTACGGCATGCACACTAAACACGGGGGATGGCATTACAAGTTGTAGAATCTCCTGTAGATGTAGATGCCACTGGTTCTTCACGTTCTGCAGATGTAGATGTCACCACCATTTATTACACGGCGGTTGAACTTACGACTCTCGGTTCAAATAGGCAAGTTTGTTCGTATCTCTGAAAGTTCGTAAGTCGAATGCTCATAAGTGGAGGAGCCCCTGTAATCCAGAGTGTGATTCTACAGAACAAGCACTCCTCTCACCAACACGCGGAGACAGGCAAGGTTCAAGTTAATTTATTTCACCCCAGTAACATACACAGCTCCCTCCTTCATCCACAGCTCTCTCCTTCATCCACAGCTCTGTCCTTCATCCACAGCTCCCTCCTTCATCCACAGCTCTCTCCTTCATCCACAGCTCCCTCCTTCATCCACAGCTCCCTACTTCATCCACAGCTCCCTCCTTCATCCACAGCTCCCTCCTTCATCCACAGCTCTCTCCTTCATCCACAGCTCCCTCCTTCATCCACAGCTCCCTCCTTCATCCACAGTTCCCTCCTTCATCCACAGCTCTCTCCTTCATCCACAGCTCCCTCCTTCATCCACAGCTCTCTCCTTCATCCACAGCTCCCTCCTTCATCCACAGCTCCCTCCTTCATCCGCAACTCCCTCCTTCATCCGCAGCTCCCTCCTTCATCTGCAACTCCCTCCTTCATCCACAGCTCCCTCCTTCATCCACAGCTCCCAACTTCACAGCTCCCTCCTTCATCCACACCTCCCTCCTCCACCCACAGCTCCCTCCTTCATCCACAGCTCCTTCCTTCATCCACAGCTCCCTCCTTCACCCACAGCTCTCCTCCATCGTGCTGTTATCTCTCCCATTTTCTCCCCTTCATCCCCCCCTTGTCACCTTATTTGAAGTGGCCGATCACATATCATCATATCTCAGACCACGTCTCCTTATCTCACCCCATCTCATAATGTACCATCACGGTCATCTTTTTTGGTTCGGTGTTACCACGAAGACCGAGCGAGAAAGTGGGTGCCGTGGAATTCATACAGAAGGGTTGAGAAGCACTGCTTTTTAGGGTTACGCTGTAAATCTACCAAACGTCCTGCTTCAACAGGGACAGTTACCGCCCCACCCAGTGGGTTTCCGAAAGGCTCGGTGGAATAAAAACGGATAAGCCTTTAATCCCTGACTCGTGCAGAACAGGAGGAGAGCGTACAAACTCCACACAGGACAACAACAAAAATATAGGGAGCACCCGAATCGGCAATCAAACTCGGGTCAATGGTTGCAGGGAAGTCACGAGTGTCACCACTCCCGCCACCCAGCTAGCTGCACCCATGGTGGCTTCAGGAGATGTTAACTACCTCGCCTGATTTGCGGGAGGTCGTGGGTTGGATCCCGACCCTGACCGCCTGCTGTATATTTGGAGTTGGCGTGTCCCTCTCTCTGTGTTGTGTCTCTATGGATCCCTCGAATAGCCTGAACAGACTGTTGAGGAAAGTGCTGTTGGTGAGCACCTATGAAGGCCAGAACAGCACACGAGTGGGTGGGGTGACCAGCACCACGCCCGGCCGCATTTGTCTCCCCAGTTGCGATGCTTACACACCGCACCACGTAGTCATTTGAGGCTGAGTCTACCTTGGGGGGACCCAGGACCCGTTCAGATAATCGTTACTGGTGTTGGCTGTGAGCAGGAATCAAACTCGGGCCGCAGGGTTCGTAGTGCAGCGTGCTAACCGCTACACTACTGCTCCCCACAAAAAATAAACACCACACACAGAGAGACAGCAGCCGTGGTGGCTAGGAGATGTTAACTACCTCGCCTAGTACGCAAGAGTTCGTGGGTTCGATGTCGACCCTGACAATGCCTGCTGTATATTTGAAGTTTGCGTCTCTCGCTCTCTCTCCACGTGATGGTCGCATGGATTTTTTTCTCTTGGTCTTCCACTTGTTCCCCTCCACATTTAGAATCAACGTGACGCTTTTAGAGAGTAATTACCTGCTGCTATACATTTGTAGAGGAGTAGTATGGGGACGTGACGTCATACGCGCTGTGCGGTGCGATGACGTCATGTCTCCTCGTGGTACTTAAAGGGGCGCCCCGTGACGAAACGGGGTCATTGTGGGAGCCCGGGATGGAGAGCGGTTGAAGAGACAGCCAGGGGTAGAGCTCAAGGAGTCTGGAGAGAAGCCGGCGGTAGTCGTGGAAGGTGCTCTGCTCTCCTCGGTCGGTCGGTGTTGGCTGAACCCCCGATCCGACTCGAGTGAGAGAGCCCAAGAGATAGCCGAGGCTAGGGACAGACAGAGCCAAGGGTCCACGTGAAGGATTCAGTGTAGGGCGCCTACCTCTGGTGAAAGTTGTCAGTAAGCCCTATTAATAAACCAGCGCAAGCCCTTACATGAAGTCCTGCCTCCGCGTCGTCATTAAGCACACAACACATTTCCACACGACGGTGATGATACGCCAACTTGGCTGAGCTGCTATTATTTGTGATAGGTCACTTCTAGAGCTGCACTGCTCAGTAGGCCTTACCTGGTAAAAGAAAAGTAGTTAGTAGGACATATTATTTGGGTCTTTTGGTAAAGTCACGTAGATAGGTTCAAAGAAAATAGCAAAAATAACAAGAAACTACGACTCTTAGGTTTTGTCGGTAAAGTCACGTAGGTAAAAAATAAATAATAAAAATAATAGAAATAATATGAATAAAATTATAAATCACGATGAATACAATTATAAATCACGATTTATAATTGTATTTCTATTATTATTTCTATTATTTTTATTATTTATTTTTACCTACGTGACTTAACGAAAAAACCTAAGAGTATGAATCCTTTCATTCACAAAAGCTTCAAATCTAGAATCTGTGGGCAGTGTTTAGTCAGCCTGATGACGACCACTTGCGTTGCGATTGAAACGTCGTTTTTTGTTATTTTTGTTATTTACTTTGAACCTATCTACGTGACTTTACCGAAAGACCCAACGAATATGAATTCCTGCAGTCACGAAAGCTTTAAGTCAAGATTTCGTTAGTAGTACAGTAGACTCTCGATTTTCTGTGCTAATGATGGGGAGTTGGCTGTGTCGGGTGGTGGCAGGTTTAACGACACATTTATATATTTACGTGCTCTAACCAAAAAAATCTGCATTGTGGATTATATTGGTCACAATAGCCTACTACTTGTTAAACTACTTCCTGCCCTCGTTCTTGAAACCTCTCCCTTCGCCTTCCTCACCTCGCCCCTCCCTCTCCCTGGGATCACCCTTCCACCCCTCCCCAACACTCAAATCCCCTCCCTATCCCCATCAGCCAATAACACTGGTCAACACACTTTTTCTGGCATAAGGTATTCCAACGGTTTTAAGGTAATTTTGAGGTGCTGATTCCAAATCTGGCATCAGTTTAAGTCTATCCCATCAGGTTTTTGAGATATCAAATATTGCATTTTCAATAAAAATCTCAGAAGAATAATATTAAATAAATGTGGATATCTACATTAAATGATATTATAAACACACTATCCTAAAAATACAGCATAATATTTTAACACTAAAGCAGTCACTGACTCGCAACAACTTGCAATCATAAGTGACAGAGTTAATTTCGGGTAAAATCAATGAAAAAGGGGTATGCCGATAGCATAAAATGAGATGTGATAGAGCAAATCTGAGATCAGATTTGGAATCAGCACCCTGAAATTAGTCTAAAACAGCTGCAAAAGTCCAGGCCAGAAAAAAATGCTTTTTTTTTGTTGACCAGTGTAACTAATGAACCACTTTTAAAGCGCTTTGACAAAAAAAATGCGCCATATAAAATCCTGCATAAGGTAAGATAGTTGACTCTTGATTTGAAGTTTTTGTGGCTGCAGGAATCCATACTCTTTGGTTTTTTCGGTAAAGTCACGTAGGCATAATCATTTTATTCTATCTTATACCTACGTGACTTTACCGAAAGAACCAAAGAGTAAAGATAGTTTACGTCGAAATCTCCGGCGCACGACCGTCAATCTGCAATTCGGATGAACGGCACGCGCGCAATAATCTAGAGTCTACCGTAGTGTAAGTGTTCTTCTTCTTGGTTCTTTCGGTAAAGTCACGTAGAAGGGAAGTAATAAAATAATAAAAAATAAAACATAATAAAATAATTCTCAGGTGAGGACGGCTGCTTGCGTTGTGGCCAAAACGTCGTGTTTCATTTTTTATTATTTTATTACTTCCCTTCTATGTGACTTTACCGAAAGAACCAAGAAGATGAATCCCTGCAGTCACGAAAGCTTTAAATCGAAATGTAGTGTAAGCGGTTAGCAGCAGCAGTGGTGGTAGTGGTAGTAACGAGCAGAGGTGGGACAAAGTCATTGTTATGCAAGTCCAAGTCGAGTCGCAAGTCATCAAATTCATGACTCGAGTCTGACTCGAGTCCAAGTCACATGACTCGAGTCCACATCTCATAGGTGGGACAAAGTCATTGTTATGCAAGTCCAAGTCGAGTCGCAAGTCATCAAATTCATGACTCGAGTCTGACTCGAGTCCAAGTTACATGACTCGAGTCCACACCTCTGGTAACGAGGGTGACTGCAGCGTCAGAGCCGGCGTACCCCCCCCCCCAATCCCGCACGTCACACGTCACTCTTGAGTACGACGAGGAAGAGGATCCAGTAGAGGACGTTGAAGACCGCGAAGCTGACGGGGAAGAGCCATCGCGACAGGTTGTCGATCTGCTGAGCCAAGCGCACCCGCTTCTCCCCTTCCACATCCTGCGGGGCCTGGGGGTCGCAAATCCCCACGGTTAACCCACCCCAGAGGTCCCAAACGGGTTTTGATTCCTTACCCGTACCCGTACCCGGCCACACCAGGGTCGCAAACGGGTACCCGTACCCGGCCGTACCCGTACCCGTACCCGGCCGTACCCTACCCCTGTACCCAGCTGGGTACGGGTATCGGGTACCTGATTGCGACCTCTGGGATGAATACTGTTAGGTTTTCTCGGTAAAGTCACGTAGGTAAAAAAATAAAATTAAAAGTTAATCAAAGTTTCGGAGGCAACACAAGTCTCCGTCATCAGGTGGAACCGTCGCAGCTAAAATTACTGCAGTCACGAAAGCTTCAAATCTAGAACTCTGGGATGAAGCCATGTTGCAGGCGTGGTTGGGTTGATTCTAGGAACTTGAATTGTGACAAGAGACAAGACGTTGGGAAATGAGTGACAAACGGTGACTCATCAGTGACTCACGGTCTACCCGTACCCGGCCGCACCAGGGTCGCAAACGGGTACCCGTACCCGTCTAATTGCGTTTAAGTATCCCTGGAACAATAATTGTAAGAGGTGACGGAGCCATTGCTGTTGGCGCACCACCGCCAACGTTTTGGAACAACCTCGTTTCCTACCCTTAACATCGTGAGAATCTTACTTCAAAATAACACCCTGAGGCAGAAGATTCGTGCTGGACACAGCCACACTCGTGCCGCGACCTCGATCCCGGCTGCGTTCCTGGGCTGAGTGGGCGACTCGCTGCGTCTCTGCCACGGCAGTGGAATTCCCTCCCGTTGGAAATTCGTTAATCCGCTAGTTGTGAACACTTTTAAGTGTCTTCTTAAAACCACGTCTTCATTAAGTCCGTTTATTCATCATGGGACCTTTCTTGGCAGTATCAAAATATGCCGATAGGTTTTACCTTTTCCGGCAAGGAATCATGTCGGCATGAACCACACACACTCGTGGTGAACATGCAAACAAAAACATGCTCTGGTGATATATGCCTCCAGCCCCTTCAGCCTCCAACCCAATCAGCTTCCAACTCGTGCATCGTTCGACTGTCTGTCTGTTGTTCATCTCACCGGGAAGATGGGCAGATGCTGGGCGGCCAGCGCCTTGAACTTGCGAGCGGTCATGATGACCAGCACAAACTCGAGCATCGCGGCAAAGACGAACACCAGGCACGTGGTCATCCACACGTCCATCGCGTTGATGTAGGAGAGCTGGGGGACACATCACAATCATCACCATCCTCATCATCGCCATCATCATCACCATCATCATCATCATGACCATCATCATCACCAACGGCCATGGTACCATCCAGCGCATCAGAACATCCCACCCACCCACTAACTCATCCACCCACCCACTAACTCACCCACCCACCCAGCCACTCACCCACCCACCGACGCACCCACCAACTCATTGCACCCACCCACCCAGCCACTCACCCACTGTCCCAGCCACCCACCCACCCACTAACTCATCCACCCACCACCTCCTAACTCACCCACCCACCCACTAACTCATCCACCCACCCATTAACTAATCCACCCACCCATCCAGCCACCCACCTACCCAGCCACTCACTCACCCACTAACTCATCCACCAACCCACCCAGCCACTCACCCACTAAGTAATCCACCCACCCAGCCACTCACCCACCCACCGACGCACCCACCCAGCCACTTACCCACCCACCCACTAACTCATTGCACCCACCCACCCAGCCACTCACCCACTGTCCCAGCCACCCACCCACCCACTAACTCATCCACCCACCACCTCCTAACTCACCCACCCACCCACTAACTCATCCACCCACCCATTAACTCATCCACCCACCCACCCAGCCACCCACCTACCCAGCCACTCACTCACCCACTAATTCATCCACCCACCCAGCCACTCACCCACTAAGTAATCCACCCACCCAGCCACTCACCCACCCATCCACTAACTCATTGCACCCACCCACCCAGCCACTTACCCACTGTCCCAGCCACCCACCCACCCACTAACTCATCCACCCACCACCTCCTAACTCACCCACCCACTAACTCATCCACCCACCCACCCAGCCACCCACCTACCCAGCCACTCACTCACCCACTAATTCATCCACCCACCCACCCAGCCACTCACCCACTAAGTTGCATCTCAGCGCCCCCCCGCCATCACCTTGGGCATGGAGGAGCGTGACCCCGTGCTCTGCGTGGTCATGGTGAGCACTGTGGTGATGCCCAGACCCACGCGAGCGGGCGCCACGTCCATGTTGATCCAGAAGGAGACCCAGGAGATGATGACGATGAGCACGCTGGGGATGTAGAGCTGGATGAGGTAGAAGCCCATCTGACGCCGCAGGATAAAGCGCGCCTCGATGCACGAGAAGATCCCTGTGGAGGGAGGAGAGGAGAGGGAGTGGAGGGAGTGGAGGGAGGGAGGGATGGACGGAGAGGGAGGGAGTGGAGGGAGAGTTGGGAGGGAGCAGAGGGAGGGAGGAGAGGAGAGGGAGTGGAGGCAGTGGAGGGAGGGAGGGATGGAGAGGGAGGGAGTGGAGGGAGAGTTGGGAGGGAGCGGAGGGAGGGAGGGAGGGAGTGGAGGGAGGGGAGGGAGATAGGGAGATAGGGAGGGGGGAGGGAGTGGAGGGAGGAGAGGGAGGGAGGGAGGAGGGGGAGGGAGGGAGTGGAGGGAGGGGAGGGAGTGGAGGGAGGGTTTGGAGGGAGCGGAGGAGAGGGAGCGGAGGGAGTGGAGGGAGTAGAGGAATGGAGGAGAGGGAGGAGAGGGAGGGAGTGGAGGAAGGGAGGGAGGAGAGGGAACGAGGGTGAGGGGGGAGGGAGGAGGGAGTGGTGGCGCAGCGGTTCGTGTTCGATTCCCGCTCACGGCCACCTTCACGTGTCTCTCCCTTGTCCCCCCTCCCTCTTCCCTCCTTCCCTCCTCCCCCCCCCTGCCTCCCCCTCCTGCAGTCTAAAACGAGTCTCTCTGTCTCTCTCCCGATGCGAATTTAATTCGACTCCCCGTGGCTCTCGTGGCTCTCGTGGCTCCGGTTTACCGATGACGTAATTCTTGGAGCAGTCTCCGAACTGGACGTTGCGGCTCAGCTCGAACTGGGGCAGGCTCAGCGTGTCGGAGAAGTCCACGGGGCTCTTGGCCAGCCACTGGACGATGAGGTCATCGTTGGTGTAGCCGTCTGCGTTCAGGCACGCACAGACACACACATAGACACACACACAGACAGACACACACACAGACACACACACAGACACACGCACAGACACACACACAGACACACGCACAGACACACACACAGACACACACACAGACACACACACAGACACACGCACAGACACACACACAGACACAGACACACGCACAGACACACACACAGACACACAGACAGACACACACACAGACACACACACAAACACACACACAGACACACGCACAGACACACACACGGACACAGACACACGCACAGACACACACACAGACACACAGACAGACACACACACAGACACACACACAGACACACGCACAGACACACACACAGACACACAGCCACACGCACAGACACACATAGACACACACACACAGACACACACAGACACACACACACAGACACACACGGGTGGTGAGTGGTTCGAGGTGGACGGGTTGGTGGGTGGGTGGTGGTTTTTAGTGGTGGATGGATCGTAGGTGGTTGGTGTGGTGGTGGTTGGTGGGTGGTGGTTGGTGGTGGTGGGTGGTGGGTGGTGGTGGTTGGTGGTGGTGGGTGGTGCTGGTGGGTGGGTGGTGGTGGTTGGTGGTGGATAGTAGATAGTTTGTGTGTTGGTGGTTGGTGGTGGTTGGTGGTGGTGGGTGGCTGATGGTGGTTGGTTGGTGGTGGTGAGTGGTGCTGGGTAGGTGGTGCTGGGTGGGTCATGATGGTTAGTGATGGGTGGTGGCTGGTGGTGGCTGGTGGTGGTTAGTAATGGCTGGTTGGTGGGTGATTGGTGGTTAGTAGTGGGTGGTGGTTGGTTGTGGTTGGTGGAGGGGGGGGGCTGGTGATAGTTTATCACCGAGCAGTGATTGCCGCCTACAGCAGCGAGAACAACGATTGAGCGACCGCAGACCTCCCGTAGCGGCAGCACTCACAGCTCTGCAGGGAGATGCGGCAGATCTGGGTGTCCATGGGGAAGGTGTGGAGGTCCATGGGGCAGGAGAGAGTCAGGGACAACCTGCAGCAGGAGCAGCAACAACACAAACCTCAGGGCTGAGTAACTCACTCCCCGTGTAGTGCGGTCACAAGATGATCCGTTAAGCCGGGGCCGCATCAAAGTCGAGGATGATCCTGGACGCTGGTGACGAAGCGAAGGAACCGCTCTGCTGGGGGTCTGCCCCAGGGCCGTGTTATCCAATAGGCCACAGCAGTAGGCACTGTGCCTAGGGACTACTCACTCGCCCAGCCACTCACTCATCCTGCCACCCACTCACCCACTCACTCACCCAGCCACCCATTCACTCACTCACCCAGCCAGCCACTCAATCACTCACCCACTCACCCACCCACTCACTCACCCACCCACTCACTCACCCAGCCACTCACCCAGCCACCCATTCACTCACTCAGCCACTCACTCACCCAGCCACTCACCCACTCACTAACTCACTCACCCACCCACCCACTCACTCACCCAACTACTAACCCACTCACTCACCTAAGCCACTCACTCACTCACCCACCCACTCACTCACCCAGCCACTCACCCATTCACTCACCCAGCCAACCACTCACTCACCCACCCATTCACTCACTCAGCCACTCACTCACCCAGCCACTCACCCACTCACTAACTCACTCACCCACCCACCCACTCACTCACCCAACTACTAACCCACTCACTCACCTAAGCCACTCACTCACTCACCCACCCACTCACTCACCCAGCCACTCACCCATTCACTCACCCAGCCAACCACTCACTCACCCACCCACTCACTCACCCAGCAACTCACCCACTCACTCACCCAGCCACTCACTCACTCACCCAGCCACCCACCCACTCACTCACCCAGCCACCCATTCACTCAGTCTGTCCGTGTCTGTCCGGACCTGATGGAGAAGTAGACGTCCCCGTTGCGGAAGACGCGCAGCATCATGTTGTCCGTGGTGACGCGGTGGAAGCTGGCGCTCTTCTCGTTGCCGAAGAAGAGGTCGGGCTTCCAGATGGAGCCGATGATGGTGTTGTCCAGGTCGAGGAAGGGGCGCGCCACGTCGTACGTCATGCGCGGGTCGTGCCACTTCTCGCGCAGGAAGATGTTCAGCTGGTAGTCCTACAGGGGCGGGGTGCGGGGGGGGAGATATGTGTGGGGTGGTGTGCGTGCGTGGGTGGGTGAGAAGCACGTGGGGTGGTGGTGTGCGTGGGTGGGTGAGAAGCACGTGGGGTGGTGGTGGTGTGCGTGGGTGGGTGAGAAGCACGTGGGGTGGTGGTGTGCGTGGGTGGGTGAGAAGCACGTGGGGTGGTGGTGTGCGTGGGTGGGTGAGAAGCACGTGGGGTGGTGGTGTGCGTGGGTGGGTGAGAAGCGGTTGGGGTGGTGGTGTGCGTGGGTGGGTGAGAAGCACGTGGGGTGGTGGTGGTGTGCGTGGGTGAGAAGCACGTGGGGTGGTGGTGTGCGTGGGTGGGTGGGTGGGTGAGAAGCACGTGGGGTGGTGGTGTGCGTGGGTGGGTGAGAAGCACGTGGGGTGGTGGTGTGCGTGGGTGGGTGAGAAGCACGTGGGGTGGTGGTGTGCGTGGGTGGGTGAGAAGCACGTGGGGTGGTGGTGTGCGTGGGTGGGTGAGAAGCGGTTGGGGTGGTGGTGTGCGTGGGTGGGTGAGAAGCACGTGGGGTGGTGGTGGTGTGCGTGGGTGAGAAGCACGTGGGGTGGTGGTGTGCGTGGGTGGGTGGGTGGGTGAGAAGCACGTGGGGTGGTGGTGTGCGTGGGTGGGTGAGAAGCACGTGGGGTGGTGGTGTGCGTGGGTGGGTGGGTGGGTGAGAAGCACGTGGGGTGGTGGTGTGCGTGGGTGGGTGAGAAGCACGTGGGGTGGTGGTGTGCGTGGGTGGGTGAGAAGCACGTGGGGTGGTGGTGTGCGTGGGTGGGTGAGAAGCACGTGGGGTGGTGGTGGTGTGCGTGGGTGGGTGAGAAGCACGTGGGGTGGTGGTGTGCGTGGGTGGGTGAGAAGCACGTGGGGTGGTGGTGTGCGTGGGTGGGTGAGAAGCACGTGGGGTGGTGGTGTGCGTGGGTGGGTGAGAAGCACGTGGGGTGGTGGTGTGCGTGGGTGAGAAGCACGTGGGGTGGTGGTGTGCGTGGGTGGGTGGGTGAGAAGCACGTGGGGTGGTGGTGGTGTGCGTGGGTGGGTGAGAAGCACGTGGGGTGGTGGTGTGCGTGGGTGGGTGAGAAGCACGTGGGGTGGTGGTGGTGTGCGTGGGTGGGTGGGTGAGAAGCACGTGGGGTGGTGGTGTGCGTGGGTGGGTGAGAAGCACGTGGGGTGGTGGTGGTGTGCGTGGGTGAGAAGCACGTGGGGTGGTGGTGTGCGTGGGTGGGTGGGTGGGTGAGAAGCACGTGGGGTGGTGGTGTGCGTGGGTGAGAAGCACGTGGGGTGGTGGTGTGCGTGGGTGGGTGGGTGGGTGAGAAGCACGTGGGGTGGTGGTGTGCGTGGGTGGGTGAGAAGCACGTGGGGTGGTGGTGTGCGTGGGTGGGTGAGAAGCACGTGGGGTGGTGGTGTGCGTGGGTGGGTGAGAAGCACGTGGGGTGGTGGTGTGCGTGGGTGGGTGAGAAGCACGTGGGGTGGTGGTGTGCGTGGGTGGGTGAGAAGCACGTGGGGTGGTGGTGTGTAGTGTATAGTGTAGTGTGTTATAGTGTAGTGTCGTGTGTAGTAATGTAGTGTGTAGTGTAGTGTGTAGTGTAGTGTGTAGTAGTGTAGTGTATCGTAGTATAGTTGTGTAATAGTGTAGTGTATAGTGTAGTGTGTTTTCGTGTAGTGTGTAGTAGTGTATTGTATAGCAGTAAATAGTCTAGTGTATAGTTCAGTGTGTAGTACCGCATAGTGTAGTGCGTAGTAGTGTATAGTGTCTTCTATAGTGCAGTGCAGTGCGTTGTAGTGTATAGTAGTGTAGTGCGTAGTAGTGTATAGTGTCATGTATAGTGCAGTGGAGTGTGTTGTAGTGTATAGTAGTCTAGTGTATAGTGGAGTGTGTTATAGTGTAGTGTCGTGTGTAGTAATGTAGTGTATAGTGTAGTGTGTTATAGTGTAGTGTGTAGTAGTTTAGTGTATAGTAGTATAGTTGTGTAGTAGTGTAGTGTATAGTGTAGTGTGTTATAGTGTAGTGTGTAGTAGTTTAGTGTATAGTAGTATAGTTGTGTAGTAATGTAGTGTATAGCGTAGTGTGTTACAGTGTAGTGTGTAGTAGTGTAGTGTATAGTAGTATAGTTGTGTAGTAGTGTAGTGTATAGTGTAGTGTGTTATAGTGTAGTGTGTAGTAGTTTAGTGTATAGTAGTATAGTTGTGTAGTAATGTAGTGTATAGTGTAGTGTGTTGTGTATAGTGTATAGTAGTGTAGTGTATAGTGTACTGGATGTATGTTTAACTTATATCACCCCGTACGTAGCCAACCGTAGCTAATCGGAGGCGCGGGGTCTCTGGGTGGTTGTGGACTCACCATGGTAGTCTCCTCGATGGAGCCAATGTACTCCAGGAACATGCTGCAGTTCACCACCACGGGTTTTCCTGTCGAGTTCACACCAAAGACAACGATCCCCCGTATAGCCTTTACAGAGTGTTGGGACAAGTGCTGTTATCGAGTCGCACCTATGAAGGCCGGCACGGCACATGCGGGGATGGGTGGCCAATACCACGCCCGGCCGCCTTTGTCTCCCCAGTGGTGATGTTTACACACCACACCAGGTACTCATTTCAGGCCGAGGCGAGGCCATCCCTTGACTGCACCCGGGCATCGATCAGCCTCCCGTTATATCTGTACCAGATGGAAATTCCTCCGGTATGGGGTCCTGGGTGTACACCCACCACCAGAGTGGAAGAATGGCAGGCGCATCTTACAGATGACAAGTCGATGGTCAGTGGGCAGATCACCTCCACGGTAGGTCCTGGTGTCAAGTATATGGGCTCACATCCGCTGTTCCATCACTATATCGTCCAGCAGATGATCTCGCTTGCATCCATGATGTTGTGTGGATGCACGGATGCCGGAACAGCGTGTTGGTCATTACAAGCACATGGGTTGCAGAAAAATCTAGCAGCCTCCGAACCATTGTTAGTGAGCTGATCTGGCCCATGCCCTCCAATCACTCCAGACCAGGTCCCATCATCATGACTAACTTGGGCATTGAAGTCACCCAACAGGATGACTCTATCCCAAAAGGCCACTTTAGCTAGCAGCTGTGACAGGAAGTCATATAAGTCATCTGACTCATCGGCTTTGCCTGCATCCCTCCACTGATGTTCATCTTCGGTGGGGGCATAAGTAACCACGATCACCACTCGGTCGACTGACTGAGATGACCGAGATGACTGGCTGATGCACCACCTGTGCCGCCTACTGTGCCAACTTGCTGTGCTTTAGCCACCCGGCGCTCCGCTCGTTGTTGTGAGCGTCGCTCCTCCGACCTCTGTTGTTGTTGAAGGGCGACTGCCTCCAACTGCCCAGTAGCGTCCTTCACGAGTCTCCTCCACAGAGGCCGATCTTGACACCGCTGGTACCAGTCATCGGCAAGTCCACTCTCCACATCCTCCTGTACCACATCACTCCATTTCTTCTATAGCCCGTGCGCGCCCGATTAGCCCCCTCGATCCGGCTGAACAAAAGCTGTTTGGGCATGTGGTGATTGGGCACGAGGGCTACATGGCCTAGCCAACGCAGCCTTGCCACACACAAATACGCCTACATACAGACACCCAGAGCCACCCACACCCCCACACACCCACAGACACACCCACCCAACTACACACCCACCCACCAACCTACACACCCACCCACCCACACCTCCACATACCCACAGATACACCCACCTACCCACGCACCTACCCACACACCCCTTAGTCGCGACAATAATGATTGGGTGTATGCGTCGTGTTCGAGGTGCTTGCGGATTCCTCCTCCCACCTTCGAAGTTCGGCCTGAGTCTGAAGTCGTAGCCAGAAGAAGGGCCCAGGAGGGTCTCCAGGAACGTGGAAGGGACGACTATCGTCTCATTCGCCGCCGCCGACACCGAGACGTTTGCCAACTCCGCGCTTACAACAGACAGAGTTCGCACCCACAGCCACGCGCACGTGGAACCTTCGGCAGACTTTGTCGGGCGTGGGGTGTAAGTGTTGAGTCGCTCATTTTGAAGGACTGAGTTGACCTAGAGGGAGACCCAGGATTGGTGGGTGCTGGTGTTCGTCACCGCTGCGCCACCGCCCCCCATGAAGTTCAGCCACAATGTAAATGTAATGTGAGGATATATCCGGCTCACTGACGTATCACAACTCGTCATGATGATTGACTCTGCCGGTCCTGGTCCATAGCCAACGGGGGGAAGCCTAGGGGTGTTGCCCTGACGTAATGGAAAGGTGACAGCTGTAAGTAAAGGATTGGTTCTGCTGGCTTTGGCCACAGCCAATGGGGAGATGAGTCAGGGGCGTGGTCCCGAGAGCCTACGAGGGAGTTTGGAAGATTCCATAGAGGCTAACCAGGATTGGTGGAAACGTACTACGTGACCCGGGTATTAAATAGGGGTGGAGACGAACAACACGTGGTCAGAACTGGAACGAACGGAGGAGGCCACGCGAGAGCGGGGCTCTAAGTTGCCACGTGGCTGCGCATCTCTCTCTCTCTCTCTATCCCTCTCACACTGCCGGTCAGCAGCGTGAAGGAGCGCTGTAATGAAAAGTGAATAAAAGACCGGATTCCAGAAGTCGCCTCAACGACCTTTATTACACAAAGACAAATATTGCCCACGTGTAGCCTCTAACAGACTGTTGGGGCAAGTGCTGTTAGCGAGTACCTGTGAAGGCCGGCACTGTAGCAGTTAGCGCAGCATAGCGCTAACTGCTACACGACCCCTCCCAACACAGACACCCACACACAGACAAAAAGACACACACGGAGAGACAGACCCACAGAGACACACACACAGAGAAAGATACACAGAAACATAGAGACAAAAACACAACAACAAAAACCGACATTCTCCACAAAGTGGAGGTGACGTCACCATGGCGATTGTGCCAGGATATGTGCAAGTTAAGGCCACGTGAAGTGTCGAACGCCCGCTGGCAGGAGGTCACGGGACAGAACCAGGTGTCATGCATGGGTCGACTGACTGAGATGACTAGCCGATGCACCATTTGTGCGCCCTACTATGCCAAACTCTTCGGTTCTTTCGGTAAAGTCATGTAGGTGAAAATATATATAATAAAAAAAAATTCATATAAACTCACGTCGTTTTTTAAAATATTTTCACCTACGTGACTTTACCGAAAGAACCAAAAAGTATGGATTCTTGCAGTCACGAAAACTTCAAATCTAGACTACTATGCCAACTTGATGCGTTTTAGCTGCCCGACGCTCCGCTGGTTGTTGTGAGCGTCGCTCCTCTGCCCTCCTTTGTTGCTGGAGGGCGACTGCCTCCAACTGCCCAGTAGCAGCCTCCTTCGCGAGCCTCCTCCACAGAGGCCAATCTAGATATCCCTGGTACCAGTCATCGGCAAGTCCACTCAGCTCCACGTCCTCTTGTACCACATCACGCCATCTATTCTCTAGCCCGTGCCGTGCCCGTTCAGCCCCCTCAATCCGACTGAACAGCATCTGTTTAGGCATGCGGTGGCTGAGCATGCGGGCTACATGCCCCAGCCAATGCAGCCTTGCCCGCCGGAGGAACTCACCAATGGGAATTTAGCCAGATCTTTCAAGGATTTATGAGCTCCTCACACAATACAGCCTGGTTACACCCAGGATAGATCGTAGGCAGACCAGCCTAAATATGTCTAACTGGCGAAGATGTTCTATTAGGGGGTCCACGTTTCGCAAGCATAGAGAAGGGAGGGAATGACCGTGGTCGAAAAGACCCGAAGCTTCGTGGAGCGACAGACCAGATAGCTTCGACACAGCATCATGTAGCCAATGAAAAGATAATGCCGCTCGACTGATTCGGAGTGACACCTCTGCTGTTAAACCGGAGCCGGTCATGAGGACACTTCCCAGGTATGGAAAACTCTCCACTCTCTCCACAACTGCCCCATCATGAATTGGGAGCTGTAGGGGTGAAGTGTCTGATGGTACAAAATACCCAGGCAGGTGCTTTGTTTTTGTGGTGATGATGGTAAGGCCCCATCTTATAGTGGCAGCGCCTCCAACTCCTCCTTTGAGTGAGCAGCAATCACCAGATCATCAGCAAACGTAACATGTTTGACCATTAGGGAGCCATCCCTTAACCACACCCGGGCATCGATCAGCCTCCCATTGTATCTGTACCAGATGGAAATTCTTCCAATACAGCCATCGAAGGCTTCACGAACTACGTGGTCGAAATAGATGTTAAATATCATGGGAGCCAGAGGATATCCCTGTCGCACCCCAAGGTGAACAGGGAATAGCTCCGACTCCCAGCCATGTAGTTTTACCCAGACCTGCTCACCATCATTGAGGTCCTTAATGATTGTGAGCAGAGAGTCCCTGACTCTCTGCTCACAACAACGGAGAGCCCAGGCCTATTGATAGTATCATAGGCCATGACCACGTCAATAAAGCAGAGATGTGGGTCTCGTTGGAATTCCCTACACCTCTGC
Organism: Lampetra fluviatilis; assembly: GCF_964198595.1. Classification (NCBI taxonomy): domain Eukaryota; kingdom Metazoa; phylum Chordata; class Hyperoartia; order Petromyzontiformes; family Petromyzontidae; genus Lampetra; species Lampetra fluviatilis. The sequence continues at coordinate 2,526,750 of NC_136347.1, read as the reverse complement.
TGTAGAATACGAACAGAGAATATAGCATCTGTGCAGGACCGCCCTTTCCTGAAACCACATTGGGGCTCTGTAAGCCTCACCTCAGCGTACCTGGCAAGGTGATGTTGAATAATCCTTGCCAGGACCTTTTTCGGCATACTGAGGAGGGAGATGCCCCTGTAGTTGTTATAGTCCGTACGGTCCTCCTTCAGAAAGAGGGGGACCACCAGGGCATCATTCCAATCCTATGGAATCCGTCCAGTGGTCAAGACTCGTTTTATGATGTCATATAGGGCAGCCTGCGCACACATGCCACCCTCCCTCAGCATTTCGCTTGGGAGATCATCTCTGCCCGGTGCCTTTCCTGGTCTCAGACTCTGGATCGCCTTCAGTACTTCCTCAACAGATGTCACCTCAGCCAGCCACTCACAGGGAGTGACTACTTCTACCGAAATATTTGAGGCACGGCATCCTTAGCAGGCTCATCCCCACTTTGCCCCATGATGTTTTCCAGGCTGAGCGATTTTCCCTATCCCAAGACCTCACAAAAATGCTCAGCCAATCTATAAACCTGTTCCTGGGGGTTGGAGATCGGATCGCCTTCTTGCCCCTAGTGACGGCGATAGGCGTGCGCTGCAAGTTATTTTGTGATGATGGAGTCAAAGAGTTATTTGTGATCGTGGGATACTGAGGCAGACTCCATCTCCTCAGCAACCCACAACCACCACCCATCTTTGCAGCACCTCAAGGCTCTCCGAACCTCCGAGCGAGGGCTGTGGTAAACCTCCTCATTCTCGAACGTGGGATACTGTAGACGATGAGAGTGGGCGTGTCGCTTTTTATAAGCCAGCCTGAACACATCCTCTGTCAGCCAGGGTCTCTGGGGAGGTTTGGACCGTGTACCCTAAGCAGCCATTGCAGCTGCATGATTCACAGTCTTAAACCTCGCGCATTTACCCTCGGCAAGCGATGATGACATTCTCGCTTGCAACTTTCATCAGCTAGCTGAGACCAGGCCACTGTGCGTTTGAATGGGTTCCTGGGTGTGGAGGAGAAGTTGGTGGAGCAGGTGGTGGTGGTTGTGAAAGTGGTTGTAGAGGAGATGGAAGAGGAGGTGTAGGAGGTGGTGGTGGTGGTGATGGTGGTGGTGAAAGTGGTTGTGGAGGAGATGGAAGAGGAGGTGGTGGAGGAAGTGGTGGTGGTGGTGGAGGAGGTGGTGGTGGTGCTGGTGGTGGTGGTGAAAGTGATTGTGGAGGAGTTGGAAGAGGTGGTGGAGATGGTGGTGGTGGTGGTGGTGGTAGTGGTGGTGGTGGTGGTGGTGGTGGTGAAAGTGGTGGTGGAGGAGTTGGAAGAGGAGGTGGTGGAGGAGGAGGTGGTGGCGGTGGTGGTGGTGGTGGTGAAAGTGGTGGAGGTGATGAAAGTGGTTGTGGAGATGGAAGAGGAGGTGGTGGAGGAGATGGTGGTGGTGGTGGAAGAGTTGGAAGAGGAGGTGGTGGAGGAGGAGGTGGAAGAGGTGGTGGAGGAGGTGGAGGTGGTGGAGGTGGTGGTGGTGAAAATGGTTGTGGAGGAGTTGGAAGAGGAGGTGGTGGTGGTGGTGGTGGTGAAAGTGGTTGTGGAGGAGATGGAAGAGGAGTTGTAAGAGGAGGTGGTGGTGGCAAATGTGGTTGTGGTGAAGGTGGTGGAGGAGGTGGTGGAGTAGAGGCTCACCTAGATGTCGAGAGCATGGCGAGCAGCATCAGGGAAGCCGCCGCCACCACCACCACCTCGACCATCTCCAGCAGCTACACTAGCGGCAGTTCTTCTGTGCAGAGAGTGTGCAATGATTTAAATATGTGTGTGTGTGTGTAGTGGTGTATATATGTGTGTGTGTGTAGTGGTGTAAATATGTGAGTGTGTAGTGGTGTATATATGTGAGTTTGTGTAGCGGTGTATATGTGTGAGTGTGTAGTGGTGTATTGTAGTTGCAGGTGTTGTTGTTGCTGTTTAAACAATCTGTTTTGTTGATACAACAGAGATCCTAAATAACGATGTACAGGACGATTCGTTTCCATTCACCTCCACCGAACCACGAGCGCCTGAACCTCGTCCCGTCTTTAACCACCTCCTCCACCTCCTCCACCTCCTCCAATCTCCTCCACCTCCTCCACCTCCTCCACCTCCTCCAATCTCCTCCAACCTCCTCCAACCTCCTCCAACCTCCTCCAACTCCACCTCCTCGCTATTCCCCCCACCCCTTCAGCGCTGTTGATCCGCCAAGAAAATGCCAACCCCGTTGAGCCTTGGAGCTCCGAGCACGGCTTATAGGAGACCCGGGCAAATAGTGACCCTGGTTTCGCATGCAAGTCGTGTGCCCGTCGCGCGCGCGTGTGTGTGTGTGTGTCTCTCTGTGTGTCTGTGTGTGTCTCTGTGTGTTTAAATAAGTGGTGGGTAATTGGCCACGCTAAGGGTGTTGTTATAGGTCGTGTGAGTTACACCGTGATGACTGGGATGGGGGCTGGTGCTGCTCGAATAACCGAGCGACCGAGCGAGACTCGAGCCGAGGGGGCGTTACCGGCGAAGGGTCCACTTACAGGTAGCATCAGGGGACGGATTCCCGGCTCTGCTGTGACAGCGGTCTCTTTGATGAGGGAGGGAGGGAGGCGAGTGGATCATGAAATGGTTTTGCTGCGATTAATGTCCAAATTATAAGATACTTTGTGGAGCTGTCACTCAATCACTCACGCACCCAGCCACTCACCCACTCATCACAACACACTCACTCACCCAGCAACTCATCCACTCATCACAACACACTAATTCATTCAGCCAGCCACTCACCCACTCATCACGACACACTCACTCACCCACTCATCACAACACACTCACTCAGCCACTCACCCAGCCACTCACCCACTCATCACAACACACTCACTCACCCACTCACCCAGCCACTCACCCACTCATCACAACACACTCACTCACCCACACACCCAGCCACTCACCCACTCATCACAACACACTCACTCACCCACTCACCCAGCCACTCACCCACTCATCACAACACACTCACTCACCCACTCACCCAGCCACTCATCCCCTCATCACAACACACTCAATCACCCAGCCACTCACCCACTCATCACAATACACTCAATTACTCACTCACTCAGCCACTCACCCAGCCACTCACCCACTCATCACGACACACTCACTCACCCACTCATCACAACACACTCATTCAGCCACTCACTCACCCACTCATCACAACACACTCACTCCCCCACTCACCCAGCCACTCACCCACTCATCACGACACACTCAATCACCCACTCACCCAGCCACTCACCCACTCATCATAACACACTCAATCATCCACTCACCCAGCCACTCACCCACTCATCACAACACACTCAATCACCCACTCACCCAGCCACTCACCCACTCATCACAACACACTCAATCACCCACTCACCCAGCCACTCACCCACTCATCAGAACACACTCAATCACCCACTCACCCAGCCACTCACCCACTGATCACCACACACTCAATCACCCACTCACCCAGCCACTCACCCACTCATCACAACACACTCACTCACACAGCCACTCAGCCACTCACCCACTCATCACAACACACTCAATCACCCACTCACCCAGCCACTCACCCACTCATCACAACACAATCAATCACCCACTCACCCAGCCACTCACCCACTCATCACAATACACTCAATCACTCACTCACTCAGCCACTCACCCACTCCCCCAGCCACTCACCCACTCATCACAACACACTCACTCAGCCACTTACCCAGCCACTCACCCACTCATCGCAATACACTCACTCACCCACTCACCCAGCCACTCACCCACTCATCACAACACACTCACTCACCTACTCACCCAGCCACTCACCCACTCATCACAACACACTCACTCACCCACTCACCCAGCCACTCACCCACTCATCACAACACACTCACTCACCCACTCACCCAGCCACTCATCCCCTCATCACAACACACTCATTTAGCCACTCACCCAGCCACTCACCCACTCATCACAACACACTCACTCCCCCACTCACCCAGCCACTCACCCACTCATCACGACACACTCAATCACCCACTCACCAAGCCACTCACCCACTCATCATAACAGACTCAATCATCCACTCACCCAGCCACTCACCCACTCATCACAACACACTCAATCACCCACTCACCCAGCCACTCACCCACTCATCACAACACACTCACTCACTCACCCAGCCACTCACCCACTCATCACAACACACTCACTCACCTACTCACTCAGCCACTCACCCACTCATCACAACACACTCACTCAGCCACTTACCCAGCCACTCACCCACTCATCGCAATACACTCACTCACCCACTCACCCAGCCACTCACCCACTCATCACAACACACTCACTCAACCACTCACCCAGCCACTCACCCACTCATCACAACACACTCACTCACCCACTCACCCAGCCACTCACCCACTCATCACAACACACTCACTCACCCACTCACCCAGCCACTCATCCCCTCATCACAACACACTCACTCAGCCACTCACCCAGCCACTCACCCACTCATCACAACACACTCACTCCCCCACTCACCCAGCCACTCACCCACTCATCACGACACACTCAATCACCCACTCACCAAGCCACTCACCCACTCATCATAACACACTCAATCATCCACTCACCCAGCCACTCACCCACTCATCACAACACACTCAATCACCCACTCACCCAGCCACTCACCCACTCATCACAACACACTCACTAAGCCACTCACCCACTCATCACAACACACTCACTCACTCACCCAGCCACTCACCCACTCATCACAACACACTCACTCAGCCACTCATCCACTCATCACAACACACTCACTCAGCCACTCACCCACTCATCACAACACACTCACTCACCCACTCACCCAGCCACTCATCCCCTCATCACAACACACTCACTCACCCACTCACCCAGCCACTCACCCACTCATCACAACACACTCAATCACCGACTCACCCAAAGTGAGGGAGAAATCCAACACCGTTGAGTTTTTTTCGAAAAATTATGTCATTGCAAAAATGAGCAAATAAACATCTTCAAACGCTCTCTTTGGCACAAACCTCATTCTCAGCAAAGAGTGGCCGTGCTCGGGCAGTCAACACGGGCAGCAGTGACCAACTGTGGGAGCTTATCACTGAAGTGCCTTCGACACAGTTGTGCCTAGGGCCTACCAAGATGAACCCTCATTGGGCCCTGGCGATGCCAGAGTTACTTCCACCTGGTGCAGATACGACGGGAGGATGATCGATGCCTGGGTGCAGTCAAGGGATGCCGGCTCCCTATTGGTCAGATGCGTTGGTGGCCGTCCATAAATGACGTCACGCGATTTTGGATGATTTTTGACCCCCCCCCCCATCGTCACACGGCGTCACAAAAAGTCAGACCCCCCTCCCTCAAATATTACGTCACAAAGCTCTGCCCCCCCCTCTTCAAATCGCTTTAAACTATTGTCATTGTAGTGCGCATTTAATGTGGCGCTGCACTCTGATGTTGTAGGAGAAAACATTTATTAAAAAGGTCTATTTAATTAAGTAGAACGTGTTGTCTGTATGTATTTAAAGTTGCGCATTTTGATGTGACGTCACATTTCTCAAACCCCCCGTCACACATCGTCACAAATGTCTGACCTCCCACCCCCCTAGGGGCGTGACGTCATATATGGACGGCCCCTTGCGTGTGCGACATATGTCCAGCGGCTGGGCCAAATTCCGCGTGCAACGAGCGAAGTGACGGCGGTGTTAGCAGCGACACGGGGCAGCAGCAGTAGCCAACAGTCGGAGCTTGTCACTGAAGTGCCAACGACGCAGAAATGCCGAACAAGGTGAACTTTCATCCCCCACACCCCCACCCCACCCCGGTTTGCATCGTCAACAAGATGTCCCACGTGCTCAGCTCTTTTGTTTCTTGTCGCCCACCGATGCGCGAGGGATGTTGTCTCTGGGCTTGGGTTTGGCGCCACTCATTATCCCGTCCGCGTGTCGCGTTCGGAGACGCAAACCCGGCAGGACGCCCCGCGCGCGCCTCGCGTTACGCCGTGTCAGCTCTTCTGTGACGAGCTGATGACGGTGGTGGTGGTGATGACGGTGGTGGTGGCGATGATAATGATGGTGGTGGCGATAATGGTGGTGGTGGCGATGATAATTGTGGTAGTGGTGGTGGTGATGATGATGATAATGATGGTAGTGGTGATAATGGTGGTGGTGATGATGGTGATGGTGGTGGTGGCGATGATGATAATGATTGTGGTGGTGGTGGCGATGCTAATGGTGGTGGTGGTGGTGGCGATGATGATGATGATAATGACGGTGGTGGTGGTGGCGATGATGATAATGATGGTGGTGGTGGTGGTTGCGATGCTAATGGTGGTGGTGGTGGTGGTGGCGATGATGATGATAATGACGGTGGTGGTGGTGGCGATGATGATAATGATGGTGGTGGTGGTGGCGATGATGATTGTGATGATGGTGGTGATGATGGTGGTGGTGGCGATGATGATAATGATGGTGGCGATGATGTTAATGATGATGGTGGTGGCGATGATGATGGTGGCGGTGGTGGTGGCGATGATGATAATGATGGTGGTGGTGGTGGCGATGATGATAATGATGGTGGTGGTGATCATGGTGTGGAGCAGTGGCGGCTCCTGCAAAATCTCTCAGGGGGGGCAAATGTCTGGATGATTGATAAGGATAAGGTCCACCCATGCAATGGATAAATTAACAGCTTAAGCATGTAAAGACAACTTCACTTCTTTAATATTAATGAAAAATAAAGTGACTCTTACAATACATCTTGTTTGTTTCTATACTCACTATTAAAACAAACCACTCAAGTTTCTTTTATTAAAGATTCCACTAGGTGGCGACAAATTATATTGTTGGATGAAACGTGCTTACGTATGATGACGTAAGCACGTATGATGACGTAAGCACGTTAGGGCGAGCCCTCCCGGAAGCCATAGAGAATGCATTGCAGCGCCCCCGTTCGAAAAAAAACATCTTTGAATGTAAATCTATGGGACCACTCGGGGCGATTCTCAGCTGGAGGGAAATCGCCCAAAAAGAGGCGGTACTCCACAGAACGTAGCATGACGCTGATTGGACTATATCCAGAGGCACAGTGACGGCTAGCGTGACTCTGTGGTTGAATGACATTGGTGGTGCGTCGCCCAATCGCCCTAATGAAGAAACCGCCCCTGGTGTGGAGCGATACTGTAGCGGTTAGCACACGTGTCTGTCTCTATGTGTGTCTATGTCTCTGCGTGTCTATCTGCGTATGTCTATCTGTGTGTCTATATCTATGCGTGTGTCTGTCTGTGTGTGTGTCTTTGTCTACGTGTGTCTGTGTGGGGAGCGGTGGTGTAGTGGTTAGCGTGTCTGTCTCTGTGTATGTCTGTGTCTATTTCTCTGCGTGTGTCTGTCTCTGTGTGCACATATGGCTCTCTGTGTCTATCTGTGTGTATGTCTCTGTGTGTGTGTCTTTGTGTGTGTCTGTGTAGGGAGCGGTGGTGTAGCGGTTAGCGCGCGTGTCTGTCTCTGTGTGTATGTCTGTGCGTGTCTATTTATCTGCGTGAGTCTGTCTGTATGTGTCGTTATCTCACTCAGAGGGGGAGTTGGAGGCGATGCTGCTGAACAAAAATAAGCACCTGCCTGGGTATTTTGTACTATCAGACACTCCATCCCCACAACTCCCAATTGGTGATGGGACATGTGTGGAGAGAGAGGAGAGTTTCCCAAAACTGGGCAGTGTGCTCATGACCAGCTCTGGCTTGACAGCAGAGGTCTCACTCCGAATCAGTCGAATGGCATTATCTTTTCATCGGTTGCGTAGCACTGTGTGGAAGCTTCCTGGTCTGTCGCTCCACACGAAGCTTCGGGCCTTCTCGGCCACAGTCTTGCCCTCCCTTCTCTCCACTTGCGAAACGTGGACCTCCCTAATGGAACATCTTCGCCAGTTAGAAACATTTAGGCTGGCCTGTCTACGATCCATCCTGGGTTTAACCAGGCTGGATTGTGTGAGGAGCTCACAAATCCTTGAAAGATCTGGACAAAGTCCCATCGGTGAGCTCCTCCGGCAGGCAAGGCTGTGTTGGCTGGGTCATGTAGCCCGCATGCCCAGCCACCACATGCCTAAACAGCTTTTGTTCGGCCGAATAGAGGCTAAATGGGCTAGAGAACAGATGGAGTGATGTGGTTAAAGAAGATGTGGAGCTGAGTGGACTTGCCGATGGCCGGTACCAGCGGTGTCAAGATCAAGCTCTATTGAGGAGGCTCCTGAAGGACGCTGCTACTGGGCAGTTGGAGGCAGTCGCCCTCAAGCAACAACGGAGGGCAGAGGAGCGACGCTCACAACAATGAGTGGGGTGCCGGGTGGCTAAAGCACAGCAAGTTCGCACAGTAGGAGGCACAGGTGGTGCATCGGCCAGTCCTCCTGCCAGCGGGCTTTCGACACTTCACGTGGGCGGTTGTTGTATGTCTTTGTGTCTATTTCTCTGCGTGTGTCTGTCTCTGTGTGTGTGTCTTTGTCTGTGTGTGTGTGTGTGGGGAGCGGTAGTGTAGCGGTTAGCGCTACGCTGCTCTATGAACCCGGCGACCTGAGTTCGATTCCAACTCACGGTCAACACAAGTGACGAATATTTGAACCAGTCCTGGGGCTCCCCTAGGTCGATTCAGCCTCAAATGAGTACCTGGTGCGGTGTGCGGTAAACATCGCCACTGGGGAGACAAAGGCGGCCCGGCGTGGTGCTCGCAACCCATCCCTTCGTGTGTCGTTCTGGTCTCATAGGTGCTCGCTAACAGCACTTTCCCCAACAGTCAGCTAAGGCTATACGAGGGATCTTTGTCTTGTTTGATCATCGTGGTGGTGGCTGAGTGAGTGAGTCACGCACGGGGAACTTCAGACGATACATGAACTCCTCTGAGCAAACGCATGAGTTTAAATCATCACATACTCGTATACGCCATGACACAAAGACAAATATACCCCATATAGCCTTCAACAGATTGTTGGAGCAAGTGTTGTTAGTGAGCACCTATGAAGGCTGGCACAGGGGAGATGCCCTTGTAGTTGTTACAGTCTGTGCGGTCCCCCCCTTCTTAAAGAGGGGGTCCACTAGGGCCTCCTTCCAATCCTGCGGAACCCGTCCAGTGGTCCAGACTGTTGTTATGATCTCATGTAGGGCAGTCTTTGCACAAATGCCACTGTGGTACCACGGCCTCGAAGCAACTCACCCCTGGCCCCCACACTTAGCCCCCACACTGAGCACCCACACGCAGCACACAAACGTATTGTCTAGGAGCGGATTGCCTGGTACGACGGGTTTTAATTCAAAGGGTCCCTAGGAGGAAAATCCCACGGTTTCCCGGTGCCAGGAGATTGGCTGACCCTCGCGGGACAGGTCACATTGCGGTGCCTCTGAGTTGGTTTAAAATTATATGGGCGCAACAAGGTTCACTGGGCCAGCCGCAATGAGTCATTCACGACAACGGGAGGGGCTGAGGGTGGAATATTGAGCAAGAAGAGCAGACCATGAGGTCTGAATTAATGAGCATGGAAGGACAATGGGTGGTCGGAAACAAGCGGCCACCGCACTCCACGTAAGACAAGGTATAAGTGCACCATTGGTACATCATTTGCCAGTAAAAAATATGATAATTGGTTTTTTACCATTTTATCTGGCAACAAAACTGACACCTTTTTTAACGAGGAGTCATGTTTGCATAGACCACAATACCTGCAGACATAATGCAAACAAAAAACATAACTCTGATAATGTATGCACTGTCCTTGAAATTGATTGGTCCACACCCGAGACAGCTTTCCTTAGAGCCTAGTCTCACATGGGTTGGACCAGATGACGCCAAAAGGCGCACAACTCAAAGACAATGCACCATCAGAGATGGGCCACGCGGTACAACGTCACCCCGGGCTTTTGAAGTTAGGGGAATGAAAAGAGGAAGCCGGGACCATTCAGGGTCTCTTTTTCTTCAACATCTTGGCCGCCAAGACCAACTCCCTGCCGTCCTGCCTTCTCGAGCCGCTCGCAGCGTCCGTGCGACGCCAGCGAGTGTCGCCACAAGGCAGGGATAGGTCGAGGTACACCGATTGTTCTCTTGCACATGATGACGTTGGCCAATTTCTCTTGTAGCCCCGCCCACCACCCCCACGTTCCATTCCCTGGTTACCACATTCAGATAAGCCCCTCCCCCCTTAACTTGTATTTAAGGGCTGGTCTTTTGGAATTTTTCCTCACTCGATGCAGTAATTTTAGCTGTGACGGTCCCACCTGATGACGGAGACTTGTGTTGCCTCCGAAACGTTGTGATTTATTATTTTATTTCTATTATTACTTCTATTAATTTTATTTTTTACCTACGTGACTTTACCGAAAAAGCCTAAGAGTATGAATCCTTGCAGTCACGAAAGCTTCAAATCTAGAAAGGGATAGGTGAAGTTCTCTTTCGTCCTCCTCCCTCCAACTCTCACAGTGTCCGTGCGACGCCGTGAGTACAGCTGCGAGGTACGTGATAGGGCGTTTGAGTATCAGGGGACTTGGGCAGCAGTAGGCTAAGCTCGTCTCGCCAAATATTCCCTTTTGGCAGTGCGGGGTTTGCGTCGCGAATAAAAGTTAGCACAGAGCATCGGTGTGGTGTCGCTGATTTATGTGCAGAGCGACTGCCTGGGGAAACGCGCTGCCAGAGGAAAAGTAATCGCTCGCATTTGTGGCCGCAAGCGTGCCGCTGTGCCGCTGTGTGCTGCGTTAGCGTACGCGGGTGCGTGGGTTAACTCCCTGCGGCTGTGAGCCAGCAGCACGAGTGTGTCCCTCAGAGAGGGTGCTCGCACGGAGGGCTCCATCACTCGGTCGGCGGGGGTGGTGGGGTGGATGTTTGCCCCCACCCCATCTTTCCCCGGCGCTTTATCTCGTTTCAAGCTTCAGATTGCCCTTCGCAATTCCTCAACAGATGGCACCTCAGCCAACCACTCAAACACTAACAGAGAGACTCATCGAGATACATAGAGATGAATAAACTTATAGAGACACAACTAGACTCAGAGGAAGTATATGAGTCTCTATATATCTCTATACGTCACATAGAGATAAAAATAGACGTATAGAGATACATAGAGACTCATGTTCCCAGTGATACAAAGGGACTCATGGAGATACACAGCGATACATGGAGATACATACTTAGAGACTCATAGAGACACAAATAGACTTATATACTCACACTGATAAATAGAGACTTATAGATACATAGATCACGCCCCCCCCGTATAATTGTGTGCCATCACACAAATGTGGTGGTGAAGGCAAAAAGACACCGTGCAATCAAACAGAGAACGAATGTTGTGTGAGCATCTTTATTGCTAGCGAGCACTTCAGCAGTGGACACGGAGACACGGGATCACTGGAGAATCGAAGCATTCCACATAATTACTCATTCACTCCCACTCACTCACGGACTCGCCCACCCACTCTCTCACCCACACACTAACTCGCCCACTCACTAACGCTCCCACTCACTCGCCCATCCACTCACTCACTCGCCCACCCACTCACTCAACCACACACTCACTCGCTCACCCACTCACTCTCCCACACACTCCCTCGCCCACTCACTCTCCCACACACTCCCTCGCCCACTCACTCTCCCACTCACCCACTCACGAACGCTCCCACTCACTCGACCCCCCCACACACTCACTCTCCCACTCGCCCACCCACAAACACTCACTCGCCCACTCATCCACCCACTCTCCCACTCGCCCACCCACACACTCACTCACCCACATACTCACTCTCCCACACACTCACTCGCCCACCAACTCACTCACTCGCCTGCTCACGCACCCACTCTCCCACTCACTCCGCGTACTGTATCATTGTACGTGGAATGCGCACACTGTTATTATAACGTGGAACACACACACCGTTATGACGCGGAACGCACACGCTTATAACGCGGAAAGCACACACTGTTGTAACGCGGAACGAGCACACTATTATAACATACAATGCACACACTGTTATAATGCGGAACGAGCACCGTTATTATAACGCGAAACGCGAGCACCGTTATTATAACACGGAATGTGAGGGCTGTTATAACGTGGAACGAGCACACCGTTATAACGCAGAATGCACACACTATTATAACACGTAACGAGCACCGTTATTATAACACGGAACGCGAGCACCATTATAACGCAGAAAAATTAAGCAAGTCACTAAACTAAATAAATATATAAAGCATGTATGTAAATTCCCACCAACTTCACTCTTGGGGAAATGCAGCAATGCAAAAACAGACCACACCAAGACAACAACAACAGTCCCAGACCACACAAAAAACAACAACAGTCCCAGACTAATCCAAGGCAACAACAGTCCAAGACCACACCAAGATAGCAACAGTCCTAAACCCACACACCAAGACAAAAACAAGAACAACAGTCGAAGACCACACCAAGATAACAACAACAGTCCCAAACCAACACACCCACACTATGACAACAAAAACTTGGGGCTCCTCACGGCCAGGTCGACAACCCCAGTAGACCCACTCTAAGACAACAACAGTCCCAGACCACACACCAAGACAACAGTCCCTGACCCACACCATGATAACAACAACTATGGGCTAATGACTGCGAGGTAGACAACCCAGTAGATGACATTGAAGAGCACGAAGGCGATGGGGAAGAGGAGGCGGGAGCAGCTGTCGATGACGCGGGCGCGCCGCATCGCCTCCTCGCAGGACGGCTCCTCGCCCGCACGCCCCTGCTATGTGCAACAAAAACAAAATGTCGCCGCCTCCCACGTACAACAAAACAAAATGGCGGCACCCATGTCAAGTGCAACAAAACAAAATGGCGCGCCAATGCCAAGTGCAACTAGAACAAAATGGCGCCGCTCCAGCAAATGCTCCCTCACTCCCGTCACTGGCAGCGGAAGGAGCATCATCCCTCAACTAAAACTATTGTTTATTTTTACCAGGTGAATCAGAATCAGCAGAATCTTAATCATTATGTATAATAGAGGTTTTTTTTTGGGTTAGATCGTGTAAATAGATAAATGTGTCGTTAAAACCCGCCACTGCCCGACACAGCCAACTAGTAAGGGTTGTCACATAAACAGAATGTGCCAATTCGTCACTAGTACAGCCACAACATTTACAATCTAAGTACGACGTTTTGCTAGTAATTACAACTAGCCTCATCAGGCGACAACCAAATTTGTGGCTAGTTAGCTGTGTCGGGTGGTGGCGAGTTTTAACGACACATTTATATATTTATGCGATCCAACCCACAAACAAAAACCTCTATTATGGATGATATTGGTCGCGAAAGTCTACGTGTCAATCATTATGTATATTGCAAGAATTGGATGAGCTATAAAGCTCTTTCATCACAGATGTCCAGAAGGGGCATGGGGTAAGAACGTTACAACAACAAACAATATAAAACACAATACGAGTGCAAAGTACAAGAAAGGTAAAGAAATCACCCAAACACATTACAAATAAAACTAAACAATCCCCATCCTACCAGGCAAAGCCCACTGAGGTATTAACTTACCACAAATGATAGCTCGCTCAACAACGAAGTGGCGGCTTGCGATCATCGTCATCGTTACATGGGAATTCATAGCGGCAGCCAAATGCTCTGAATGCATGACCGTTGATTATAAATGTGGAGGTGGGACAAAAACCGGAGAACCCGGAGAAAAATCCACGCGAACCACGGAGAGAGAGAAGGACGTGCAAACCTCAAATGTAAATAAGATCGAAGCAACGACCTCCCGCATACCCGGTGAGGGAGATAACATGGAAACTCCAAATATACAGCAGCAGGCGTCATCAGGGTCAGGATCGAATTTACAACCTCCTGCATACCAGGCGAGGCCTAGCCACCAAAGTGCGTCCTCCAAGCCGGAGGAAGGAGCTCTCTCAAAAGAGGAACACACCACTCTCTTACCCTCTCTCCCCCCCTCCTCTTCCCTCCCCTCCCCCCTCGAATGAAGTGGGTATTTTTTTGTGTTGGCCTACTCTTCCACGTTGGCCGGTCCACATTGGAAAGATTTGGTAGTTACCCCCAACAAACCCACATATGTTACGGGACCTATTATGCCGGTACTACTTAGCAAGGTGATGACAAAAGGAGTTGGCTTTACCCATCTTAACCCGTATCCATAGGAGGCTTTCGTGGCCAATATTACCGATGAGGCTTTTTGGGGTTAGATCGCGACAGCCAGAGTTGGCTGTTGCCTGATGATGCTGGTTGTTGTAATCACCGGCGAAACGTCACTGTTTCTCGAATTGTCTAAATGTTGTAGTGGGTTTACTCCCCAATGCACACATACCGGTTAGTGCTGAACTAGTAACGAATTAGCACACTTTGTTTACGTGACAAACCTCCTATATAATTGGCCATGTCGGGCGGTGGTGTGTTTAACAACACATTGTATATGTATGCGATCAACCCCAACCAAATAAGCCTCTGTTATGGATGTACCCATCTTATTCCGGCAAGAATACGTGTGTGTTAAGATGTTCAGAATCAGAAGAATCGGGAGTCGATTTCCCGAGTGAAGCATATCGAGCTAAGAAGTGTATTCTCAAGGTCGACTCAGCAGACACACAACAAACACCAAATAGACAAAGATCCCCCATATAGCCTTAACAGACTGTTGGGGGCAAGTGCTGTTAACGAACACAACCTATGAAGGTCGGCACTGTGGCACACGAGAGGGTGGGTGGACAACACCACGCCCGGCCGCCTTTGTCTCCCTAGTGGCGATGTTTACTACACACCACCGCAACAGGTACTCGTTAGAGTCGACCTTGGGGAAGAGGCCCTGCAGGCCCGGTTCAGATAATTGTCACTGGTGTTGGTGGCCGTGAGCGCGAATCAAACTCAGGATTCTACCAGGTCCGTGGCGCAGTGAGGCGCTACACTACTGCTCCCCACACAGATAGTATCATTACAAGGCATCAAGTCAGCATTAAACACACATCGTGCTTTTAGTAAAATGTACAACACAGACACTTCTTTAATATTTGCGTTACGCATTGTCCTTGGAACTGATTGGCCTAGACCAGAGCCTATAGCCTCCTGCTCTATGGCCTTGTGTCACCACCAGTGTTAGACCGGAGAACAATGCCAAAGAGATGAACAGTACAAGGACAACGCCAACAAACACGATGTTACACATTGACCTTGGAACTGATTGGCCTACACCAGAGTTACAGGCCTCCAATGTTAGACCAGAGATGCACGTGTGGTTAATGCAGACTTGACGATGCCTTCTGGTGATAGCAGCTGTGTGTCGTCTATTTGGCATATGAACATCTGAACACACCTCCTGTAGCATTACCGGAATGGGTAAAGCACCCTATTCATTTTCCATCAGTTGACCACAATTTACTCCACCACCACCATCACCACCACACGTGACCTACCGATCATCGTACTGTGGTGAACCCATTTACATTGCCGGGCACACGGAGAGAGAACTGGGGGGGTGGGGGTGGGGTTTAGTGGTGGCACAGCAGTTAGCGCTACGCTGCCCTATGAACCCGACAGAGACCCGATATCGATTCCCGCTCAAGGCCACCAACACCATCAATGACGATTAACTGAACCTGTCCTGGGCCTCCACCCCCTAGGTCGACTCAGCCTCAAATTGGTACCTGGTGTGGTGTGTAAAAATCATCGGTACTGGGGAGACAAAGGCGGCCGGGTGAGCGTGTTGCTGGCCACCCATCCCCTCGTGTGCCGTTCCCGGCCTTCATAGGCACTTTCCCCGACAGCCTTTTGAGGACTACACGGGGGATGTTTGTGTTGCACTTTACCGTGTCAGAACCTTCACTCTTCATCCCTGGGGCGTCGGCCTTTGACAGACAACGGTAGGAGAGCGAACAAAGCAATCATTACCACCATCATCATTATCGGCCATGATCGCTGGGGCGCGTGTGTGTGATCCACCAACCCTCGATTCTCGATCGCAGGCAGCCACGTGCTTTTGTAGCCACCAACGCCTGGATGATGATGATGACGACGACGATGATGGGATAATGATGATGACGATGAGGAGGATGATGACAACGATGATGACGATGATGATGAAGATGACGAGGATGATGACAACGATGATGACGATGATGATGAAGATGACGAGGATGATGACAACGATGATGATGATGAAGATGACGAGAATGATGATGATGATGATGATGATTTACGATGATGACGACGATGATGATGATGACAACGTTGATGACGATGATGATGATGATGATGACGACCATAATGACGACGATAATGATGATGATGACGACAACGACGATGATAATGACGATGATGATGAAGATGACGAGGATGATGACAACGATGATGACGATGATGATGAAGATGACGAGGATGATGACAACGATGATGATGATGAAGATGACGAGAATGATGATGATGATTTACGATGATGACGACGATGATGATGATGACAACGTTGATGACGATGATGATGATGATGATGACGACCATAATGACGACGATAATGATGATGATGATGATGATGATGACGGCGACGACGATTGTGATCACGTGGGGGGTATACCTGGTAGGCGGGCGGCGCGTGCTGGTTGAGGATGCTGAAGGTCCCTGACATCATGATGACCAGCACGAACTCGAAGAGGGCGGCAAAGACGAAGATGAGGCACGAGGTCATCCACACGTCCATGGCGTTGATGTAGGAGAGCTGCACTCACACAGGTAGCACATCACCATCGCCAGCATAACCTTCACCATGACCATCATAGCCATCACCATCATAACCATCATCATCCTCACCATCATAACCATCACCACCATGATCATCACAATCATCACCATCATTATCATCAGTCATGTTACAATCCACCGGATCGCAACATCATCATCATCACCACCACCATCATCACCATCAGTCAATGTACATCTGCAAAACATGACGAACCAGTGGCATCTACATCTGCAGAACGTGAAGAATCAGTGGCATCTACATCTGCAAAACATGAAGAACCAGTGGCATCTACATCTGCAGAACATGAAGAACCAATGGGTATCTACATCTGCAGAACATGAAGAACGAGTGGCATCTACATCTGCAGAACGTGAAGAACAAGTGGCATCTTCATCTACAGAACGTGAAGAAACAATGGCATCTACATCTACAGAAAATGAAGAACCAGTGGCATCTACATCTAAAGGATGTTACACAACCTTTAAAGCAATTCCCCATGTTTAATGTACACGCTGTACAACATGTTTGGAATCGACAGCAGTAAAGCTGGACTTATGAACAGTTCGACTTACGGTCAAAATCGACTTACGAACAGACTTCTGTAACGTTACCCGTTCGTAAGAGGAGACCCCCTGTAATTTAGGAAGCGCCCCATCCATCACCTTGGGCATGGAGGAGCGTGACCCCATGCTCTGCGTGGTCATGGTGAGCACCGTGGTGATGCCCAAACCCACGCGAGCCGGTGTCAGGGACATGTCGATCCAGAAGGACATCCAGGAGATGATGACGATGAGCACACTGGGCGTGTAGAGCTGGATGAGGTAGAAGCCCATCTGACGCCGCAGCCGGAAGCAGGCGCTGATGCAGGAGTAGTTCCCTGCGTCAGTTGCCACGTGGGGGTAGGGGTGGGGGGTCGGTGGGGGGTGTGGGGGTGGGTGGGGGGTGTGGGGGTAGGTGGGGGGTGGTGTTCATGGTGCATAACGGAAACACCCAGGGGGCGAGTCACGAAATGTGGCTTGTCACACGTACAGTGTGCGACGCCCACGTGACGCCCACGTGACAACCACGTGATGCCTACGTCATGCCTAATTGACAAACTTCCTTACCGGTTGACCACCAACGGGTTTGCAGGGAAAGTTTATGAATTAATGAATGAGACAGCCTCTTGTCTGACCGCTGACCACACGACGTACGGTGCGAAAGAAGTTCAACATACATACACTACACTATCCACTACACTACTACACACTATACACTATACTATACACAACACAACTACACACTATACTACTATAAACTACTGTATACTACACGGCTACAGGGACTCCTCTACTTATGAACAAGTTAGGTTCCAGAGGTCTGTTCGTAAGTCGATGTGTTCGTCCAACTTTACTCTTATCGATTCCAAACGTGTTGGACGGCATGTACACTAAAGTGGGGGAATGGCTTTAAAAGTTGTATCATCTGTATACATAGATGCTACTGGTTCTTCATGTTATGTAGACGCTGATGTAACTCGACATACGGGAGAGGTTTGTTCGTATCTCTGAAAGTTCTTAAGTCGAATGTTCGTAAGTGGAAGAGTCCCTGTATAACTTCACATTTTTGGCGCAATTATTATTCAGTTCAGCACGCAGACTTTCGTGTCCATTATTATCCGTAGTTATCCATTATAAGACCAAAATAGGAGAAGGGAGGATTTCTCCACAACACTACTGGTTGTTGTTGTGGTTGTTGTTGTTGTTGTGGTTGTTGTTGTTGCAATTACTGGCGAAACGTGACGGCTGGTCGAATATGTAAACGTGTATAGTAGGTTTACTCTGAAGCACACAAGCGGTTAGTGCTGAACTAGTGACAAATTGGCCACGTTCAGTTTACGTGACAACCCTTACTAGTTGGCTGTGTCGAGTGGTGGCAAGTTTTAACGACACATTTATATATTTACACGATCTAACCCCCAAAAATACCTCTAATATGGATGATATTGGTCACAAAAGCCTACGTGTTAAACAAACATGTTCTGATAATTATATATGATGGCATTGTCTCTACCAGTGTTAGACAAAAAGCTCCTATTATGTAGCTGCTCACCCCGAGCTATAAATGCCCTGATAGTGCATTGTCCTTGTACTGGTCGCCTTTTGGCGTTCTCTTGCCTGACACTGGTAGTGAGAATAGGGCCTAAAGAAGGATGCTGTCTAGGCTAATACGTTGTCTCCTCCTGCACCTAGCCTGGCTCAGGAGGCGGCACATCTGTGGCATCTGCCAGTCATCTCGGTCGATCAACCCATGGCACCTGCTGGGTCTGGCCCATGACCTCCTCCGGCGCCTAGCCTGGCACAGCTGGTGCATCGGCCAGTCATCGCAGTCAGACGTAATACTTGTTGCACGTGGTCACTGCTGCCACGATTACCTTTGACGTAGTATTTGTTGCACGTGCTGAGCTTGATGTTGCTGCTGAGGGTGAACTGGGGCAGGCTGAGGTCTTTGGCGAGCTCCACCGCTTGACCTGGGACCCACTGGAACAGGAGGTCGGCTGTGGTGTAGCCATCTGCGGGTGGGACGAGACACCATGGCCAGAGAGGTGGGTGGGTGATTTAGTTGGTAGATGGGTGAGTGGGTGGGTGGGTTAGTGAGTGGTTGGGTGAGTGAGTGGGTGGGTGGGTGGGTGGGTGGAGGAGTGGGTGAGTGGTTGGGTCAGTGAGTGTGAGTGAGTGGGTGAGTGAGTAGGGGAGTGAGTGTGTGGCCGGGTGGGTGAGTAAGTGGGAAAGTGGGTGATTGACTGGGTGATTTAGCGGGCGAGCGAGTGAGTGGGTGAGTGTTTGGGCGAGTGAGTGAGTGGGTGATTGAGTGGACGAGCGAGTGAGCGGGTAAGTGAGTGGTTGGGTGAGTCGTTGCCATTCGTATGTTGTTGCTGGTGGGTTGGAGGGATGGCGGGGTGTTAGAGGAGTTACTTACAGCTCTCCAGGAAGATGTAGCACTTCTGAGTGTCCATGGGGAAGTTGCGCAGATTCATGGGGCAGGAGAGAGTCAGAGAGAGCCTGCGATGGGGAGTGGTGGCACAGCGATGAGGGTGGCACAACGACGTCACAATAAGAGTGCGCGTTCCGCATTGTGTTAACTCATGGAAGAACCACGTGATAGCACCAACACTGAGTTGGGGTTGTGGTAGCAGTAGTGATAGGGGTAGTGATAGGCGTAGTGTTAGGGGTAGTTATAGTGATAGGGGTAGTGTTAGTGATAGGGTAGTGATAAGGGTAGTGATAAGGGGTAGTGATAGGGGTATTAATAGGGGTAGTGATAGAGACAGTGGTAGGGGTAGTGATAGTGGTAGGGGTAGTTATATGGGTAGTGATAGGGGTAGTGATAGTGACAGTGATAGGGGTAGTGGTAGGGGTAGTGGTAGGGGTAGTGATAGGGGTATTGATAGGGGTAGTGATAGAGGCATTGAAGGGAATAGTGATAGGGGTAGTGATAGGGGTAGTGGTAGTGATAGGGGTAGTGATAAGGGTAGTGGTAGGGGTAGTGATAGGGGTAGGGGTAGTGATAGGGGTATTGATATTGGTAGTGATAGAGACAGTGATAGGGGTAGTGATAGGGGTAGTGGTAGGGGTAGTCATAGGGGTATTGATAGAAGTAGTGATAGAGAGAGTGATAGAGGTAGTAGGAGGCTTTCGTGACCAATATTATCCATAAAAGTAGTTTTTGTTGGGTTAGATCACGTAAATATAAATGTGTCATTAAACCCGCCACCACCCGGCACAGCCAATTAGTAAGGAGCTCTGTCACATAAAGAGAACGTTGTCAATTCGTTACTCGTTTAGAGGAGTAGTGGGAGGAAGTGAGGAATCGGCAGGAAAGGGTGGGATGACGTCATAGCTTTACGTCATGTATCCAGAGGGGCAAAGGTACTTAGGCGGGACCCCGGGATGAGATGCGGGGTCGTTGTGAGGAGCCAAAGGATCGGAAGACACGAGGAATCGGAGTGGGATTAGTGGGGAGCTTCGGTTAGGATAGGCCGAGGAGTTAAGCGGATGTCTGTCTACCTTTGGTGTCATCCGGTGATTCTGTACGTGAGTGTAGTAGTTAATAAACTGGCAAGAGCCCTTACAGCGAATATCGTCTCCGTGTGAGTTTACACCTCTACACTAGCACAGCGCTCACCGTTTGCGCGTTGGAGAGCAAATCCACAACATTTACAATCTGGGTTTGTCGAGATATTTATACTTACGCGATTTAACCCCCCACCACCCCCCCAAAAAAAAACACGGCATTGTGGACGATATTGTTCGCGACAGCCGACAGCGTGTTACACTGATAGTTTAAGTCGTTAAATTTCGATTTAAAGCTTTCGTGACTGCAGGAATTCATCTTCTTGGTTCTTTCGGTAAAGTCATCACGTAGAAGGGAAGTAATAAAATAATAAAATAAAACAATAAAATAATTCTCACGACGTTTCGGCCACAACGCGGCTGCTTGCATTGTGGCCGAAACGTCGTGAGAATTATTTTATGTTTTATTTTATTATTTTATTACTTCCCTTCTACGTGACTTTACCGAAAGAACCAAGAAGAGTTTAAGTCGTTGTTAAGGGAGAGGTCGGAACAACCTGATGGAGTGGAAGATGTCCCCGTTTCGGTGTAGGCGCATCATGCGGTTGTCCGTGGTGATGGTGTGGAAGCGGCCGCTCTTCTCGTTGGCGAAGTACAGGTCGGGCCGCCACACCGCGTCCATGGTGGTGTAGTCGAGGTCCAGGGTCTCATGCTTGGAGGAGTTGGACAGCCGCTGGTCGTTCCACTGCTGCCGGACGAAGATGGTCACCTCGTAGTCCTGGCGCATGAGGTGGGTGTGGGTGGGTGGGTGAATGGGTGGGTGGGTGGCAGGTGGGTGGGTGGGTGGATGGGTGAGTGGGTGGGTGGCGTGGGTGGATGGCAGTTGGATCGGTGGATGATTGGGTGGGTGAGTGTGTGGGTGGGTGAGTGAGTAGGTGGGTTGGTGGGTGAGTTATTTGGGTGGGTGGCAGGTGGGTGGGTGAATGATTGGGTGGGTGGGTGAGTGAGTGGGTGGATAGGTGGGTGGGTGGCAGGTGGGTCGGTTGATGATTGGGTGGGGTGGGTGGGTGATTGGGTGTGTAGGTGGCGGGCCGGTGAGTCAGTGAATGATTGGGTGGGTGGCGAGATTGCACACAATACAATAACAAATGTCACCATATCACAATGAACACAATGTTGGTTTGACTCTTTTTTTAATGTATGTCGCGATTGCCAAGCACAGACCCAATGATGCTCAGTCACCTGCTCGTCACTCTTCCATTGCTACAACCACAGTGACTAGTTCAGCGAACTTCGCCCACTTGTTCCTTCAACCCACGTTGAGAACGTCAACCACCACACCGCAGGTGATATAATAACACTCATCCACTCACCCACTCACCCACCTACTCGCCCACCCACCCAATCACTCACCCACTCATCTACTCACTTCATCCACTCGCCAACCCACCCACTCACCCACTCACTCACTCACTCACCCACATTATCACTCACTCTCCCACACACTCAACCACCCACTCACTCACCTACCCGCCCATCCTCTCACTCACCCACTCAGCCACTCA
The DNA here is from genome assembly GCF_964198595.1 of Lampetra fluviatilis. Lineage (NCBI taxonomy): Eukaryota > Metazoa > Chordata > Hyperoartia > Petromyzontiformes > Petromyzontidae > Lampetra > Lampetra fluviatilis. The sequence continues at coordinate 2,504,290 of NC_136347.1, read as the reverse complement.
CCAACCCACCCACTTACCGACCTACTCACACACCCACTCACCCACCCACTCACCGACCCACCCACTCACCCACCCAATCACCCACCCACCCACTCACCGACCCACTCACCCACCCAATCACCCACCCACCCACTCACCCACCCACCCACTCACCCACCCACTTACTCACCCACTCACTCACCCACTCACCCAATCACCCACCCACACGTCTCTCACCATGGTAGTCTCTTCCACCGAGCCGAAGTGTTCCACAAAGAGGCTGCAGTTCACAACGACGGGACCCTCTGGGGGGAAGTGGATCATCGCCATTGGTTATCTCGGGCCGCCAGCAACTCCGTACCCGTGCCACGCGACGTGCAGTCAAGTAGAGCCCAAAGATACAGGGACTCCTCTACTTACGAAGAGGTTCGAGATGTCTGTTCGTAAGTCGATTTGTTCGTAAGCCCAACTTTGCTCCTGTCGATTTCAAACGTGTTGTACGGTAAGTACAGTACTGCTATACATTATACACTATTATACTACATTATATAGTACTTTGTACTTCTACACTACTACATACTATTACACTACTATATATTACGACACTACTATATACTATACTACTACACTACATTATATACTCCTACACTGCATTATATACCACTATACTACGTTATATACTATTATATACATTATATACTACTATATACTTCTACACTACTAGAAACTACTATATATTACTACACGACTATATACTACTACACTGATATATACTACTACACTACATTATATACTACTACACTACATGATACACTACTACACTAGATTATATACTACTACACTACATTGTATACCACTATACTACGTTATATACTATCATATACATTATATACTACCGCACTCCAGTACAGGGACGCCTCTACTTACAAACAATTTAGGTTCCAGATGTCTGTTCGTAAGTCGATTTGTTTACAAGTCAAACTTTACTCCTGTCGATTCCAAACATGTTGTACGGCGTGAACACTAAACACGGGGAATGGCTTTAAACGTTGTATAGTCTCCTGTAGATGTAGATGCCACTGGTTCTTCATGCTCTGTAGATGTAGATGTCACTGGTTCTTCATGTTCTGCAGACGTAGATGCCACTGGTTTTTCACGTTCTGCAGATGTAGATGCCACTGGTTATTCACGTTCTGCAGATGTAGATGCAACTGGTTATTCACGTTCTGCAGATATAGATGCCACTGGTTCTTCATGTTCTGCAGATGTAAATACCACTGATTCTTCACGTTCTACAGATGTAGATGCCACTGGTACTTCATGTTCTGCAGATGTAGATACCACTGATTCTTCACGTTCTACAGATGTAGATGCCACTGATTCTTCATGTTCTGCAGATGTAAATACCACTTGTTCTGCAGATGTAGATGCCACTGGTTCTTCACGTTCTGCAGATGTAGATGCCACTGGTTCTTCATGTTCTACAGATGTAGATGCAACTGGTTCTTCGTGTTCTGCCGATGTAGATGCCACTGGTTCTTCATGTTCTGCAAATGTAGATTCCACTAGTTCTTCACGTTCTGCAGATGTAGATACCACTGATTGTTCACGTTCTGTATATTTAGATGCCACCACCGCCATCTATTGCGGGGCGGTTGAACTTACGACTCTCGGTCCGAATAGTTGCAACTGGACCATACGGACAGGTTTGTTCATATCTCTAAAAGTTCGCAAGTCGAATTCTCATAAGTCGAGAAGTCACTGTATTGTGATGCATGGAGGGGGGTAAGCAATGGAATGGATGGGTAACGGAAGAGAGATGAATATTGGGAAATATGAGGAAAGTGAAAGATTAGGAAACGTAGCGGGGAAACGAAGATAAGGCCCCAACTAAGTGGCTGATATTATCATCATCATCACGTGCAAATTTATAGCAGCTGCCAAATACTCTAAACACGTGGTGATGTCGTTTTCTAAGTGTGGAGGGAAAAAAAAGGAGGGCTCAGAGAAAACCCACACGACCACAGGTAGAGATGCACGCAAACTCCAAATATGCAGCAGCAACAGGCATCGTCAGGGTCGGGGGGGGGGTCGGGGCTGTGAGGGCGGTGAGGGCGGTGAGGGGGGTGAGGGGGGTGAGGAGGTGGAGGAGGGGGAGGAGGATGTTCTCACAGCGGGCGGTTTGTGTGATGTTGATGATGTGGGTGATTTGGGTGATGTGGGTGATGTGGGTGATGTTGATGATGTGTTGAACCTTGATTGTAATCTGCACTCCTATCCTGTTTGTGTGAATCGTGCGATTGCTGTTGTAAAGTCCAACTGGGCATCTGCGACGGGGAAAAATTGCTTTATAGCTAATCGGATTCCTCCTTCAGGATAGATAAACAGATTCTGAAAGGGGAGAGGTTCAGAGAGTTGGGGGGTGTGGGGGCATGGGGAGAGTCGAGGAGTTCCCAGAGCACCAAACGATGCGAGAGACGACACGAGGGCCAGGCAGCAGAGGAGAGGCCAAGCGAGTCGCTCGACGTTCATCGTTGTGAGTGAAGTAGAGGTCAGGTGCGAATTGCCCAAGTACACGCATTACAGACCACACCAAGATCACAACAACAGTCCCAGACCACTCCAAGACAACAACAACAGTCCCAGACCACTCCAAGATCACAACAACAGTCCCAGACCACACCAAGACAACAACAACAGTCCCAGACCACACCAAGACAACAACAACAGTCCCAGACCACTCCAAGACAACAACAACAGTCCCAGACCACTCCAAGACAACAACAGTCCCAGACCACACCAAGACAACAACAACAGTCCCAGACCACACCAAGACAACAACAACAGTCCCAGACCACATCAAGACAACAACAACAGTCCCAGACCACACCAAGACAACAACAACAGTCCCAGACCACACCAAGACAACAACAACAGTCCCAGACCACTCCAAGACAACAACAACAGCCCACACTCCAAGACAACAACAACAGTCCCAGACCACACCAAGACAACAACAACAGTCCCAGACCACTCCAAGACAACAACAACAGTCCCAGACCACACCAAGACAACAACAACAGTCCCAGACCACTCCAAGACAACAACAGTCCCAGACCACACCAAGACAACAACAACAGTCCCAGACCACACCAAGACAACAACAACAGCCCACACACCAAGACAACAACAACAACAACGGTCCCAGACCACACCAAGATCACAACAACAACAGCAGTCCCAGACCACAACAAAACAACAACAACAGTCCCTGACCACACCAAGACAACAACAGCACGTACAAGTGTCGCTACCATTAAAGTTGGGTCTGATCCTGTAGTCGTAATCCTTGTACCGGGATTCTACTGGCTCCACCGTGGCATTTGCTGCTTCTGCTGTTGTTGTTGATGTTGCTGATGTTGTTGTTTCCACTGCAAGGCTTGGCCTGCAGGTTACAAGCAGCAGTAATAATAATAATCATTAATCATTGCTCCATGTATATATGTTAGAGGCTTTTCACCAAGGATACAGGACACAGCAGCAGCAGCAGCAGTAGCCATTCGGCATAACACGTAACAATTTCATCATTAACACATTTTACAAGAATCCATTTACTAAACAACAACAGTCCCAGACCACGCCAAATGTATTCTTGAAAAGTCAAAATAGTGGTTTTTAAGACGCATTTCAACAACAACCCAAAACGAGACGTCCACAGACTCGCACCGAGAGAGAGAAGAGAGAGAGAGAGGAGATCCCCTGACATCTCTCTCTCTCTAGAGGTCAAACTAGAGGGGTGGGGGTGGCCTCTCAGAGGCAGCTCTGTGGTGTCCGCTTCCGCGGGCAGCTCTCTAACACTGGGCCAGCTACCTGAGGGCGAGACTCATGAGGAGCCACATTGCGGTGGCGGTGGTGCTGCTGCTGATGGTGCTGGTGGTGGTGGTGATTGCTGCTCCTCCTCGGGTCCACAGAGCCTCCATGCTTCTGTCGCAGCACAGCACAGAGGCAGTGATCCCTCGTACGGGCGAACAGAACCCGTCGGGACAAGTCCTGTTGGCAAATAGAACCTACGAACCCCTGTGGGTGGCTAGGAGATGTTAACTACCTCGCCTGGTCTACAGGAGGTCGTGGGATTCGATCCCGACCCCCTGACGCCTGCTGCTGCTGTATATTTGGAGTCCGCGTTTCTCTCTCAGTGGTCACACGAAATTGTAACGGGGTTCTTGAGGGTTTTCCCCTCCACACTTCGAATCAACTCCACGCGTTTAGAGATAATTTTAATGATGTTATACATTTCCACGTGGTGGTGATGATGATGTTGATGATGATCCCAGTTCGTCGAGCAAGCTATCAATTGTGATCGCCCAGGTCGCTTCTGAAAAAGAGCGACATGGCAGCTCGGTGTGGCCTTAGAGAGAGAGAGACACAGACTCCAAATCTACAGCAGCAGGCACCGTCAGGGGTCGTGATCGAACAAACGCCCTCATGTAGACCTGGCGAGGGAGTTAACATCTCATAGCTACCGTGATGATGATGATGATGAGAGACAGACGCAGACTCCAAATTTACAGCAGCAGGCACCGTCAGGGGTCGGGATGGAACCCACGTACTCCTGTAGACCAGGCGAGGGAGTTAACATCTCCTAGTCACTGTGGCGCCCTGTAGAACTGGGACCAGCAATGGTTATAGAGAAAAGGTGATTATTATCATTTGCATTTACACTTTTCATAGAGACCCACAGACCTACATAGAGACCTGTAGACTCACACCAGAGACCCGTATGCTCACAACAGAGATCAGTAGACTCACACAGAGACCCGTAGACTCAACAGGGATCTGTAGACTCAACACGGAGACCCGTAGACTCAACTTAGAGACCCTAGACTCAACTTAGAGACCCTAGACTCACACAGAGACCCGTAGACTCAACGCAGAGACCAATAGACTCACACATAGACCCGTAGACTCAACAGGGATCCGTAGACTCACCACAGACACCCGTAGACTCCCACAGAGACCCGAAGACTCAACACAGGGACCCGTAGACTCAACTTAGAGACCCGTAGACTCAACACAGACACTCGTAGACTCAACTTAGAGACCCGTAGACTCAACACAGACACTCGTAGACTCACAACAGAGACCCGTAGACTCACAACAGAGACCCGTGGACTCACACAGAGACCGGTAGATTCAACACAGAGACCCGTAGACTCAACACAAAGATTCGTAAACTCACAACAGAGACCCGTAGACTCACACAGAGACCCGTAGACTCAAAACAGAGACCCGTAGATTCAACATAGAGACCCGTAGACTCAACACAAAGATTCGTAAACTCACAACAGAGACCCATAGACTCACAACAGAGGTCTGTAGACTCACACAGAGACACATAGACTCACGCAGAGACCCATAGACTCACACAGAGACCTGTAGACTCACAACAGAGACCCATAGACTCACGCAGAGACCCATAGACTCACGCAGATACCTGTAGACTCACAACAGAGACCCAGAGACTCACACAGAAACCCGTAGACTCAACACAGAGACTCATAGATCATCACAGAAACCCGTAGACTCAACACACAGACAAGTAGACTCACATCAGAGACCCGTAGACTCAACACAGAGATCCATAGCATCAACACAGACCTCAGGACTCGCATAGAGAGCCAAAGGGGGACATCGACTAACCTGGATGGTGGTAGGGTGTGTGGGGGCTCAGGGGGGTCAGGGGGGGGGGCGGTTCAGGCGACCCTGATGGTCTCCCTCTGCTCTCTGCCTCTGTCTCTCTGGAGACAGACAGAGTGGATCTCTGGGAACAGATTTCTCTGGAGACGGAGATCTCTGGTGAGAGGTGGGATCATCGACTGCTGCTCCTGCTGTCTCTGCCTCTCTCTCTCTGGCTGGCTCCTTCATATACAAGAAGAGCAGCCGGTAATCCGCGGGCTTGCTAAGCGAAGCCAGCCCCCCCCTTCCCCCTAGATCCTGCACCCCCCCCCCCCCGTCACTTACCCCTCCGAGAGAGACGCTGGGGGAGTCGCGGGGGGGGGGGGTCAGGGCCCCCCACCCTCCACCTGTGTTTGTCTTGGCTCCGTCACACGCGGATCCATGGCTAAGACCCCCCCCCCCCCCCCCCCGAGTGTAAGCGGACGAGAGTCGGGTTACTTCTGCACACAAGGACGGCCCCTTACGTAACCCACACAGTCCGGCTGAGTGAGCAGAGTTTGTATGATCTCCCTATGTTCTACAGAGTGAATGAGTGGAGTTTGTGTGATGTCCCCCTGTTCTACAGAGTGAGTGTGAGTGGAGTTGGTATGATCTCCCCCTGTTTTACAGAATGAGTGAGTGAGTGGACTTTGTGTGATCTCCTCCTGTTCTACAAAGTGAGTGAGTGGAGTTTGTATGATCTCCCTCTGTTCTACAGAGTGAATGAGTGGAGTTTGTGTGATGTCCCCCTGTTCTACAGAGTGAGTGTGAGTGGAGTTGGTATGATCTCCCCCTGTTCTACAGAATGAGTGAGTGGACTTTGTGTGATCTCCTCCTGTTCTACAGAGTGAGTGAGTGGAGTTTGTATGATCTCCCTCTGTTCTACAGAGTGAATGAGTGGAGTTTGTGTGATGTCCCCCTGTTCTACAGAGTGAGTGTGAGTGGAGTTGGTATGATCTCCCCCTGTTCTACAGAATGAGTGAGTGAGTGGACTTTGTGTGATCTCCTCCTGTTCTACAGAGTGAGTGAGTGGAGTTTGTATGATCTCCCCCTTTTCTACAGAGTGAGTGAGTGCAGTTTGTTTGATCTCCCCCTGTTCTACAGAGTGAGTTAGTGAAATTTGTATGATCACCCTCTGTACTACAGAGTGAGTGGAGTTTGTATGATCTCCCTCTGTTCTACAGAGTGAATGAGTGGAGTTTGTGTGATGTCCCCCTGTTCTACAGAGTGAGTGTGAGTGGAGTTGGTATGATCTCCCCCTGTTCTACAGAATGAGTGAGTGGACTTTGTGTGATCTCCTCCTGTTCTACAGAGTGAGTGAGTGGAGTTTGTATGATCTCCCCCTTTTCTACAGAGTGAGTGAGTGCAGTTTGTTTGATCTCCCCCTGTTCTACAGAGTGAGTTAGTGAAATTTGTATGATCACCCTCTGTACTGGCTGAGTGAGCAGAGTTTGTATGATCTCCCTATGTTCTACAGAGTGAATGAGTGGAGTTTGTGTGATGTCCCCCTGTTCTACAGAGTGTGTGTGAGTGGAGTTGGTATGATCTCCCCCTGTTCTACAGAATGAGTGAGTAAGTGGACTTTGTGTGATCTCCTCCTGTTCTACAGAGTGAGTTAGTGGAATTTGTATGATCTCCCCCTGTACTACAGAGTGAGTGGAGTTTGTATGATCTCCCCTTGTTCTACAGAATGAGTGAGTGAGTGGAGTTTGTATGATCTCCTCCTGTTCTACAGAGTGAGTGAGTGGAGTTTGTATGATCTCCCCCTGTTCTACAGAGTGAGTTAGTGGAATTTGTATGATCACCCTCTCTACTACAGAGTGAGTGGAGTTTGTATGATCTCCCTCTGTTCTACAGAGTGAGTGAGTGGAGTTTGTATGATCTCAACTTCCACCACAACCACCACCTCGTCCTCATCCTCTTCCGTCTCCACCGTCTCCTCCTCAACCACCACCATCTCTTCCACCTCCTCCCTCTCCTCCACAGTTCTCCACATCCTCCCCGGCCAACCATCTCAATGCAAGGACCCTCTTGAAAATTAGCCTTGAGACCCAGTTGGGGATTTCCAGAACCTTTTATTACATATGTTTGATTAATCTCTTCTTAGACGCCCTTTACGGAAAGTGAGACGCACCCCAAACAATCATGCCAATACAATTCCACAAATCTGCTCACACACAGACAAAGATCCCCCGTGTAAGCTGTGACACGTTGTTGGGGGCAAGTGCTGTTAGTAGCCGCACCGCCTATAAAGGCCCGGGCACTGTGGCACACGAGGTGGGGGTGGGTGGCAAGCACCACGCACGCCTGGCCGCCTTTGTCTCCCGAGTGGCAATCTTTACAATACCACAACCGTGTGCTCTACTGATTTGAGGCCGAGTTGACCTAGGAGAGGCCTACTGGTGGTGTTGGCCGTGAGCGGGAATCGATGTAAAAGGATTGAATGTTGCTGCTTGCCATTTCTATCCTGGGTTAAACCGGGCTGGATTACAATGTGAAGAGCTCACAAATCCCTGAAAGATCTGGACAAAGTCCCATCGGTGAGCTCCTCCGGCAGGCAAAGCTGCATTGGCTGGGTCATGTAGCCCGCATGCCCAGTCACCCCATGCCCAAACAGCTTTGTTCGACCGGATAGAGGGGGCTAAACGGGCGCGGCACGGGCTAGAGAAGAGATGGAGTGATGTGGTACAGGGGGGCGTGGAGCTGAGTGGACTTGCCGATGACTGGTACCAGCTCGTGAAGGACGCTACTGGGCAGTTGGAGGCAGTCGCCCTCCAACAACAAAGGAGGGCAGAGGAGCGACGCTCACAACAACGGCAGAACGCCGGGTGACTAAAGCACAGCAGGTTGGCTCCATAAGAGTCATAGGTGGTAAATCGGCCAGTCGTTTCAGTCAGTCGACCCGTGGCACCTGCTGGGTCTGCCCCGTGACCTCCTGCCAGCAGGCGTTCGACACTTCACGTGGCCTCAAGGTGCACATAGCCTGGCACAAGCGTCGTGGTGACGTCACCGTCACTTAGTGACGAATGGCGGTTGTTGTTGTGAGAGTGAGTGGGTGAGTGAGTGTCAGAGTGAATGGGTGAGTGAGCCTCTTAGCACTACGGGTTTTTGTCGGGACACACGCTCCCCCGATTCTGATCATCGTTCCTCGCCGCGATCGTACTCCGCGTGGACTACAGCGACCCCTCGTGCACTCACGAGACAGATTCACGTGGGGTGAGTGGTTGAGTGGGTGGGTGGGTGGATGAATGAGTGTGTGGGTGGGTTAGTGCATGAGTTAGTGGGTGAGTGGATGAGTGGTTGAGTGGGTAGATGAATGAGTGTGTGGGTGGTTTCGTGTATGGGATAGTGGGTGAGTGAGTGAGTGTGTGGTTGAGTGGGTGGATGAATGAGTGTGTGGGTGGTTTCGTGCGTAAGTTAGTAGGTGAGTGAGTGAGTGTGTGGGTGAGTGGTTGAGTGGGTGGATTAATTAGTGTGTGGATGGGTTAGTGGGTAAGTGTTTGGGTGAGTGAGTGGTTGGATGAATTAGTGTGTGGGTGGGTTAGAACATGAGTTAGTGGGTTAGTGAGTGAGTGTGTGGGTAAATGTGAGTTGTTTGCAGCTATTTCGCGAGTGACTTAGTTACACGAATTCCCGTATTGAGTATTCGGACTCCAGTGTATGAGCGCTAAACCCACCAGCAACCAGGGAGGTGCACGTAGAATCTTTATTACATTTGATAACCGGTCCCTTTGCAGATATACATCTGGAGCAAGTTTACCAGCATTAACTTGAAGCAGAGCCTGGCCTTGCTGATGATTCTGCTGCTGCTGATGATGATGAAACACGAAATGTCGAAACGGGCCCAGTATGGGGCTTGCGTTGAACTGATAGCTGCTCAGCGAAATTCACTCCCACAAGTCCACGGCGCCAGATGGAATGTGTGAAATGGGATGTGTTTATCGTGTGAAGAGGGACATATACCACCTCAGTCTATCCCCTGAGTCTATCCCCCTTAGTCAATCCCCTGTAGTCTATTCCCTTTAGTCTATCCCCCTTAGTCAATCCTCTTTAGTCTATTGCCGTTTTACACCTCGCCCTCATTGAGCACCACGAGCAGGATGGACCAGTAGAGGAGGTTGAAGAAGAGGAAGCAGATGGGGAAGAACACGCGGGAGACGTTGTCAATGCCCTGAGCCAGGGAGGAAACTTTCTCTCCAAACTCCGTCTTCTTCTTTGTCTTCTTGTCGACCTCCGCCTCCTCCTCCTGCATCACGGAGAGAGAGATGATCATGATGGGGGGGGGGGGGGGAGACTAGCTAGATGTTAACTACCTCGCCTGGTATACCAGAGCTTCGGGGGTTCGATCCCGTTCCCTGAACGGCATCTGTATATTTAGAGTTTCCGTATTTTCTCTCCCCGTGGTGATTGCGTGGCTTTTTCTCCAGGTCCTCCAGTTTTTCTCTCCAAATTTAGAATCAACATCACGTGTTTAGAGTAGTTGGCTGCTAAGCATTTCCACACGATAAGCCACTTCGTTGAGCGATCATTTGTGGCCAGGTCGCTTCTGAAAACGAGCTACATTGCTCAGTTGAGTCTTACCTGATAAAAATAAAAATGGTTTAGTTTACTAATAGCCATAGTTTCACTGCACAAGCATTTAGTAATGCTCCAATTAGCCATCAAACAAAGACGATGGTCACCGTATCGCACGTTGCTTTCTGATGCATTTCTGCGGCCATCTAGAATGCCGTTCCTTCCGATATAAGTGAGCCACTGGGAGCTATACACTTTTAAATCACCTAGATTGACAAACGAATTTCTTTAGAACTGCTTTTTGTGTTTAGTGTTGTTGTCATCCCCCCCCCCCCCCACAACCTCTGATTAGCAGCGCGGTTGGCTACGTACATTGGTGCGAAAGAAGTTCAACGTACATACATTTGTACGTTTACGAATGTTTCAGCTCAACATAACGGGCGAGTTTAATGGCAATTCTCACAACCTAATGTAGCAATTCGATATCACTCTTATTGTTGTTGTTGTTGTTACGGGCCGCTTAACGTTTTGGTGCCTTTGGATGTTTGGGCCTTTAGGCCTTTGAACCTTTAGGCTTTTTGCCCATTAGGTCTTTGGACCTTTAGGCTTTTGGGCCTTTAGGCTTTTTGCCCTTTAGGTCTTTGGACCTTTAGGCCTTTGAACCTTTAGGCTTTTGGGCCTTTAGGTCTTTGGACCTTTAGGCTTTTGCCCTTTAGGTCTTTGGACCTTTAGGCTTTTGGGCCTTTAGGCTTTTTGCCCTTTAGGCTTTTGGACCTTTAGGCTTTTGCCCTTTAGGTCTTTGGACCTTTAGGCCTTTGAACCTTTAGGCTTTTTGCCCTTTAGGTCTTTGGACCTTTAGGCTTTTTGCCCTTTAGGTCTTTGGACCTTTAGGCTTTTGGGCCTTTAGGCTTTTGGGCCTTTAGGCCAGTCTTACTGCAATCCGCAAACTGTGTCTGAGAACTCATGACGAACCTTGCACTCGGCGAGCTTGAGGAGGAGGTCGTGGCCGTTAGTGAGGGCGTAGGTGACGGCGATGTACTCGAGGAAGGCGGCGAATACGAAGACCATGCAGGCAGTCATCCACACATCCATCGCAGTGGCGTACGACAGCTGTGTGAGAGGAGGTTTCAGGGTTCTTTCTCTTTAACCCAGGGCCCGATTATCACCAAATCTGGGGGCTCCTAACCTATGTTAAGAGGCCCCATCGAGGAATGTCTGTACATTTTAACATAACCATTGCAGAGAGTATTTTTCCCACATCTCCTTTATTTTTCAACTGATTATGGTAAACTTAAACGAAACTAAAACAACTATTAATATTAAGCGGGTGTAAGGCCCCACTGAGCTATGTAGCTCTTTTTTAGACGCGACCCACTGGCTATCACAAATGACAGCCCAACAAAGTGGCTTATCATCACGTGGAAATTTACAGCAGCCAAATACTCTCTAAACGTGTGCTGTTGATTCTAAATATGGAGGGGAAAAACCTGGAGAACCTGGAGAAAAATCTACACGACCATGGGGAGAGAGACACGCAAACTCCAAATATATAGCAGGAGTCAAGGTCTGGATGGATCCCACGGCCTCCTGTATACCCGGCGAGGTAGATAATATCTTGATACCACGGCACTCCAATATTATACGAACTTGACGCTTTGTAGAATTTTTTTCCGTATTTTGTGGCCCCTCATAACGTGAGGTCTTAAAATCGCAGCTGACTTAGCTTATGTTTAACACATAGGCTTTCACGACCAATATCATCCATAATACAGTTTTTTGGGTTAGATCGCGAAAATATATAAATGTGTCGTTAAACCTGCCACCACCCGACACAGCCAATTAGTAAGGTTTGTCACGTAAACAGAACATTCCAATTCGTTGCTAGTACAGCATACCTCGGAGTATAAATGTTGTGGACTTTGCTCTCCAACACACCGGTGTGCTGTACTGTATTATGGATGATTTAGCTTCTGCCTAAATCCAATTGACCAGGATAGGAGTCTCACTTGGAAGAGTGATGCGGGTCAGATAAATTAACAAACAAAAAAACATTGGCATATGATAAAGTAGATACGACAATGACGCCAACCAAAATCAGAGCAAAGGTTGCCAAAGCAAAATCATATCACCCATGTGGTGGCCGCGTGGTGATCACCTGGTGATCACGTGATGGTCATGTGGTGGTCACTATGGTGACTACTTGATGGTCATATGGTCGTCACTATGGTGACCACGTGGTGGCCAATTGATGGTCATGTGGTCATAACCGTGGTAGCCACTTGTTGGTTACTACGATGGTTACGAGTGGCCATGTGGTGGTCACTGTGGTGGCCACGTGATGATCACTGCAGTCACCTTGGGCAAGAAGGTTCGCGAGCCGCTGCTCTGCGTGGTCATGGTGAGGATCGTGGTCATGCCTAGCGCGACGCGTGCCGGCGCCGACTCCATGTTCACCCAGAAGGCAGCCCACGAGATGATTACGATGAGCAGGGTGGGGATGTAGATCTGGAACATGTAGTAGCCAATCTTGCGGCGCAGGGAGAACGTCGCACGGATGCACGTGAAGTTGCCTGGGGCGAAGTGAAGTCACGCGGGAGGTAATAAGAAGAGAAAAAAACATCTCATTCACTTTCCTGGCTGGCTTGTCGCCAGTGGGATGCTGAGACTCCCTCTCATCCTCCCCCTGCAGGACAAAAACAGATTCCGATCCTGTGCTATGAGGCTCGGCACCTCGCCGTCTCTTCCCTCCGTGATCGTATTCATTAGCAAGCTGTAATGCAGGCTTGGGTTTGCCATTAACAGTTGGCTCATGCTCCAAGATTAGCGTGTAAGCTAACCTGAGCTAGATAAAAAAAACTAACGACTCTTGAATTTGTTTTTAAACATGGCCCTGATATTGACTTGTTTTGTTTGGTTTGCCTCCTTGCGTTGTCCGAGTCGCGAGACATTTTCAGGAGGGCCCTTCTAAGATGTCACAATTATGGGGGGGGGGGGGGGGGGGTGGTCACACTTCCTTTGTGTTTCCCAACCGAGTCATAAAATGTTCCATTTTTGTTATTTGAAAGGTAACGCCGGCACGCCCATAGCCTCCTCGTTGAATATCTCATAATCTGTGAGACTGCAGGAATCCCATTGAGTTATGTTGAAGGTGGCACCTGCCCCCCCCCCAATGATCCGATCGAAATCCCAAATATCGATCGGATCATTGGAGTTTATTAGTAATAAATCGGTATTTTGCGACCCCCACTGCCACTGTGTAGCATATTATTGCGTGCCAGGGACTCTATGAGATGATAGGACAATAGTCTGAGTCCATAATTGGCAATAAGTCGAATAAAAAGCAAGGGACAAGTCCTTACCTACTAACAACTCCTATAATTTTTCATTGCTGGAGGGATTGCCCCCCCTACCTGAAAATCCTGGCTTCGCATTGTGAAGGTGTTTCACACCCGTGGCATTAACCGGGGGTGGGCCCATGGGCTGAGAACCACAACGCTTTGCAACAAGCCACCCAAACCTTCCATGAAACAAATTAAATCGTCACGTTCTGCAGGTTTTGAACGCGCCGTTCCATAATTACAGTGTCAAGAACACGGAAAGCAATCCTCACAGCCAAATTCAGAAATGGGTTAAAATAAACTATAAACAATTTTTTTTTGTTTTACCAAGTAAGGCACAACTGAGCTATGTGGATTTTTTTCAGAAGCGATCTGGCTATCACAAGCGATAGCTCAACGACGCCTCTTATCATCGTGTGAAAATGCATATCAGCGAAATACTCTGAAGGCGTGTTTCTAAGTGTGGAGGGGAAAATCGGAGGACCCGGAGAAAAATCCACACAACCACGAGGAGAGAGACATACAAACCCCAAATATACAGCAGGCGTCAGGGTGGGGATTAAACCCACAACCTTCTGTATACCAAACTAGGTAGTTAACATCTCCTAGCCACCGTGGTGCCCAAATTACATGACGAATCACAGGAAAACTGCATCAAGAATCTTCAGGACACACCTCGGGAAATCAGAACTAATAATAATGAGGAGGACGTGGAGGATGAGGGAATGGAGGTGGTTGTGGTATAGGAGAAGGAGGAGACAGAGAAGGAGGAAGTGGTATTGGTGGTTGAGGAGGAGGCGATTCTCACGTGGAGCGCTCAGTGAGTGAAGGTGAGTGCCTCCAACCCACCGGTGCTGAAGTTCTTGGTGCAGTCCTCATGCAGGGTTTTGTCTCCTAGCTTGAACTCGGGCATGGTGATCTGGTCGCTGTACTCCACAGGATTCTCCAAGCTCCACCGGAACACGATATCTCTGGTCGACATGCTGTCTGCGACGCTCAAGAGAAGACGGGGGAAAACATTCGGGTGGCTCTGATATAATTGTCTTCACAATAATGTATTATGAGAATATGTTTTCCCCTTTTTTCTGGCAACAAAACAGGTGTTAAGATCTACACTATGGGAACCTCATTTGCCAGTAAAAATATTATAATTGGTTCTTTACCCTTCTATCTGGCAACAAAACTGACACCTTTTTACAAGGAGTCGTGTTTGCATAGACCGCAATACCTGCAGTCATAATACCTGCAGGTATTGCGGTCTATGCAAACATGACTCCGGTCTATGCAAACATGACTCCTTGTAAAAAGGTGTCAGTTTTGTTGCCAGATAGAAGGGTAAAGAACCAATTATCATATTTTTACTGGCAAATGAGGTTCCCATAGTGTAGATGCTTGCCCCGAGCTCTCATACTCTGATGGTGCATTGTCTTTGAGTTGTGCGCCTTTTGGCGTCATCTGGTCCAACCCATGTGAGACTAGGCTCTAAGGAAAGCTGTCTCGGGTGTGGACCAATCAACTTCAAGGACAGTGCACATTATCAGAGTTATATTCTTTGTTTGCATTATGACTGCAGGTATTGCGGTCTATGCAAACATGACTCCTTGTAAAAAGGTGTCAGTTTTGTTGCCAGATAGAAGGGTAAAGAACCAATTATCAGGTGTTAAGATGTTAAAATACCAAACTGAAACCTTTTACAATGAATCATGTCTGCATTAACCACAATACTTGTGGTCAGGATGCAAACAAAAAACATACTCTGTTGATATATGCATTGTCTTTCAAACTGATTGGTTCACACCATAGACAGTTCTTTTAAGACTAGTCTCAAAACGGTGTTAGATCAGAGGACGCCTTCTGGTGTGGACCAATCAGTTTCAAAGACAATGCATATATTATCAGAGTATGTTTTTTGTTTGCATTCTGACCACAAGTAGTGTGGTTAATGTAGACATTATTCCTTGTGAAAGGTTTCAGCTTGGTGTTTTAACATCTTAACACCTGTTTTGTTGCCAGAAAAAAGGGTTAAACCTATTCTCATATATTTGGTACTGGCAAAGGAGGTCCCAATAATGTATTAGTACATTTACTATTCGTCCTGATAATTGTGCGATTCTGGCATGGTGTCTCAACACAGGCCTCTTGGCCCATCATCTCAGGCATCTTGACCTCTCAACTCAGGCCTCTTGACCTCTCAACTCAGGCATCTTTACCTCTCAACTCAGGCATCTTGACCTCTCAACTCAGGCCTCTTGGCCTCTCAACTCAGGCATCTTGACCTCTCAACTCAGGCATCTTGACCTCTTAACTCAGGCATCTTGACCTCTCAACTCAGGCCTCTTGGCCTCTCAACTCAGGCATCTTGACCTCTCAACTCAGGCATCTTGACCTCTCAACTCAGGCCTCTTGGCCTCTCAACTCAGGCATCTTGGCCCCTCATCTCAGGCCTCTTGACCTCTCAACTCAGGCATCTTGACCTCTCAACTCAGGCATCTTGGCCCCTCATCTCAGGCCTCTTGACCTCTCAACTCAGGCCTCTTGGCCTCTCAACTCAGGCATCTTGACCTCTCAACTCAGGCCTCTTGGCCTCTCAACTCAGGCATCTTGGCCCCTCATCTCAGGCCTCTTGACCTCTCAACTCAGGTCTCTTGACCTCTCAACTCAGGCACCTTGACCTCTCATATCAGGCCTCTTGGCCTCTCAACTGAGGCTTGCACTGCGCAGTTGGTTCCAATGCCGCATCAGTGGAGGGTGGAGGGTGGGAGGAGGGAGGATGAGAAAAAGGAATCGCTTGCAGGCTCGGGTGGCGACGTGGAGGAGTCACTCACAGCTCTCCAGGTATATGCTGCACGTCACCACGTCGACAGGGAATTGGCGAAGATTCATCGGGCAGTCTAAAGTCAGAGACAACCTGCGAGATAGTCATCAACAGAAGCAGCATTATGATAAATTATCAGAATTAGCAGCATTACGAGCTTCATCATCGTCATCATCACCATCATTATCAGCAGCAGCAACAACAACAATAGCATCGTCATCACCATCTTCATCAGCAGCAGGAACAACAACAGCATCGTCATCACCACCCGCACTTACGAACGCCCTGCACTTATTAAGGAACTTATGCACGACCCTCACTTATGCACGAACCGCACTTACGCACGAACTTCACTTACGTACGACCCTTATGAACGAACTGCACTTACGAACGACCCTCACTTACACACGACCCTCACTTACGCATGACCCTCACTTACGAACACCACCAGCACTTAAGCACGACCCTCACTTACGAACGACCCTCACTTACGCACAACCCTCACTTATGAACACCACCCGCACTTATGAACGCCACCCTCACTTACGAACGCCACCTGCACTTATGAATGCTACCCGCACTTACGAACGCAACCCGCACTTACGAACCCCCCTTAATGTTCGTAAGTAGAGGAGTCCCTGCAGTTTAGTTTAACTAATCTAAAGTCACGTTTCTAAATGTAGAGGTGGGGGGATGACGGGAGGGGGTCAAAACCGGAGAGACCCAGAAAAAAATCCACACCACCACCAACCAACCACCCTGCACCTCCATAGCCAGCTCGGTTGTGCCAGTGGGGAAAAAATAATTGCATTGGCTGGTGGTTTGAAGGGGTGCCAGGCGGACCTGACGGAGTAAAAGACGTCCCCATTGGCGAAGACTCGCAGCATCGTGTTTTCGGCGGTGACCGTGTGCAGGGCGGCGCTCTTCTCATTGGAGAAGTACGCGTCGGGCTTCCAGACGGACGCGGCCACCTCGGGGCTCAGGTCGAGCCAGCCGAGGCGCGTTGCGCCCGTGAAGGCGAGCCGCTCGTCGTTCCACCAATGGCGCAGGAACAGGGTCACCGTGTAGTCCTTTGGGCGGTGGGCGGCAAGGAGACGAAGATAAATGCAAAGTTCTAGCTTTGAAGCTTTCGTGACTGCAAGGATTCATACTCTTAATTTTTTCGGTAAAGTCACGTAGGTAAAAAATGAAATAAAAAAGAAAATGTTTTAATCATTTAATTTTTTTCCTACGTGACTTTACTGAAAAAAATAAGAGTACAAATGCAAAGGTCCCCCGTGTAACCTCTCGACAGACTGATGGGGCACGATGCTGTTAGCGAGCAACAGCTATGAAGGAGACAAAGGCAAAAGTCCCCCGTGTAGCCTCTCAACAGACTGTTGGGGCAAGTGCTGTTAGTAGCCATTAGCAGGAGCGCCTATGAAAGAGACAAAAGCAAAGGTCTCCTGTGTAGCCTTTCGAGGCTACACGGGGAACCCCGACCCTAACATCTGATGTATAGTGATAGGTTTTTACCATTTAAACTGGTACAAAAACTGACACCTTTATACAAGGCATCATGTTTGCAATAACCACAACACAAGCAGTCAAAATGCAAACAAAAATAAACAACTCTGATAATGATATGCACTGTCCTTGAAGTTGATGTATATTCGGGCAACGCCGAAGAAGTTCTCACCATGGTTGTTTCTTCAACGGATCCCAGGCTTGTGATGTACAGGCTGCAGTTCACGGTCACGGGAGGACCTGCATCGTGTAAGATAAACCATCGACGGAAAGGGAGTTTGTCATTCACTTCACGTGATTTGCAGTTTAAACTGCAATATTCTAAACCGTGACCAGCAGATCGATCTCTGGTGGGGGTCTTTAGGCAATGCTAGACAGACAGGCGGGTCTCTGGTGGGGGTCTTTAGGCAACGCTAGACAGACAGAGGGGTCTCTGGTGGGGACTTCAGACAATGATAGACATACCGATCTCTGGTGGGGGTATTTAAACAATGATAGACAGACAGACTGGTCGTTGGTGGAGTTTCTAGCAAATGACTGACAGACAGACTGGTCTCTGGAGGGGTACGTAGACAAGACCAGACAGACAGACCAGTGTCTGAGAACAAAACGAAACAAAAACCGCTAAGTATTTTGCAAACGATCCCCGGTAATAGTGAGCGTTCTCGCTTGAAAATAACGGTTTTTGTTTTAATAGCGCATCCTCTTTTGTATTTTGTACACCGGGAGCAGGCTACAGACACACATATACATATATAACCTATGACGTTCAGATTGTGAGCGAGTCTCTCCGTTACCGTCCGCGTCCGGCCTGATGTTGTGGTTGTAGGTGGAGGCGTTCCCAATCAGCGCTCGCAGCAGGTCAAAGGGCAGCGCCTGTGACGCGGCCGCCGCCGGCAGCGGCACCACCAGGCTGGAACAACAACGACAACGACTACAACAATGACAACAAGGACGACGCTGACAACAACGACTACAACAACAATGACGACGACAACAAGAACAACGACAACAACGACAATCACAACAACAAGGACGACGGCAACAATGATAATAACAACAACAAGGACGAGAACGACAACAATGACAATAACGATGACAACAACAACGACGACAACAACGACTACAACAACAATGACAACAACAACAACGGCAACAACCACGACAGCAACAACAACAAATGCAACGCGCACCGATGGCGAGGTCACAGAGCGAGAGTGTGCCGACAGACGGCACAACCGGAGGTAGCGTGACTTCCCCTGATGCTCTAAATAAACACACAGACACAGAAAGAGAGAGCCACAGCGATTAACCGGGGCGACCTGCCTGACGGAGTCGAACCGCGAATCTCCGTGAAAAAAAAATACCCCGCTGGGCTTAGTGTCAACGATTTGGCGGTGGTTTTCTTTTTTCCTCTTGCACATTGGCGGTGACCCACAGAGACCCACAGAGATCCCACAGAGACCCCACAGAGACCCCACAGAGACCCCCAGAGACCCAAAGACCCACAGTGGATTGTGACATGACTGTGAATCATTAAATAATTTAGGTTTTCAGGTCCTTACAGCGTACAGCCGTTTCGATACGGGCATTATATCGTTAGCAACTTAATTTTGGCGGATTTATGTGGATAGGTGTTTGTGTTTCTTCCCTGTGATGGGACTTTGTAGGCTGAACGTTGAGATTCATAAGGGGGTGACCGATAAGTGTGTGAATTGGTCTGTAATAAGGTAGGGCACTGATAAGGGGTTGACAGGTTTGTGATCATCTTTGCTGTCTCTCTATCTCTCAGTTTTCCCTTGTGCTCAATCCCCCCCCCCTTCACCGGAGCAAACTTCCCCCCCCCCCTCCACCACGAGCAGCCACATTGAGCGGCCACCTTCGCTCGCCACTTTCCGCTCCTCGCTCACTCAAACTCACTCCGACGCCACGCTCCCAGACCCCACTCGCCCCGCAAACTCCACCACCCCGCCAGGGAACGGCACCGCCTCTACCCGCACGATCCCGAGGGACACCACGGCACCGTGACGACGCCGTGACGACACCTCGGGAGGTTAATGCCACGCGCCCCGCCCCGCCCGCTCGCTCGCACCGCGTTCGCCTCTTTCTTTGCGGTGTTACAGAACAAGGAAAAAGATGCTGCAAAGTGACACTGACGGCTGCTCTGTGCTTCCAGTGTTCAGGGGACTGCTCGAGGCGTGGCTCCGGCTGGAGCACGTCATGTACAACACACGTCGGTGACGTGCAGCGCGTCTTCTTGGAACGCTGCGGGGCCGGAATAGCCCCTCTCTGTACCAGCGTGGACGGCACCCTCGTGTTCACCTTCTGAAGCACTCGCTCGTCGCCGTGGCGCGCACGATGACCACCACGACCACCACATGGCTTTTATATTCTTGGATTTTTTTCGGTAAAGTCACGTAGGTAAAAATTTTAAATTAATAAAAGTAAAATAAAATAAAAAATAAAATACTTCATACAGCAAGCGTGCTGTGACGGTTCCACCTGAAGACGGAAGCTTGTGTTGCCTCCGAAACGTCGTGATTTTTATTTTATTTTTTATTTTATTTTACTTGTATTAATTTTAATGTTTTACCTACGTGACTTTACCGAAAAAACCCAAGAATATGAATCCTTGCAGTCACGAAAGCTTCAAATCTAGAACGTGGCTTTTATTTTGTGTTTTTTGCGCGGCGCATTTAGCGCCACAGCGCCTGCATGTATAGTGTTTGTTATTTGTGACTTTGTGTATTTCGTATCAGAATCGCCTCCAGTGCTGTTGCTGCTGGCAGCAATAAAAGTTGTTTAAAAGTCTTTATCTCCCACGCGTTCCGTTCCACTCGACCGCTCGCCGAGGCCACTGCCGCCCCGAGCTCCTCTGACGTCGACTGCGACTCGGACGCGCCCACACGGCGCTGACGGCTGCGACGTGTGGCTTGGCAGCAGACTCGTGGCCAGATTCCAAACCCGCATCTCTCTCGCCAACGTCTCCGCTCCTGAGATTTCCAGCTCCAGACAATCTCCCAGCCTCTCCCCCTCTGAGATTCCCAGTTCCAGACAATCTCCCAGCCTCTCCCACTCTGAGATTCCCAGTTCCAGACAATCTCCCAGCCTCTCCCCCTCTGAGATTCCCAGCTCCAGACAATCTCCCAGCCTCTCCCCCTCTGAGATTCCCAGCCCCAGACAATCTCCCAGCCTCTCTCCTTCTGATATTCCCAGTTCCAGACAATCTCACAGCCTCTCTCCTCCTCTGAGATTCCCAGCCCCAGACACAAAACACGATAGCTGTGCAAAGTACGATAAAGGCAAACAAATCACCCAAACACTGACAAATGCAACTAAACCATTGCCACCCTACCAGGCAAAGCCCACTGACAGTAAAACAGCAGGGGCTGTGTTAAGATGTTCAAACTCCAAATAGATAAAACCTTTTGCATGGAATCAAGTTTCTGCATTAACCAGACACGGGACTTGTCTTGAATATGCAAGCAAACATTGCCCTGGTAATATATATGGGCATTGGTTTTTTTAAAGGGGCCGTCCATAAATGACGTCACGCACCTGGGGGGGTGGGGGGGGGTCAGACATTTGTGACGATGTGTGACGAGTGACGAGGGTGGGGGGGTGGTTGAAAAATGTGACGTCACATCAAAATGCGCAAATTTCAATAAATATAGAATTGTTATAACAACACTGATTGATATAACAACACTCCTACAACATCAGAGTGCAGCGCCACATTAAATACGCACTACAATGACAATAGTTTAAAGCGATTTGAAGCATGTTTTATTTTCAAAATGGAAACATGGTTTTGGGGGTGGGGGCAGAGCTTTATGACGTCATATTTGAGGGGGGGGGTCTGACTTTTGTGACGCCGTGTGACGAGGGGGGGCGGGGGTCAAAAATCGTCCAAAATCGCGTGACGTCATTTATGGACGGTCCCAAACTGAATGGCCTACACCAGAGACAACCTTATTGAGGGCCGAGTCTCAACCAGTATTGGATAAGAGGAACAGCACAGAGGCAGATAAGGGTGAAACATATTCTTGTTTTTTTCATAGACACGGACGTTTGGAAGTTGCATTTCTCAAACCAGTTCCGAGACACTGCCCAGGTTTGTGAGTCACCGTGCGCGACATTGACGTGGTCTTAAAATATCTGTGAGTATTAAATGACGAGGATGGCGAAGACGATGATGAGATGACGATAAGAGTGTCAACGCCATTTACTAAAGTCCAGGACACCCTTCATACTTTTTGGCATAAACAAGATAATCCTGCATTGCGATGCTTGGCTCAATTTCCACTTAATGTTTGGCTTCGTTGTGGAAGGAAAACGAAAAGCCCCACTGTGTATATTTGTTTGCCCCACTGAGCCGTAGGGATCTTTTCCAAATCAGACCTGGCCATCGCACAATGATAGCAGCTCAAAGGCGTGGCTTTTATCATCATCATCATCATCGTGGGGAAATGTACAGCAAGTGGCTAAATACTCGTGACGTTGATTCTACATGTGGAGGAGAACAGAAACGGAGGACCCGGAGGAAAATCCACGCGACCACCATGGGGAGAGAGAGATAGACGTTGACTCCAAATATACAGCAGCAGGCGTCATCAAGGTCGGGATCGAACCCACGACGTCCTGTGTACGAGGCGAGGTAGTCAACATATCATAGCCACCGTCGTGATGAGAGAGAGAGAGACGCAAACTCCAAATAGACAGCAGCAGGCGTCATCAGGGTCGGGATCGAACCCACGACCTCCTGTATACCAGGCGAGGCAGTCAACATCTCCCTTGTCACCACAGCACCCGCTGTGTGTGTGTGGCAATGGGCCTTTCTTGATAACACTGCTGGAATCCAGCACCTATGAAGACTACCGGCACTGTGACACACCAAGAGGGGGTGGGTGGCCAGCACCACGCCCGGCCGCATTTGTCTCCCGAGTGGCAATGTTTACTACACACCGCTACACCAGCTACTCATTTGAGGCTGAGTCGACCGAGGTGAAGGCCCAGTACCGGGCTAGATAATCGTCACTGATGTGGGAATCGAACTCGGGTGGCCAGGTTCGTAGCGCAGCGTAGCGCTAACCGCTACAACTACCGCTCCCCACTGATACACATTGACACACACTCACACACACGCTGACACACATTGACGCACACACACTGACAAACACTGACACACACACACTGACAAATACTGACACTCACACACACTCACACACACTGACACACTGACCACTAAGTGGCAGTGACGTCACCACGACGCTTGTGCCAGGCCATGTGCACCTTCAGGAGGTCACGGGCAGACCCAGGTGCCACGGGTCGACTGACTGAGATGACCGAGATGACTGGCTGATGCACCACCTGTGCCCCCTACTGTGCCAACTTGCTGTGCTTTAGCCACCCGGCACTCCGCTCGTTGATGTGAGCGTCGCTCCTCCGCCCTCCGTTGTTGCTGGAGGGCGACTGCCTCCAACTGCCCAGTAGCGTCCTTCACGAGCCTCCTCTACAGAGGCCGATCTTGACACCGCTGGTACCGGTCATCGGCAAGTCCACTCAGCTCCACGTCCTCCTGTACCACATCACTCCATCTCTTCTCTAGCCCGTACCACACCCGTTTAGCCCCCTCGATCCGGCCGAACAGAAGCTGTTTGGGCATGCGGTGGCTGGGCATGCGGGCTACATGACCCAGTCAACGCAGCCTTGCCTGCCGGAGGAGCACACCGATGGGACTTTGCCCAGATCTTTCAAGGATTTGTGAGCTCCTCACACAATCCAGCCTGGTTAAACCCAGGATGGATTGTAAGCAGGCCAGCCTAAATGTTTCTAACCGGCGAAGATGCTCTATTAGGGGGGTCCACGTTTCGCACACACACACACTGACACACACTCACACACACTGACTCGCTCACCTGGTGAGCAGCATACCGTGTAGAAGCCACGTGCAGAGCAGGCCCCCGCGAGGCATGGTGAGTCGCCTCTCTGTGAGTCGCCAGTCTGAGTCGCCTCTCTGTGGCCAGGGATCATCACGCGGGAGGGGGTGGAGGAGGGAGGGGGGAGGGGGTGGAGGAAGGGGGGGTGGAGGAGGGGGGAAGGGGGTGGAGGAGGGAAGAGGAGAGGGGAGGGGGTGGAGGAGGAAGGAGGGGGTGGAGGAGGGGGGGGAAGGGGGTGGGGGAGGGGGAGAGGTGGAGGAGGGGGTGGTGGAGGGGTGGAAGAGAGGGTGGAGGAGGGGGTGGTGGAGGGGTGGAAGAGGGGGTAAGGGGATAGAGGAGGGGGCGGAGGAGAGGGTGGCAGAGTCGGGAGGAGGGGGATGGAGGAGGGGGCAGGGGGTGCCTTGAAAGATCTCCCAGCCACGTGGGGAGGGGGGGGGGTGATCCGCGTGGTTCTTATCACCAAGACGCACACAGAGAGACACATGCCTAGCGATCGTGACAACTCTTCTCATAGTCATCATCAGTAGCAGCAGCAGCCGTGGTTTATCCTATAAACTACTATTATTATAAACTACCCAATCAACTCAGTTGTATCGTTACCAGGTGTGTAGGGGTAATTGTCACTCACCATTCAGCAGGCCTGTAGTACCCACTTATTGTCAATAGGGAGCAGAGGCCTTTCTTCGCCAGGGCAAATGTCCAGGGGCCAGAAAGGGGCCAACGGCAGATCCCAGTCGACGGATCCTGGGACACATTCCCAGGGCCCCCGGGGGGGGGGGGGGGGAACTGGAAGAATGATGTCACCTTCCAGGATGACCCAGAGTGTTCCAGAAGGAGGGCGTGGCTCGGGCGGAGCAAGCCACGAACGGGTATATAAGCCAGAACACTCAGAACTCTGGCTCAGTTATCTGCAGACTGAAGACCGGGCTGGAGAATAGGACCCTGGACTTAATTCTAGATTTGAAGCTTTCGTGACTGCAAGGATTCATATTCTTAGGTTTTTTTTCGGTAAAGTCACGTAGGTAAAACATTTTTTTAATACAAATTAATAAAAGTAAAATAAAAAATAAAATAAAAATCACGACGTTTCGGAGGCAACACAAGCTTCCGTCTTCAGGTGGAACCGTCACAGCACGATAACAAGCTATCGATAACAAGCTATCGTGCTGTGACGGTTCCACCTAAAGACGGAAGCTTGTGTTGCCTCCGAAACGTCGTGATTTTTATTTAATTTTTATTTAACTTTTGTTAATTTTTATTTTAAAAATGTTTATTACCAACGTGACTTTACCGAAAAAACCTAAGAATATGAATAAGGACCCTGGACTCCAAGCTCCGCGGTCCTTCTAAGGGCCGGAGCTCAGGGAGGTCAGGGGTCAGGACCCACAGACCAGGAGGTCGGGGTCAGTCAGCCTCCCCTAGGTCCCAGCCGGAGGACGATAGGGAACGGGTTAGCAGTGTTAGGTCCCGTATAGTTCGGAGGCCATAGCTCCATAGGTATCGGCTGAATGGACCGATATACCCTTCATGGTCGGGACATTTTCTTGGTTCTTTCGGTAAAGTCACGTAGAAGGGAAGTTATGAAATAATAAAAATAAAACATAATAAATAATATAATATTATTTTATTATGTTTCATTTTTATTATTTTATTACTTCCTTTTTACGTGACTTTGCCGAAAGAACCAAGAAGACGAATCCCTGCAGTCACGAAAGCTTTAAATCGAAAGGTAGGGACTTTGTAGTAAAGACAATAAACCAACGTGTTGCCTCATGAGAAGTTTATTCGTCAGTATTTACAACACTACAGGTGTAAGAAGGCCCTACTGAGGTGCGCTGTAGCACTTTGTCAGAAGCGACGTGGCCATCACCAATGATAGCAGCTCAACGGAGTGGCTGATGTGATCATCATCATCATCGCGTGGACATTCATAGCAGCAGCCAAACACTCTAAACGCGTGGTGATGTCGATTCTAAAAGTGGAGGGAAAAAATCGGAGGACTCGGAGAAAAATCGACGGAACCACGGAAAGAGAGAAACACACAAACTCCAAATATACTACAGCAGACGACAGGGACACAGCGTCACAGTGTCACGTGTCACAGTGTCACGTGTCACCTGTCACAGTGTCACAGCGTCACGTGTCACCTGTCACAGTGTCACGTGTCACCTGTCACAGTGTCACAGTGTCACTTGCCACAGTGTCACGTGTCACGTGTCACAGTGTCACTTGTCAC
This sequence comes from Lampetra fluviatilis, assembly GCF_964198595.1. Classification (NCBI taxonomy): domain Eukaryota; kingdom Metazoa; phylum Chordata; class Hyperoartia; order Petromyzontiformes; family Petromyzontidae; genus Lampetra; species Lampetra fluviatilis. The sequence goes on along the minus strand of NC_136347.1, from coordinate 2,478,247 downwards.
AGTGTCACATTGTCACAGTGTCACGTGTCACCTGTCACAGTGTCACGTGTCACCTGTCACAGTGTCACAGTGTCACGTGTCACAGTGTCACGTGTCACATTGTCACAATGTCACAGTGTCACGTGTCACCTGTCACGGCGTCACCGGCTCGACGCTCTGACGAGGCCACAACGACTGCCTGAGCCAGCGAGAGGGGACCGTGACATCTGACACTTGATGAGTCAGCGGACTCGACACCCAGCCAGACGCGTGACTTCAGCCCAGGATTGTCACCGTTGCTGACTCAGCAGCGCAGCTCAACGCGCCCGTTGCGAACCTCACCCCTCGCCTGAGACTGAGAGAGACACCCAGACCCAGGGCTCGAACCCGGCTTCTCGGGGTGTCTGACACGGCCATTGCGAACCTCACCCCTCACCTGATACTGAGAGAGACACCCAGACCCAGGGCTCGAACCCGGCTTCTCGGGGTGTCTGACACGGCCATTGTGAACCTCACCCCTCGCCTGAGACTGAGAGAGACACCCGGACCTAGGGCTCGAACCCGGCTTCTTGGGGTGTCTGACACGGCCATTATGAACCTCACCTCGCCTGTGACTGAGAGAGGCACCCAGACCCAGGGCTCGAACCCGACTTCTCGGGGTGTCTGACACGGCCATTACGAACCTCACCTCGCCTGAGACTGAGAGAGACACCCAGACCCAGGGCTCGAACCCGACATCTCGGGGTGTCTGACACGGCCATTGCGAACCTCACCTCGCCTGAGACTGAGAGAGGCACCCAGACCCAGGGCGACTTCTCGGGGTGTCTGACACGGCCATTACGAACCTCACTGAGACTGAGAGAGACACCCAGATCCAGGGCTCGAACCAAACTCCGTGTGTGTGGAGCGGCAGTGTCGTGGTTAGAGCCCCGCGCTCCAAACCCGGCCATCCGGGTTCAATGCTTGCTCACGGCCAACATCAGTGGCGATTATTTGAACCGGTCCTGGGACTCCTCTACATCGACTCAGCCTCAAACGAGTACCTGGCGTATAGCGGTGTGTAGTGAACATCGCCACCGGGGGAGACAAAGGCGGTCGGGCGGGCGTGGTACTGGCCACCCAGCCCATCGTGTGCCACAGTGTCGGTAGCCTTCATAGGTGCTCGCTAACAGCACTTGCCTCCACATCCTGCTAGAGGCTACACGGGGGAACTTTGTGTCAATCTTCAAAGGCGCTGTTGCTACTCACTACTAACAGCGCTTGCCTCAACAGCCTGTTAGAGGCTATACGGGGGACCTTTGCCTGTGTCTAGCTTAACCAGCGCTGCTGCTACTCGCTGCTAACAGCACTTGCCCCAATAGCCTGCTAGAGGCTACACGGGGGACCTTTGTGTCTACCTTTACAGACGCTGCTGCTACTCACCACTAACAGCACTTGCCCCAGCAGCCTGCTAGAGGCTACACAAAAAACCTTTGTGTCTATTTTCATAGGCGCTGCTGCTACTCACCACTAACAGCACTTGCCCCAACAGCCTGTTAGAGGCTACACGGGGGGCCTTTGCCTGTGTCTTCCTTCATAGGCGCTGCTGCTGCTACTCGCTGTTAACAGCACTTGCCCCAACAGCCTGTTAGAAGCTACACGGGGGCGGGGGGGGACCTTTGTCTTTGTGTTGTGACACCTCGTCACGCGCATGGAGGCACGTGCTGTGTGTGTGTGGAGGGGCATGCGGGCATATTGCGAGCAGGGCCACAAGTCTGATCCGGAACAATCCGGCAGGAACTGGGGGCGTCGATACTCAGGGCGGCAGGGAAACGAATTTAATCGGCACCTTTAATTTTTCATTTCTCCACCATGGCGTGTCTATGAGCCTCGTTCTTGTGCATTACGCAGGCAGACTGTCCCACAGCCCCGACCCGTGCAATGTAAATGATACATTCTGTGACTTCAAATCAAGAGTAAAGAGAAAGAACCAAAGAGTATGAATTGCTGCAGTCACAAAAGCTTAAAATCAAGAGTCAGCTATCTTACCTTATCCAGGATTTTATACGGCGCTTTTCTTTTTTGTCAAAGCGCTCTAAAAGTGGTTCATTAGTTATTGGCTGATGGGGATAGGGAGGGGATTTGAGTGTTGTGGAGGGGTGGAAGGGTGATGCCAGGGAGAGGGAAGGGCGAGGTGAGGAAGGGGAAGGGAGAGGATGGTTACGGTTTTAAGAACGAGAGCAGGAAGTAGTTTAACACGTAGTAGGCTATTGTGACCAATATAATCCACAATGCAGGTTTTTTTGGTTAGAGCACGTAAATATATAAATGTGTCGTTAAACCTGACTTAAAGCTTTCGTGTCGGAGCCGGTCGAACATTGCTGCCCATTGAGTTACGTGGATACGGTCGTTTAGAAGTATTTTAGTCGTTATTTTTCTTTTTAATTGCATAAATATTACCAATTAATTCATCGATGAAAACTAAACGTTAAAAACCTACGTTACGAATCTACACACTCACAGGGAGAATATTGTGTTGACCTATTTATTTTGATCACAGAATCTTGCCCGCGAATTTATTGAAGCCTTAGCCAATTGATAAGCATCTGCTGAAGCAGGCACACTGCCGCACACCATTATTCTAAGACAATTCGTTAAATGCATAATCTTACCGATTAATTCATTGACGCATACTTTGCCTTCGAGATATGTTTCTTTATTGCCGTTCGTATGAATATCGTTGCATGCATGTTTAAGGACTTTTTCCTATCACCGTATATGCTCGCGTTACTCCGAGGAATTAATCGATTGTTCTGATTACCCAGTTTGACAACGTAATCATTGAGGATTAAATGTACGGATCAATGAGGAGAACATCTCCAGGAGTACCGTGTTGACAATTCCAAGCATAAGAGTTCGCATATTAGAGTGTTATGTTTTTGTTTAGAAATTAAAGTTGCTTAACACAGAAATGTCTGAGTGGTGCCTTCCTAAGTTCATGCATAATAATCTTAATTATAAGAACTGTATCCTGCGGTGAGATGTGAATTTGGAGACCTGATATAAACACACCAAGACATCATCAGTAAATGTGAAAGCAAGAATCATTGGATTATCCCGATTGATAATACAACCCTAGACAACGAAGCCAAGCTTAATTTAGCATAATTACATCACACTTGCATAACTTCATACAACTCATTGTATTATCCCGATCGATAATACAGTCCTAGACAAAGCATAATTATCATAACTGCACACATTAGCATAAGCGCATACATTTGCATAGCTCAATATGAGTACCTCCCTAATTAGCATAATTTGTGCATAATTACATAACTTGGCATAATTTCGGATCATTAAGCATGTTTCCATTTTCATTTAATTTGTATTATTTTGTATTAATTTTTCAAGACCCAGCATATACAACACAGGTCAGGCAAAGCCGTAATCATAATAAATATTGGGGGGGCACATCCCCCCCCCCAATATTCAAATATTCTCAAAATGTCCCCCCCAATATATTGCTATAAAATAGATTTCTGTTTATACGATTGCGGTTATGATTGTACTTTGTTAATCCCTAATCTCTGCCATTACATACAATGACACAATAAAAGGTGAAAAAGAAAAAAACAGAGCAATGTAATACAATACACTATTAGACATTGTAAAAAAAAATCCATCCTATGTTAGTGGATTTTTAATATTTTAGGCAGCAAATGGCAAAAAATTCGTTTTCAAAATGAGATTTTTTTTCTGGGGGGGGCCTACACCCCCTGGAAGATTTGGTCCCCCCCAATGTTGACTCCATGGCTATGGCCTTTTGGTCAGGTATTGAACATCTCCTCGCCACCGCGGCACCCAGTAGTGAGAGACGAGAGAGAGCGAAGATGAGAGAGTAGGGTGGTGTGGCGAAGAGCACGGACGAGGGATGTATCGGCCCAGCAGCGATGGACGCCAAGAGAGATGCCGTGCTCCAGGGTAGCCACGTGGCTCTAGAGCCGAGGCCTTCACTTGAAGACGCAGAAGGTGAGCCAGTAGAAGACGTTGAAGAGGAGGAAGAGCGTGGGGAAGAGCACTCGAGCAGTGCGGTCGATTCGCTCCGCACTCCACGGGTGCAACGCAGATAGGACCCCCGTAGCTGCCTGCGCACGCACACAAAGGCAAACATCCCCCATGTATCGATTTAAAGCTTTCGTGACTGCAGGGATTCATCTTCTTGGTTCTTTCGGTAAAGTCACGTAGAAGGGAAATAATAAAATAATAAAAATACAACATCATAATATTTTATTAGAACCTTCCCCGACGGTATGTGGAGGCTACATGGGGGATCTTCTTGGTTCACGTAGAAGGGAAATAAAATAAAACATTTTTATATGTGTAGTAATTACTCAGGAGGCTTGACGACGGGATCGGAGGCACACTTATTTATTAACACAACTTGTATACAGTTAGCGAGTATACACAGGACCTAAGGGGTAACGTCCCCTTACTCGGCTAACAGGGAGACACAATATCTAAGCCCCGCTAACCTAAGCCCAAGTCCTCCACTAGGGAGCTAGGGGAGGCTACCTGTCCCAGCCCTGGTCAAGCTGGGATCCGACCCCCTGAGTTCCCAGACCTGCTCGTCAGTCTGGGCTCTCGGGGCCACGCCACCGGCTTGCCCTGGTCGGCCCTTATAAGGACAGCGAGCCAGGGGAGCTCCGGGGCCTATTCTAGCTGGTCTTCCGTCTTCGCTGGTTAAAGCTGATACCTCGACCTCGAGCCCTCCGGCTCACCCCCTCTTATAGTCCGCGGCCCCCCCGGGAGGGGCCCGTGGGGGATGCAGGTGCGGACGTCGGTGTGGCCACCTCCTATGTGTACGGCCCTAACCACGCCCCTTGTGTTTGTTTGCCATCCGCTCCCATACACAATTACACCTCTACATCTGTAATAATATTTTATAATGTTTTGTTTTTATTATTTTATTATTTCCCTTCTTATTTAAAACATAATAATATTTAATAATATTTTATTATGTTTTATTTTTATTATTTTATTATTTCCCTTCTTATTTCCCTTCTACGAAAACCAAATAATAAAAATAAAACATAATAATATTTAATAATGTTATATTTTTTTATTTTATCATTTCCCTTCTAAGTGACTTTACCGAAAGAACCAAGAAAATCCCCCATATAGCCTCCACATACCGTCGGGGAAGGTTCTGTTCGCGAGTATGCAGCAGCAGCACCTACGAAGGCCGGCACTTTGTCACACGAGGGGGTTGGTGGCCAGTTTGAAACCGGCCAGCCACCCTGGTTAACACTGCGATGTGTATCATTTACGATACAGATACCACGTTGAGAATCCCTCGATTTTACGAACGTTCGCTGGAGGAAATTTCGCGTTCACGCAATTGACAAATTGTGGACACTTTTCGATGAACGAAATCGGATTTCCGCGTAGAACGAAATTTCACTACGGCACGCGCCATGCAATCATCAAACAAGAAGGCTGCATACTCCATCCGCTACTGGACATTCGTGACAAAGCGCCTCATGGCTCATCAGATGGAACCACAAACGTCTTGAAGTGGCGAACGCACCACGGCTGAGCCGTGTGTCTCGCCACCCCGAATGGGAGATGGAGAAGGCCGAGAGAGAGGAGAGGTGTGGACGTGGGCACCGTGTGGTGTCCATAATCAAGGTTTCCGGGTTAGATCGCGCAAGTATACATGTGTCTGGACCCTCCACCACCCGACACGGCCAATTAGTAATCAGGGATTTGTCACGTAAACAAAACGCGCCAAATCGTTACTACTTCAACCCAACTGGTGTGTTGGAGAGTAAATCCACAACATTTACAATTTTAGTACGCCGTTTCGCTGGTAATTACATCTAGCATCATCGGGCGGTTTGCCAGAACAGTGAGGCCATCCACCTGCTTCCGGTCTTAAATAGATCAAGATGACGTCATCACTGAACCCATCAGGTACAGAAATCAGCGGCGGTGGACGGGGGAGTTATTGTAATTATATAATTGATTAGTAATATCTTTCCTCAATACCTCAACCTTGTCACTGCTCGGATTGGCGGACGAGAGGCTCCTGGCTTGTCTGGACATCACGTTGACCGCAGCGAACTCGAGCAGAGACGAGAAGACGAAGATGAGGCACGTAGCCATCCAGATGTCCATCGCGTTGACGTACGACAACTGCAAGACAGTGGTGGGCGGGCGTCGGGTTAATTGATCCGACCGATTGTATTTGGTGGTGCCCCTGCTGCGTTGTGTCATCGGCATAACGACCTGCCGATTGGCATCAGAGAAGCTGGTAGTTTGTGCACGTTTTCATCGTCATCATCATGAGCATCATCATCGTAGATGCATGCGCATGGATTTATTCATGTGCTCGCTCACCAAAATCCAGTGGCATGGAATGAACCCAGGCTGGCTAGTGGTGGATTTGCTGGCGCCAGCCTCGTGAGTTACTGGTGCCGGCCACGTGTTCTAGTTATTATGTAAAGTAAAAAACAAAATGGCGCCGCGCGAGCTGGCTGCCGTACGACATCTCCAGCGTCGCGTCTCCTCCTTCCCATCGAGCTTAGTTATTCAGTACCCCCCCCCCCACCTTCTCTTTATCTTCTGTATGCCCTTAGCCACTGTCTTTAGCTACTTCGCTTTCATATTCTATTCATTCTAGATTTGAAGCTTTCGTGACTGCAAGGATTCATATTCTTAGGTTTTTTCGGTAAAGTCACGTAGGTAAAACATTAAAATTAATAAAAGTAAAATAAAATAAAAATCACGACGTTGTGTTGCCTCCGAAACGTCGTGATTTTTATTTTATTTTACTTTTATTAATTTTAATGTTTTACCTACGTGACTTTACCGAAAAAACCTAAGAATATTCTATTCACTTTATTTTATTATCTTCTTGGCCGCACTGAGTGGCTGACCTCGGCCTCCAGGACTTTGAGTCAAGATCACTCTGGCTGCTTCTCACTGCCTGCCGGCGTCGTCTGCCGGCGTGCAGCCCGTGCACTGCCAGCACCCACCGCTGGCCTGGGGTGTTGTCGACGTCCCTGGGCGAAATCGGGTGCGGCCCGACCGTCTGTGGATCCGGAATTTTGACTGCCTCCATGCTGGGCAAGTGGCGACCCCTACCGTTGTATCGCCGCCACTACAGGCGCCCCAGTGCTGCCTCCGACGTACTGTTGACGTGGCAGCTTTGTCCACATTGCGGCCTCCTCCTCAAAGAGGAGCAACATCGCGCATGTTTATACATTGTCATTACATTTACGTGTGCCGCTTGGGTCACCAGGTTCGTAGCACGGCGCATTAACCAGTGCCAACCACTGCACTACCGCCGTCCCTCAGTTCACCTTGGGCAGCGAGGACCGTGCCCCGCTGCTCTGAGTGGTGAGGGTGAGGACGGTGGTGATGCCCAGGGCGACACGGGCCGGCGCCGCGTCAGGGTTGATCCAGAAGGAGATCCAGGAGAGGAGGACCAGCAGGGTGCTGGGGATGTACGTCTGCGTGAGGTAGAAGCCCATGAGACGGCGCAGCGTGAAGTTCGCCATCAGCATTGAGAAGTTTCCTGTGGTCCCCCCAGCAGAAAGAAGCAGATGCACCCCGACCACTGGAATTATTGCACCATAGACTCAACACTGCACCAGTACATTTAAGAAATCCCCATCAACCTCCCTCCGTTCCCCTCTTTATCACCTCTTCTCTATTCCCAATTCCCTTCTTCGCCCCTCCACTCCATCCCGTCCCTCCCCTATAGAAAATGTGTGATCCCATGTGGCCCTCTTTTACAGCCACTCACTCTTGGGCCCTTGCACTGCCCTTGTAATTTTTATTTTATTTACCGCTAGCAACTTACAATTAGTGACTAAGACACGGCTATTGTGAACCTCCTTCCAGAGACGTGAAGACCCCGGGCAGGGCAGTACTGGCCTAATCTCTTTGACATGGCCATAATGAACCCACTGGGGCGCCACAGTGGCGAGATGAGGTTCACTACCTCATTTGGTATACAGGAGAGCAGGGGTTCAATCCTGACCCCGACGCCTACATATTTGGAGTTTGCATGCCTATCCCCATGGTTGCATGGATTTTTCTCTGGGTCCTGTGGCTTTTCTCTCCACATTTTAGAAGCAACATGCGTTTTAGAGTAGATGGCCGCTATAAATGTCCACACGATAAGCCACTTCATTGAGCTACCATTTGTGGCCAGGCGGCTTGTGAAAAAACAAAAGCTTATATAGCTCCTTCTTGGTTCTTTCAGTAAAGTCACGTAGAAGGGAAATAATAAAATAATAAAAATAAAACATAATAAAATAAGAACAGGTCTGTCGGAAAGACGCTGTCTTTCCGACAGACCTGTTCTTCACCTGAGGACGGCTGCTTGCGTTGTGGCCGAAACGTCGTGAGAATTGTATTTTATTATGTTTTATTTTTATTATTTTATTATTTCCCTTCTACGTGACTTTACCGAAATAACCAAGAAGATGAATCCCTGCAGTCACCAAAGCTTTAAATCGAAACGTATATAGCTCATTGGGCCTTGATAAAATGGCAATGGTTAAAGAGACACAGAACGAGAGCTTGAACCTAGGATCTCTGCATTGCGGGCCTAGTGTGGTTAAAATGGTGCTTTTTTAAACCAACCCAGGGCTTGACCCCCTGAATATCAGCAGTGATGTCCCAGTGTCTTTGGCTTGGCCATTAGAAACCTATGAGATTAGTGATAGACAATTCAGACCCAAGGGCTTAACTCTGCACGTGATAGGCGCTGACCTGTCCGGAGATGCCGCTCGGAGTGCGACAAGGTGACGTTCGTGAAGCTGTACTGGGGCAGGCTGATGGAGGGATCGTGCACCATCGGCCTATCTTTATCCCACATGAACACCAGGTCCTTCTGTGTGTATGCACCTTCAGGACAGAGCGCAGGGAGGACACGGATCACATGCATGGGTCGTCGGTTCCGTTCAGTCTCCCAGTGCGGCAGTTGAGACAACAGTACAAGCTGCTCAAACTCTCTACCCCCACAACCCCCACTCTCCAACGGCACTCTGCGTGTGGCATGGTAACGTGTGGGTAACTACCACTTCTAATAAGTGAAGATGTTATGACCAAATTGAGTTTTTATAAACGTGTGATATCCTCCAAATGGAAATTTCTGAATGTCAAGACGACATACTCTTTGGTTCTTTCGGTAAAGTCACGTAGCTGTAAAATAAAATAAAATCACTGCGATTTAATTTATTTTCTTTTATAGCTACGTGACTTTACCGAAAGAACCAAAGAGTATATGGATCCCTGCAGTCACGAAAACTTCAAGTCAAGACGACACTTGTAGTGCACATGATAGCGCACACCGATAGCTTACCCATTAGATCACCCAATAGCACACCAGGTAGATCACCCGTTACATCGCCCAATCGCACACCAAGTAGCTCACCCGATAGCATGCTGCGCCAATGATCGTTATTGAACTCACCACTGGAAATGTAGAGCGGGCACACCTGTGTGTCCATCGGGAAATCGTGCAGGTTCATGGGGCAGCTGAGGGTCAGCGATATCCTGGATGAACAGAATGATACAAATCCTCATCAGGGTTCAGATCTTCGTAATTGACCTTCATTTACCCTTTTAAACTGGTACAAAACTGACACCTTTATACAAGGCATCATGTTTGCAATAACCACAACACAAGTAGTCAAAAATGCAAACAAAAAGAAGCAACTCTGATAATAATATGCACTGTCCTTGAAGTTGATTGGTCCACACCCGAGACGGCTTTCTTTAGAGCCTAGTCCCCATTGGTGTAGGGCCAGATGACACCAGAAGTGCGCTGTCTTTGAGTTGTACGCCTTCTGGTGTCATCTGGTCCAACACCAATGGGGACTAGGCTCTAAAGAAAGCCGTCTCGGGTGTGGACCAATCAACTTCAAAGACAGTGCATATTATTATCATTATCAGAGTTGCTTCTTTTTGTTTGCTTTTTTGACTACTTGTGTTGTGGTTATTGCAAACATGATGCCTTGTATAAAGGTGTCAGTTTTGTACCAGTTTAAAAGGGAAAAAAACCCACTACTATATTTTGCCACTGGTAAAAGAGATCTCAGTGACCTTCATTTGTGAAGAGGAGACTTGGACTGGTGTACTTCAACTTTCTTTTGTTGTCACCGCTCGAAAACCACAGCAACACCTCGTCATCAAACCAACCTCGTTCCCTCGTTTCACAGTCCCTTTGCTTAAACTTCTCTGCCCTTCTCCACCAATTGCCTTTCTCTAATTTCCCACTCTTTCTACGATCCGTTTCTCCACATCAATCTGATTTGTCATCCACTCGCCAATCGGCTTGCGTGTCGTGCACGTCAGTAGTCGCACCCACAATCTCTATTCCTTACCCGAGCGTGCCGCGTATGTGCGTGGCGTCGGTGACCCCTGACTTCCGACTCTTCTTCGGTGTATTCCCCATGTGCGTGTGTGTCGGTGCGGAAGGTTTGCGTGTTGTTTGTGCAGTGCGAGTGCGTGAGAATGGATGGAATATCCTCGACAATTGTATTACAGCAAACCATTACCTCTCGCGGGTTTAGTTATCACCATCCTCAAACTATGTCCGGGACACTTGTTCCAGTGCCCAGTGTTTTATTATTATTTTATTAAAAGTACCCCGAGCCATGAACTGAACGCCACGAGGGCATTTTTTAAATCCTTTATATTAAGTGCACTTGCTTGCTTGCTTACGACCTTGCAAATCTTTCGGTCGTTTTTTTAACCCACTTCCCGTGATCCCATCGAGCTGACATTTTCCACACAGACTCGTTGTGCGTGACAATTAATGTTCGTGAAAAATTTTTTCAAAAATTTTACACTTTTTAGGACAAAAATATTATATTTAATTACCAATTGCTTAATGCTTGCGCTGCAATCATCTGACCCATAGGTGGCAGCCATCTCAAGCCAGAGGACAAGAGGACTCTAGCCGCCACGCATATAAAGGATTTAAAGTGAAAACTTTGTTTTTACGGGTTCATTTTTTAGAAATGTTAAAAGGTGTTAGTATTTGAATGCCCTCGTTCTGGGTGAGTGGTATGGAAGATCATAGTTCCCTTTTTCTAGATGACCGGGGGGAAAGAAAGATGCTTAAATAAAATCTTGAAAAAGAATGTTTCACCCTTTCTAGCAATAAACGACCAAATAGATACCTTTTTATTTGTAAGGAATCAAGTCCGCATTAACCACACGTAATTGTGGTGAACATGCAAACATAGAGGCTCTGATGACACTGGTCAACACACTTTTTCTGGCATAAGGTATTCCAACGGTTGTAAGGTAATTTTGGGGTGCTGATTCCAAATCTGGCATCAGTTTTTGTCTATTACATCAGGTTTTTGAGATATCAAATATTGCATTTTCAATAAAAACTGCAGAAGAAAAATATTAAATAAATGTTGATATCTACATAAAATGATATTATAAACACACTATCCTAAAAATACAGCACCATATTTTAACACTAAAGCAGTCACTGACTCGCAACAACTTGCAATCATAAGTGACAGAGTTAATTTCGGGTAAAATCAATGAAAATGGGGTATGGCGATAGCATTAAAATGATGTGATAGAGCAAATCTGAGATCAGATTTGGAATCAGCATCCTGAACTTATTCTAGAACAGCTGCAAAAGTCCAGGCCAGAAAAAAATGTTTTTTTTTTGTTGACCAGTGTAATATTTGACATATTCCTTTGAAACTGATTGGCCTACACCAGAGACATCCTTCGTGTCCAAGCCTCACCAGTGACGGACCAGTGAACGCCAAAAGGGCGAACGGTACAAACCCTTCACTTTAAGGCCATTCGTAGCTCTGAGTTGTAGCTGTAGGATAGAGGAACAACCTGATGGAGTAGAGTACATTTCCATTCTCCCAAATGCGCAGCATGCTGTTGGGGGAAACGGTGTCGTGCACGAGGGCCTTCTTCTCGTTGACAAAGTTGAGGTCGGGGATCCAGATGAACTTGCTGATGCTCTTGTCCAGGTCTATGGTGGTGAAATTTTGTTTTGGTTTGAACTCGAGTCGATTGTCGTTCCAATGCTGCCACAATATGAGATCCACTCGGAAATCCTGGAGGGGTGGGGTGGGGGGGTGGGTTGACAGTATACACGGTGTGCGTGTCAGCAGAATGGAGGAACTGTGACAAGGGTCATGGAGGGGCCCATTTGGAAGCTCCTGGAAGCGGCTGGTGGGTTCGAGAAGGGAGGCGTGGCCAGGGCGGAGCCAGGCCACGCTGGTAGCATTAAAGGGGCCAGGAGCCCGAAACGTCGTGATTTAATTTATTTTATACCCACGTGACTTTACCGAAATAACCAAAGAATATGGATCCCTGCAGTCACGAAAACTTCAAATCTAGATTGGAAATGTACTCGTTAAATTGGCAATCCACACCTATTTAATTGTTCCAGAATCCAATTCTGCATCAACTGCCGAAGGAATCGGCCACATTCAGAATTGGGCCATTTGTAATAACCCCAACGCTCAATCAAGAAAAGTCCACAGAACTGATCTTCAGGCCAAAGGGTAGACACGGCAGCTGCGGCATCAACCACTAACCCCGATCCACCTCCCCTTCAATTTATCGAGAGAGGCGGTGATGAAAATTTGGGTGTGGTCATCACCAGTAACTTTTCAATGGCCCCCCACATTGCCTCGATAGTTGTGGTCGTGTGCTCGTACGTTATATGCCCTAGGCACACATCGCTGTCAACACATATGGTTTACCCCGTATTCTTGTACAGGGGAATTGAGTTTTCAGGTCTATACGGCGTACAACCGTTTCAATATGGGAAAAACATAATTGTTGTCTATTTGTGTTTTCCCTTGTGATGGGATTTTGTAGGATGAACGTTGGGGTTTATAAGGGGCACGGGGTGACCCAGTAAGGTCTGAATTGGTCTGTAATAAGGTAAGGCACCGATCAGGGGTTGAAAGGTATGCGCAATCACGAGCGCATGGAATGCCTTGATGCTGCATATATTCTTTCTAGATTTGAAGCTTTCGTGACTGCAAGGATTCATACTCTTAGTTTTTTCGGTAAAGTCACGTAGGTAAAAAATGAAATTAAAATTAATACAAATAAAATAATAAAATAATAACGACGTTTCGGAGGCAACACAAGTCTCCGTCATCAGATGGGACCGTCACAGCCAGATTTGCTCACTTGATACAGCAAATCTGGCTGTGACGGTCCCACCTGATGACGGAGACTTGTGTTGCCTCCGAAACGTCGTGATTTTATTATTATTTCATTTGTATTTATTTTAATTTCATTTTTTACCTACGTGACTTTACCGAAAAAACTAAGAGTATGCATATATTCTGTTTTAATCTCGACCCTTACCGCCAAGATGAGCGATGTTTGTATTTTGTTGTATAGAGCAGCACTATTAGACCCCCCCCTTCCCTTTTGGCAATGAGTTGTAGCCCTTACCACCTTTCCCCCGTGTATTTTTTAAAGTGTTTCCGAAATGATATATGCAGCCGCGGCGTGTCGGCTGCTTTAACTCACTTGAGTGTGTGTAAAAACATGCTTTATTATTTAAAAAGGGATCGAACCCACGACCTCCTGTATACCAGGCGAGGTATTTGACATCTCCTAGCCACCGTGTATTAACCAGCAGTGTGGCTGTGAGCTGCAATTGTGAGCCCCTGCAACAAGCAGCAAATACGCTACCGCTTGTTAGTTTCTTAAGTTTGTTGAGACAGCTAGCCAGGATCGGGAAACACTTAGCCCACTTTTCTGCAAGTCTATGTGTCTTGGAGTCTGAGTCTCTGTTATTTTAGTCATTAAGTTTTTAAGCCGGCAGGCTAGGATTTGGGCAAAGCTTACCCCACGTTTCACCCAGTCTCTATGAATCGCTGAGTCTCTGTATTTCCATTTAGCATGGTTGGCTACGTATGGTGAGAAATAAGTTCTACATACATACCTACCTCCTATGACTATTTCTGCGAGTCTATGTATTTCTGAGCCTCTACGTTAGTTTGTAGTCGGAGTGTCGGGTCTCTGTGTGTGAGACACGGCCGTGTTGAGCGAGCCCCGGGCGATGCAAGTCGACTGTTGTGCTGCCCGGCTACTCGCGTCACTCAGCGCGTTGTTAGGACCTCCGTTAGGAACTCGGCCATCACTCACCATGTTGGTCTCGTCTATGGGCCCGATGCTGCTGATGAAGATGCTGATATTGACATTGACGACATGGCCTAAAAGACAAACATCATCATCAGCAACAGCAGAATCCTCATGGGCAGCAGCAGTAGCAAACACAGCAGCAGTAGCAACAAAGACAGCCGCAGCAGCAGCATCATCTGGAGCATAACACTGGTCAACACACTTTTTCTGGCATAAGGTATTCCAACGGTTGTAAGGTAATTTTGGGGTGCTGATTCCAAATCTGGCATCAGTTTTGTCTATCACATCAGGTTTTTGAGATATCAAATATTGCATTTTCAATAAAAACTGTGGAAGAAAAATATTTAAAAAATGTGGATATATACATAAAATAATATTATAAACACACCATCCTAAAAATACAGCACCATATTTTAACACTAAAGCAGTCCCTGACTCGCAACAACTTGCAATCATAAGTGACAGAGTTAATTTTGGCTAAAATCAATGAAAATGGGGTATGCCGATAGCATAAAAATTAGATGTGATAGAGCAAATCTGAGATCAGATTTGGAATCATCACCCTGAAATTAGTCTAAAACAGCTGCAAAAGTCCAGGCCAGAATTTTTTTTTTTTTGTTGACCAGTGTAATCTATTAGCACGGTTGGCTACTTACGGTGTGAATGAAGTTCAACATACAACTGTAATGGGTTCCGGAGACACTTGTAGAGGTAACTTCTTCATTACAATACAACTCTCCAACAGTCCTGATACTCTGTTACAGCCTAGGTACACAGCCTAGGTACACAGCCTAGATACACTACTCTGGCTTCCTCGGAACTCGCCTTCACAAGGACGTAGAGCCGGGAGTTCCAGAGTCCCACCCCTGGCCCTCACAGCGTCCCAGGGTCCTTAGATGGCTGGTCTTGGGTCTTGGGTCTTGAGCTGCAACTGGCCCTCATCGGCCAGGGAGCTGCCCTTTTATGCCTCGTCCCCAACGAGGGGTGGGGTTGTGTGCGCCCCCAGATATCCCACAGAGCACACACAGCCCCCCCCGTTGGTGGTGCCAAGGGGCTTAACTGGCTGGGGTGCCTGGGATCCCAGCGCCTGGCGCCAAGAGGCCTAAGCGTCTGGGTTGCCTAGGGTCCCAGAGCCCCCAGCAGCCCCTCCCCTCTTATGTCACTACACAACTATGAACGCATCCTGAGCGCGTGAAGGACGTACGTCTGTATTGACACAGACCCCCACTGCTGCTGATTGTTGTGACACACTGCACCAGGTACTCGGATGAGCCCGAGTCGACTTAGGGGAGCCCCAGGAGCTGTTCTCATCTTCTCCACTGCTATTAGGGTCGTGAGCGGGAACGGAACTCGGGTCACCAAGTTTGTAGTGCGGTGCGCTAACCACTGCACCACCACTCCTCAGTGCATCGCTAATACAGAGCACTTCAAAAAAGTGTTAACACTTATATGGGACTATCGTTGTTAATGGGAAAAGAACGGATAATACACTGTAACATGATAACAAATCTTCTTGGTTCTTTCAGTAAAGTCACGTAGAAGGGAAATAATAAAAAAATAAAAATAAAACTATATTATACTTTTTATTATTTTATTATTTCCCTTCTACATGACTTTACCGAAAGAACCAAGAAGATGAATCCCTGCAGTCACGAAAGCTTTACATCGAAAAAAATGATAACAAATGTCTGTTAATAGCTTCCAAAAGTCAATCTCCACTTGTTCGCCATCATTGTCAACACGTGCCTGGACTCTTCTGCATGTGGTCTCCAGAGCCCGGAGGCACATTTCTCGTGGTATTGATGCAAATTCTCAGAAGTATTAAACAACTATTGAAGCACCCTGTCGAGATGTTAACCACCTCGCCTGGTCTACAGGAGGTCGTGGGTTCGATCGCAACCCCGACGCCTGCTACTGCTGTCTATTTGGAGCTTCCATGTAATCCTTCTCCCTGTGGTCGCGTGGATTTTTCTCCGGGGCCTCCGCTTTTGTCTCCAGATTTACGAAACAACATCACGCGTTTTGGATTGTCTGGCTGTCAATATGGCCACGGGATTAGCCAATTCGTTGGGTTATCATTTGTGGGCAGGTCGTTTCTGAAAAAGAGCTACATAGCTCGGTGTGCTGTACCTGGTAAAATATATGTTTAATAGACTAAGTTTGGGGCAATGTTCATTCCTAATATATAAAAGGGAAATTTGTGAATGTGTGGCTGTTCGAAATGTTTTATTTTTATTATTTTATTATTTCCCTTCTGTGTGACTTCACCGAAAGAACCAAGAAGATTTTAAGCTATCGTCCGGTTCAGTGATTCTGCACTTGCTCTATTACTACAATACTATACTGCCTTAATTTTTTTTATTAACGACTGGGTGTTTAAGGTGAGCGATTTGTCGTGTTTTCCGGCTGTTTGGCAAATGGAAACATACAATTACTTGACTATGCAAGTAAAGAAATTGTGTTTTAATATTTTGTTTTTTTAATTTAAGGCCCCATTATAAACACACGCTACAGGGTATAGGGGAATGAGTGACTGCGATAGTTGCGTACTTGGGGATCACGAAAGGGCTATCGGGGAAGGGACGGGGAGGAGTGGAGGTGCGAGAGAAGAGTCTGAGAATGAATTCTAGATTTGAAGCTTTCGTGACTGTAAGGATTCATACTCTCAGGTTTTTCGGTAAAGTCACGTAGAGAAAAAATTAAAAATAATAGAAATTATAATAGAAATAAAATAATAAATCACGACGTTTCGGAGGCAGCACAAGTTTCCGTCATCAGGTGGGACCGTCACAGCCAGATTTACTCACTTGAGACAGTAAATTTGGCTGTGACGGTCCCACCTGATGACGGAGACTTGTGTTGCCTCCGAAACGTCGTGATTTATTATTTTATTCTATTATTTTTTACCTACGTGACATTACCGAAAAACCTAAGAGTATGAGTTTGAGAATGGTCACATTCCTTGCCCATATCTTGTGCCACCACGGAGGGACGTTGCTCACAACGTCAATAACATCGCAACCAAACGCGAGTTTTGTGTTTTTAGATCCTCCAATTTGACTCCCTTGCACGAAGAGAGATGCGTGAATTTTTATTTTTATTTAGTCAACGTGTGCAGACCATTTGTGGAGCCGAGGGTGAAGGGGGGAAGGACGCAGCACGTGGAAGACCCGAGCACACTCGGAGGGACCCAACCCCGCCACCCCCCTCGCTCTTCCACATCCACCAGACGTCTCGCAGTGGTGTTGGTGGTGGAGGGGAGGGAGGTTTGCGAAGCTCACCGTTATTGGGCGGTCGGGTCTCCTTGATGTGGTCCTTCTGGTCAATCAGCTGCTGGACGAATTGGAAGTTTTTCTTATTTAGGGTCGCAATGACGACGGAGTCGCCGTCCTCTATATAATCGTAGTAATCGTAGTAATCGTATCCGGTGGCGTTCTCCGTGGGTTGAGCGTGAGTCGTACTGTGGGCAGGAGGGGATGGGCGGGATGGGGGGGGGAGACAACAACAACGTTCGGCCCGAATCGACCTACGGGACCGCCTCTCTCTCGCTACTGCGATCCCCATCGTGAGTTCCTCTCCGCCGATGTCGCCCAGAGCGAGATCTGTGGGCGTGGTGCGAAGGCGCTCCATCAACACGAAGTGAAATTCTAGATTTGAAGCTTTCGTGACTGCAAGGATTCATATTCTTAGGTTTTTTCGGTAAAGTCACGTAGGTTAAAAAATGTTTTATTAATAAAAGTAAAATAAAAATAAAATAAAAATCACGACGTTTCGGAGGCAACACAAGCGTCCGTCTTCAGGTGGAACCGTCACAGCACGATAGCTGCATCAAGTGATACAGCTATCGTGCTGTGACCGTTCAGGCGACGGTTCCACCTGAAGATGGAAGCTTGTGTTGCCTCCGAAACGTCGTGATTTTTATTTTATTTTTATTTTACTTTTATTAATTAAAAAAATTACCTACGTGACTTTACCGAAAAAACCTAAGAATACGAAGTGAAATGTGCGTGCGTTGAACTTCTTTCGCGCCGTACAGTGAGTGGTCAGCCGTGCACATCGGAGGTGTGGCGGGGGGTGGGGCGAGGATGAGAGCCGTGTGACAAATATAAAACTTTGAAAAAACAAAGGGGCCGTCCATAAATGACGTCACGCACCTAGGGGGGGGGGGGGGGTCAGACGTTTGTGACGAATAGATCACGACGTTTCGAATGCAACACAAGCGCTCGTCCTCAGGTGAAAATGTAAACCACACAGCGAGGGAACACACAGAGGGACATCGCACACATAGCACACAGAAAACGGCAAACTGCACAGAGGCAAATACAGCAAGAAGATGGGAGGGAACTCTTAACCAAAGCAAATAATCATAATCGAGGGTGTATTGCCCACTTAGAGCTGAGATAACCCCTTTAAAAAGGCATTCTACAATCGCATCCAATCAGAAAGGCAAAGACAAAGATCCCCCTGTAGTCTGAAAAGACTGTCGGGGCAAGTGCTGTTAGCGAGCACCTAATGAAGACCGTCACGACACACGAGGGAGTGGGGTTGGCCAGCACCACGCCCGACCGCCTTTGTCTCCCCTAGTGGCGATGTTTACACATTCAGGTCCTCATTAGAGGCCTGAGTCGACCACGAGCGGTTTAAATAATCGTCGCCGGTGTTGGCCGTGAGCGAGAATCGAACTCGTGTCATAGGCGGGTTCGTCACCCCTTACCCACGTGGTGCTGACCACCGACCCCCCCGCTCGTGTGCCAACAACAGCAGCAGCAGCTCCAGGAGGTGCTGCCTGCTGCTGCCTGCTGCTGCTGCCTGCTGCTGCTGCCTGCTGCTGCTGCCTGCTGCTGCCTGCTGCTGCCTGCTGCTGCTGCCTGCTGCTGCCTGCTGCTCCTGCTGCTGCTCCTGCTGCTGCCTGATGCTGCTGCCTGCTGCTACTGCTGCTGCCTGCTGCTGCCTGCTGCCGCCTGCTGCTGCTGCTGCCGCCTGCTGCCTGCTGCTGCTGCCTGCTGCTGCCTGCTGCTGCCTGCTGCTGCTGCCTGCTGCTGCATGCTGCTCCTGCCTGCTGCTGCTGCCTGCTGCTGCCTGCTGCTGCTGCCTGCTGCTGCTGCTGCCTGCTGCTGCTGCCTGCTGCTGCTCGGTCTGGTTGAGGCTATGCGGGGGTGGGGGGGTCATCTGCCGCTGTCTTGGTGGAACCTTTGGAAGAGCGAGTTCATCGTGGCCAGAAAGGTGACGGTCATGGTGAGCACGGCCCTCATGGCGCCCTCCTGCGGGGAGCAGCAAAGAACACGCGACGCTTAGAGGTGTGGGTTTGATTGGCACATCAGCAGCGTCGTCGTCATCATCATCGGCAATCTCAGAAGTAGCAGCAGCAGCTGCAGTAACATCGGCATCCAGCAGCAGCAGCAAAATCCGCATCATCATCATCATCGGCATCATCAGCAGCAATCTCAGCAGTAGCAATACAATCAACATCATCATTAGCAAAATTAACATCATCATTATCAGCAGCAAGATCAGCATCATAATCAGTGGCAAGATCGGCATCATAATCAGTAGCAATATCATCATCATAATCAGTAACAAGATCGGCATCATAATCAGTAACAAGATCGGCATCATAATCAGTAGCAAGATCAGCATCATAATCAGTAGCAAGATCGGCATCATAATCAGCAGCAAGATCGGCATCATAATCAGTAACAAGGTCGGCATCATAATCAGTAGCAAGATCGGCATCATAATCGGTAGAAATATTAGCAGCAAGATCAGCATCATAATCAGTAACAAGATCAGCATCATAATCAGCAGCAAGATCGGCATCATAATCAGTAACAAGATCGGCATCATAATCAGCAGCAAGATCGGCATCATAATCAGTAGCAAGATCGGCATCATAATCAGTAACAAGATCGGCATCATAATCAGCAGCAAGATCGGCATCATAATCAGCAGCAAGATCGGCATCATAATCAGTAGCAAGATCGGCATCATAATCGGTAGAAATATTAGCAGCAAGATCAGCATCATAATCAGTAGCAAGATCGGCATCATAATCAGTAACAAGATCGGCATCATAATCAGTAGCAAGATCGGCATCATAATCAGTAACAAGATCGGCATCATAATCAGTAGCAAGATCAGCATCATAATCAGCAGCAAGATCAGCATCATACAGTGGCAAGATCGACATCATAATCAGTAGCAATATCATCATCATAATCAGTAACAAGATCGGCATCATAATCAGTAGCAAGATCGGCATCATAATCAGTAGCAAGATCGGCATCATAATCAGTAACAAGATCAGCATCATAATCAGTAGCAAGATCGGCATCATAATCAGTAGCAATATCATCATCATAATCAGTAACAAGATCGGCATCATAATCAGTAGCAAGATCGGCATCATAATCAGTAACAAGATCAGCATCATAATCAGTAGCAAGATCGGCATCATAATCAGTAGCAATATCATCATCATAATCAGTAACAAGATCAGCATCATAATCAGTGGCAAGATCGGCATCATAATCAGTAGCAATATCATCATCATAATCAGTAACAAGATCGGCATCATAATCAGTAACAAGATCGGCATCATAATCAGTAGCAAGATCGGCATCATAATCAGTAGCAAGATCGGCATCATAATCAGCAGCAAGATCGGCATCATAATCAGTAACAAGATCGGCATCATAATCAGTAGCAAGATCGGCATCATAATCGGTAGAAATATTAGCAGCAAGATCAGCATCATAATCAGTAACAAGATCAGCATCATAATCAGCAGCAGGATCGGCATCATAATCAGTAACAAGATCGGCATCATAATCAGCAGCAAGATCGGCATCATAATCAGTAACAAGATCGGCATCATAATCAGCAGCAAGATCGGCATCATAATCAGCAGCAAGATCGGCATCATAATCAGTAGCAAGATCGGCATCATAATCGGTAGAAATATTAGCAGCAAGATCAGCATCATAATCAGTAGCAAGATCGGCATCATAATCAGTAGCAAGATCAGCATCATAATCAGTAACAAGATCGGCATCATAATCAGTAGCAAGATCGGCATCATAATCAGTAACAAGATCGGCATCATAATCAGTAGCAAGATCAGCATCATAATCAGCAGCAAGATCAGCATCATAATCAGTGGCAAGATCGGGATCATAATCAGTAGCAATATCATCATCATAATCAGTAACAAGATCGGCATCATAATCAGTAGCAAGATCGGCATCATAATCAGTAACAAGATCAGCATCATAATCAGTAGCAAGATCGGCATCATAATCAGTAGCAATATCATCATCATAATCAGTAACAAGATCGGCATCATAATCAGTAACAAGATCAGCATCATAATCAGTGGCAAGATCGGCATCATAATCAGTAGCAATATCATCATCATAATCAGTAACAAGATCGGCATCATAATCAGTAACAAGATCAGCATCATAATCAGTAGCAAGATCATCAGCATCATCAGCATCATCGGCACCCCTGTTGTATTCTCGCGGTGTGGATGGAGCCAGAGTTGGTGAATCACACACAGATGACGTTGTGAAACTCCCTTCTACCCGTGGGTGGGTGTCGGTGATGAGCCGTGACCCCCTGGCTCTACCAGGGGGAAGTGGTACAGCAGAATCTGTGGACGAATCTCCATCTGTTCCATCTGTACGGGATCGAGTGTTGCCCCCTCGCACGCTGTTCGGATTGTTTTTGTGTCCGGGCACTCCCATTTCCCCCCACGCGTTAGACGCGTTAATAGCCTCACGCACATCGTGATACATAGAGGGGACCGCAGAGCTTGGGACATCTGTTGGGAGCACCGGATCACTGCTTGTCTGTGGTTCCTGCTTGTACCTGCTGAGTCGCTTCGTCTCTGTCTCTGTGTCTCTCTCTGTGTGTCTCTCTCTGTCTCTCTCTCTGTGTGTCTTTCTCTTTGTCTCTCTCTTTGTGTGTGTCTCTCTCTCTGTCTCTCTCTCTCTCTTTGTGTGTCTTTGTCTCTCTTTCTTTGTGTGTGTGTCTCTCTCTCTCATTTTCTCTCTATCTCTCTGTGTCTCTCTCTCTGTGTGTCTCTCTCTTTCTCTTTATCTCTCTCTTTGTGTGTGTCTCTCTGTCTCTCTCTGAGAGAGCAATCGAATGCCGTGCGGTGTGTTACAAGCTGAGATTATGAAATGGTTTTAATAGAAATAATAAAATAATAAAAATAAAACATAATAAAATTACATATTATATTATTTTATTATTTCCATTCTACGTGACTTTACCGAAAGAACCAATAAGATGAATCCCTGCAGTCACGAAAGCTTTCAATCGAAATATGGTTTTAATACCTTTTTATTTATCAGCAGCAGCTGCGAACTCACTAACAATCATCATCAATAGCTTCATCAACATCACATCGATCTCCACCCAGCGGTGAATAGACCATGATGGCGATTACACTTAGAGAATAGAGAGATGAACACGTGGATTAGAGAACACACGCACAGCAGACACCACCATGCTCACATCGATTTCCATCCAGCAATGGATGGACCATGATGACAATAATCGACAGACGAAATGCGGAATCGATCTCAATGGGATCTCACCTGGCTCCAGCCGTGAACTTTGAATGGCTCCGAGGCTCTGCGCGCCCCACCGAGACCCCTCGTGTTTTTATTAACACCACGACGTCGCCTCGTCGCCTACATGCACTAGGATTTACAATCGATGGCATTCGCAAATTACACTGAAAGCCCCCACCACCCCCATCGCTCACGCGCGGCTAGGGCATTGCATTTGGTCCCGCGCATAGGCAGCAGCCAACCCAGCATCAAATTACGCGAAGGTGATGTGGACCCAATGTCAATGCCCTCCCCCTCACCCAGCGGCTGATGGGCTGTCAAAACATCTTCTTGTACATATACTCTTTGGTTATTTCGGTAAAGTCACGTAGGTAGAGGAATAAAATATAATATATCACAACGTTAAATTTCGATTTAAAGCTTTCGTGACTGCAGGGATTCATCTTCTTGGTTCTTTCAGTAAAGTCACGTAGAAGGGAAATAATAAAATAATAAAAATACAACATAATAAAATAATTCTCACGACGTTTCGGCCACAACGGCTGCTTGCGTTGTGGCCGAAACGTCGTGAGAATTATTTTATTATGTTTTATTTTATTATTGTGGTTAATGTAAGCATGATTCCTTGCAAAAGGTATCAGTTTTATTGCCAGAAAAACGGGGGAAAACCCTATTATTGTGTCAACAGGGGGTCAAAACTTATTCTCATTTTTCATACTTTGACACCGGCACAAAAGGCGTTCCCATGAGATGTGTCGGTGGGTGTCCGGCAAACGCAAAACAGCGCTCGGTGGTGCTGGACGGGAACGCGGTGGTGCTTGTGCCGTGCGATGGAAGGACAATTCCAGTCGACTTTAACACCCCCCCCCCCCCCACACGGTGCTCGTTGCCACTGCTCGAGACACCAGCGGTGGACTGCGAGACGCGGAGGAGGAGGAATCCGATGAGCGACGAAGCTCTTGGTCACAGATGTCCAGTAGAGAGGCACAAGGGGTTGGCAAGCTACAACAACACACGCATTAACTCTTGACTTAAAGCTGTCGTGACTGCAGGAATTCATATTCATTGGGTCTTTCGGTAAAGGCACGTAGATTGAATTTCGATTTTAAGCTTTCGTGACTGCAGGGATTCATCTTCTTGGTTCTTTCGGTAAAGGCACGTAGAATGGAAATAATAAAAATAAAACATAATAAAATAATTCTCACGACGTTTCATTCAGACTGTCTTCTCGACAGACCTGTTCACCACATGAGGACGGCTGCTTGCGTTGTGGCCGAAACGTCGTGAGAATTATTTAATGTTTTATTTTTATTATTTTATTATTTCCATTCTACGTGACTTTACCGAAAGAACCAAGAAGCACGTAGATTGGTTCAAAGAAAATAACAAAAAACGAATTATGCGAAGCGACCGCTTGTGTTGTGATCGAAACGTCGTAGTTTTTGGTTATTTTCTTTGAACCTATCTACGAGACTTTACCGAAAGTCCCAAAGAATATAAACACAACAAAAACCATTGTAGGAGTGCAAAGTAGAGACGTGGTAAGAAAATCACTAAACATTTAATTAACTGAATGCATAACTTATCAATAACTTTATTATAAACTTTATTAATAACTGTACTAATAACTTCATTAATAACTTAACTCGTTGACTGTGTAGGCTGCAGGAGGGTTTACGACACACGACGTTTGGCTGACCCCATCCCACCCTAGAGCCCAATAATGAATGTTGACCGCATCCCTTAATAGTTAGAAGGCGTGATGTGCTGTCAGGGAATATTTGCACTCCTGGTTTCATATTTTCAATGAGTCCCTCTTTGGTTTCCCAGCTGCTGAAGATCAACAACTTTGTTAATATTTGCAGGAGCTCACTATCGGGAATGATATTTTAAAAATAAGACTCACCGCAAACATCATTATCAGCAGCAGTTCTCCGACATAATTGCGTAGACCCTTTGTCGGTGTGAATTAGAGATGGAGTCCCTTCTATTTCAGTGTAAGAGAGTGTTGTTTAACAAGGCTGAGATCACGGTGGGTGACATTTTAAAGTGTGAGTGAGTGGGTAAATGGATAAGTGTTTGGGTGACAGTGAGTGTGTTGGTGGGTGAGATGGTGGGTGAATGGGTAAAGGATCGATTGAGACTAAGAGTGCGTCAAGTGAAGTTTATCTTTATTCACCCAGGGTTGAGAACTCAAGAAACCAGGACAGGAGCCGCGTGTACAAACGGTGACCTGACTCGCGAAAAGTGACGAAAGCAAAAATCTAATTGAAAAAATTGGCTAGAGGAAAGGACTCCAATGCAGCGGTGCCAGTTGTCGGTGTGGCTACGATGCGGGGTGGGCTGAGACATCCTCGGTCACAACGGAGCTTGGTTATCGCGCGTGTAGAAAAATTGTGCCCGAGAGCAATCCCGCAGCGAGGCCCGGACACATGCGTCACTAAAGGATGTGCGTTGTAAATTGAATCCGTAACGATGTGTAGTGGGTTCCAGGAGACTTGCGACGTGACTTGGAGGCAACACTTGTATTTATGACAACGTAACACGGCACCCCTTTACCCCGCTCTCTAGGGAGGTACAGCCTCCGGGCTAACGTGCTCTATCACTCGGGGTAATCTAGAGCCCTCTGGCTAGGGGTGACCTCGGGGAGATTGACTGACCCGATCCAGCCAAGGTGCGGGTCCTGACCACTGGTCCATACTCGGGCCCGGCCCTTACATAACTGCTCTAGAGGAGTTGTACACCCCTAGCTGCCACTGCAATTCATTGGCCTAAAATACAATGTTTCGCTCCGGATGATCGCTGCAATGTATGATCTGTGTTTTGATTTAGTGTGCTGATCTTAAAGGTGCATTGAAAAATGTTGACACGCCGACTGATGTTCCTGCTGTTGTGGAGCGACTCATGCAGCCAGCTATGGCTGCAGAGTTTGGTAGTACATGTTGTTTACGTCGTTTATTGTGAAAATTCGGTCACAGTTCCTATGATCACTGTTTCATTGCTTTTATGGCTTTATTTTGTTGATTTTTAAAAAAAAATTCGGTTTGGCCATGTTTGTTGTAGGACAGAGTTAGACTGATGGCCTTAATCTAAGTTGTCTTGTGGTTGTTGTTGTTTGACTTGCATCCCACTGGGATTTTTGCGCAGTGTTGGTGTACGGTGCTTTTTCTGCAATATTTTGCTGTCTTTTCTCGGATTTTCTGTTTGCACATAGTCACTTTAAAATGTTTTCTTGTTCATGTTTTTGTTTTTTTGTTTGTTGCGGTTGCACCCGATTCAAGAGCCAAATGGCTCACAGGGCTATACCTAATAAATGAAACTTGAAAACTTGAAACAAGGACGTCGGGTCCCAAAGTCCCAGGGTCCTAGCCTAGCTGGTCTTCAGTCTTCGTCTTCGTAGCACTGCCTCGAGCCGACCTTTTATACCTGTACCGGGGACTCTCCGCCCCCGGTACCGCCCCCTTTCTGGAACCTTCCAGTGGATTCTGGAAAGGCCCCCCCCCCAGCGCCTCACCTGGGGTCAGAGGTCACAAACGGGTTTTGATTCCGTACCCGTACCCGGCCGCACCAGGGTCGCAAATGGGTACCCATACCCTACCCGAAATGAGTGACAAACGGTTACTCACCGGTGACTCACGGCCTACCCGTACCCGGCCGCACCAGGGTCGCAAATGGCTACCCGTACCCGGCCGGGTACGGGTAGCCGGGTATCGGGTAGGGTACGGGTATCGGGTACCCGGTTGCGACCTCTGCCTGGGGTAGGGGAGGGGAACCCGGCCTCTCTATAGTCCGGCTCTCTATCCCCTTGTCCAGGCTGGCACCCCCTACAGACCCCTGGCGGTAACTGCAGGTAAGTGTCGATTTAAAGCTTTCGTGACTGCAGGGATTTATCTTCTTGGTTCTTTCGGTAAAGTCACGTAGAATGGAAATAATAAAAGAATAAAAATACAATTGCATTTTATTGTTTTATTTTTATAATTTTATTATTTCCTTTCTACGTGACTTTACCGAAAGAACCAAGAAGATGCAGGTAAGTGCACATAGGCGGTGTGTGCATACGTGTTTACGACGCTACAAATGTATTGAGAGTGCAATTTGAACGTACACAATATTTGTTACTGGAGCGCTGTGCGTTGTTGTCGTCGTCTTGGTGAGGTCTGCCTCTGCTTTTTCTCTCGTTTAGCTGCATTGCCCAAGCTTGGTAATTCATGACGCCTTGTCCCACACCTCTTTATAATCTTTCTGTCTCCTCTTCTTCCCCACCACGTAAAATAAATGTTTAACCCAATCCCCAACTCCATTTGTCGTCTATTCTCGGCGACCTCTCTCTCCACACACACGCGCGCGCATAGACGTATTATTTAGCGGTCATGCCACTGCCAATGCTGATGCTGCGCTGGCAATGGGTACACAATCACAGATAGCCGCGCGTGATGATTTCGAAAAGTTTTTTGGTTTGGCCATGTTTGTTTGTTGTAGTACAGAGTTAGACTGATGGCCTTAATCTAAGTTGTCTTGTGGTTGTTGTTGCATCCCACTGGGATTTTTGCACACAGCGTTGGTGTACGGTGTTTTTTCTGCAATATTTTGCTGTCTTTTCTTGGATTTTCTGTTTGCACTCAGTCACATAGTCACTTTAAGATATTTTTTGTTCATGTTTTTGTTTTTTGTTTGTTGCGGTTGCACCCGATTCAAGAGCCGAATGGCTCACAGGGCTATACCTAATACATGAACTTGAACTTGACTCTTCAACTTGCGTGACCCCCCGCCCCGAACATCTGACCCTGATCGCACCAACAACCCCACGTGACCTCTCTCCACACGCACGCTACCGCTGCTGATGCTGCGTTGGGTGCACAATATGAAAAAAATACCAACAATCTCGCAGCACTTGTGTCAATAACAAACAGTGTGTGTGTGTGCGTTTGAGGAATTCCATCCGTAGTGGCTTTTCATTATTTCTGGTGGAGCCCCGAGGGTAAAGATTCAATCTCCTGGCTCCACCAAATGGGGTTTGGCCAGGAGACGTCATAGACGCCTGTCCCCCCGGGGCCTCCGGCACAAGCTTATTAGTTACATATGTCAGTCGTGGTTTAGTGGTAATTTATTGAAGGTGGAGGGGTTACCATCCCCTCGCACTCGTCCAGAGCCCCCATTTAGCCACTGTGGTCGTCTCAGTCAGTCGACCCGTGGCACTTGGGTCTGCCCCGTGACCTGCCAGCAGGCTTTCGACACTTCACGTGGCCTCAAGGTGCACATAGCCTGGCACAAGCGTCGTGGTGACGTCACCGCCACTTAGTGGTGAATGGCGGTTGTTGTTGTAGCGTCTCAGGCGACCCGAGTTCGATTCCTGCTCACGGCCACCCACAGCAGTGACGATTATTATCTGACCC
The DNA here is from genome assembly GCF_964198595.1 of Lampetra fluviatilis. Taxonomy (NCBI): domain Eukaryota; kingdom Metazoa; phylum Chordata; class Hyperoartia; order Petromyzontiformes; family Petromyzontidae; genus Lampetra; species Lampetra fluviatilis. Next base: position 2,450,136 of record NC_136347.1, on the reverse strand, counting down.
AGTCATGGACCCAGTCAAATGCAAACAAAAAGCACACTATGATAATCTATGCATTGTCCTTGAAACTGATTGGTCCCCACCAAGGGACGGCTTTCTTTTGAGCCTCAACCCAATTGGTGCTCGACCAGAGGACGCCAAAAGGCGTACACAGCTCAAAGACAATGCACTATCAAAGTAATGAGGGCTCGGGGTGAGCATCTACATCATTAGACCTCCTTTGCCAGTACCAAAATATAATAATAGGGTTTTCCCCTTTTTTCTGGCAACACCAGAGATGAACTTTTGAGATTTTTTCACATTTCAAAATTAGCAAATAAACATCTTCAAATGGTGCTTTTCGCACAATGTCATTCTCAAATGGAGAGTAACAGTGCATGGGCAGTGATGTGGGCAGCAGTGCCATCTGTAGAGAGTTATCACTGCAGGCCCTACGGACTAGAAGTGCCCAGGGCCTACAACAAACAAGCACCTTCATCCGTCCCTGAATTTGAGACCGCAATTTTAGACCACAGCCCCTTAGAGGTAAACCCTTTGACATGAATACTGAAAAACACTGTCCAGTCTTCGTGGAACAGTAAGTCCTCTGATTAACACGGTTGGCTACGTATGGTGCAAAAGAAGTTCAACATACATATGTGTAGTGTCAACAATTCAGAGATAGTTTATAGGAGGCAGCTGCTTTTTATGAGAACATTCACGGTCTCGCCTGCACACTCTCCACCGTCGCTTAGCCTAGCCTGGACACAACACTAATACTGACGGCGCTGACTGAGACAGCCAACTACTGTCTAGCAGCGCAATATCGAGCGAAGAGGGCAGCGACGACGGCGACGAGACGGATCGGAGCACAATTCCTCTGCCGCCGAAGAAATACCTTGAGAGGTCAGCGGTTCGTAGCACCATGTTTGCGAGGTTTAGTACCCTGTGCTGTAAAGGGGGGCGGCTATGCGATCCGCGCGTAAAAACCTGTGAGGTGACACAAATTGGCAGCTCACAAAGTGAATTGCACACGTAAGTAGGCTTTCACAACCGAATGATATCCATAAGAGCTTTTTGTTAGGTTAGATCGCGTAAATATGAATGTGTCGTCATACACCACCACCACCCGATATAGTTCATTAGTGAGGGTTTGTCACGTAAACAAAACATGCCAATTAGTTACAAGTTCAGCACTAACACGTTGTGTATTGGAGAGTAAACCCACTACAACAATTACCATTTGCAAATAGTAAATGCAAATGTTGTGGATTTACTCTCCAACACACCGGTGTGCTCTACTAAGGAACGAATGAGTTCACAAAGTTGTTCGTACCTTAAAGAAAGATCCCCCCCTGTACAGCCTTAACAGACTGTAGGGGAAAGTTAGCGAGCATCTATGAAGGCCGATACGGCCCACGAGGGGGTGGGTGGCCAGCACCACGCCCGGCCGCTTTTGTCTCCCCAGTGGCGAAGTTATATACACAAACCGCTCTCAGTACTCATTTGAGACGGAGTCGACTTAGGGGAGGCCCAGGACCGGTTCAGATAATCCGCTCCCCACAACTGTATATATATACACGTACGCACTCGCACTTTACTGTTTTAACATCACGTCGATGTCAGCCGATGGTTGACCGCCTTCAAAAGCAGGCCATGGACAGCCGGACGGTGCCCAAGGGCGGCAGCAGCCGAGAGTGTTGAATCGTCAATGTTGGAAATGAGTTGGGGAGATGTTAACTCTCTTACCTGGTATGCAGGAGGTCGGGGGTTTCATCCGGAACCCGACGCCTGCTGTATATTTGGAGTTTCCGTGTCTTCTCCCTCTCTCCGTGGTCGCGTGGATTTTTCTCCAGGGTCCTCCGTTTTTTTTCCCCCTCCACATTTAGAATCGACGTCGCCACATGTTTCAAGAGTAATTCAGCTGCCACAATAAATTATCACGCAATGATGATAAGCCGCTTCGTTGAGCAGCTATCATTTGTGATGGCCAGGTGACTTCTCAAGCTCAGTGTGGCCTTATCTGGTAAAATAAAAAAAAAGTTTCCATATTTCGTTCGGGAGGAGAGTTTGGCAGCGGGTCGACAATCGTGGGACAACGACGCCCACTGTGAGACTCACGGAGTCAGACCCCCCCCCCACCCCCCTGGGGGGCCTTTGCTGGCCCCCTTCTTGGCCTCCAAAGCGTGGCTTGGAGAATGTTCAGGGTTGATCGCGTAAAAGTGGGGTGGAAGGGGGTGTCGTGTCAAACGGAGCTGATGTTCACGTCAGGCCCAGCAGTCCGATCTTTATGATGTCTATCATCAGCAGCATCATCAGACCCTGACAAACAGAAAATACGAACGGGATTTTAACAATCTGCACAGTATTCCACATTTGGTGTCACGTGTTAATGTCTCATATGGGGAAAGAGAGACACACACAAACTCCAAATATACAGCAGCAGACATCGTCAAGGTCGGGAACGAACCAAAGACCTCCTGTACCCCAGGCGAGGTAGTTAACATCTCACCACTGTGTTCGCCTTGTGGGATCGCCCTCTTGAGCTTCAGCTTGACGGTCGCAGCAATGAGGCAGTGGTTCGTCAAAAGATGTCACAGTTCGTTTGTCAGCGATTGTATTGTGAATTATTGGATCTCTGCTGTGTACAGAGCCTGCTGACGAGGCATTGGGTGCCGTGGTGGCTAGATGTTAACTCCCTCGCCTGGTATACAGGAGGTCGTGGGTTTGATCCCGACCCTGACGCCTGCTGCTGTATAGTTGGAGTTTGCGTCTCTCTCATCATCATAATCATGGTGGCTATGAGATGTTAACTCCTTCGCCTGGTATGCAAGAGGTCATGGTTTCGGGCACGACCCTCACGCCTGCTGCATATTTGGAGTTTGCGTGTCTCTCTCTCCCTGTGGTCGCGTGGATTTTTCTCAGGGTCCTCCGGTTTTTCCCTCGAATCAACGTCACGTGTTTAGATTATTTGTCTGCTGCTATAAATTTCCGCACGATGATGATGATAAGCCACTTCGTTGAGTTATATCAATTTGTGATACCCAGTTCGCTTCTGAAAAAAAACCACATAGCTAAGCAGGACCTTTACCTGGTCAAATAAAGGTTAGGTTTTAGTGTTTTTTGTAATAAACAACGGTCGTTCTATTTCGATGTAAAGCTTTCGTGATTGCAGGGATTCATCTTCTTGGTTCTTTCGGTGAAGTCACATAGAAGGGAAATAATAAAATAATAAAAATAAAACATAATAAAATACAATTCTCCCGACGTTTCGGCCACAACGCAAGCAGACGCTGTCTTTCCGACAGACCTGTTCTTCACCTGAGGACGGCTGCTTGCGTTGTGGCCGAAACGTCATGAGAATGATTGTATTATGTTTTATTTTTATTATTTTATTTCCCTTCTACGTGACTTTACCGAAAGAACCAAGAAAAACGGTCGTTTTCCCAGAGATGTGAGCAAGGTCAATGGCCGATTGCTGCGCATTCGGATCGCCCCAACACAGGGAAGTAGAGCGCCCGTCGCCTGGATCCTGTTCACGTGAAATGGCTGCATCAAAAGGAGGGCACCTGTGTGAGCATGCGGAGCTCCCAGACTTCGGTGCTTGAACTTGACGAAAGCCGCAGTTATCAAGCCCAGTACCGCCACTGCTACCACCGCTGCCATCAGTCCAGTCCTCTTCGTGGAGGAAAAAAGCGATGCATTCGAGGTCACCGCCTCAAGCTCGAAAGTGGCGTTACTCACGTCCCCACCGCGTGGCTGTGGGGCTGAAGAGACACGGACGGTGGCGTCAAGAACCGACGCGGTGGCAGAGAAGGGGCTCAACGAGACCCCCACTCACACCCAGCACCACGGCCTCAACACGGCTTCACGTGCAGCAGGGAGAGACCACTCACTCAACACGGCTTCACATGCAGCAGGGAGAGACCACTCACTCAACACGGCTTCACATGCAGGAGGGAGAGACCACACACTCAACACGGCTTCAAATGCAGGAGTAGGGAGACGCCACTCACTCAACACGGCTTCACGTGCAGCAGGGAGAGACCACTCACTCAACACGGCTTCATGTGCAGCAGGGAGAGACCACTCACTCAACACGGCTTCACGTGCAGCAGGGAGAGACCACTCACTCAACACGGCTTCATGTGCAGCAGGGAGAGACACTCACTCAACACGGCTTCACGTGCAGCAGGGAGAGACACTCACTCAACACGGCTTCACGTGCAGCAGGGAGAGACCACTCACTCAACACGGCTTCATGTGCAGCAGGGAGAGACCACTCACTCAACACGGCTTCACGTGCAGCAGGGAGAGACCACTCACTCAACACGGCTTCACGTGCAGCAGGGAGAGACCACTCACTCAACACGGTTTCACGTGCAGCAGGGAGAGACCACTCACTCAACACGGCTTCATGTGCAGCAGGGAGAGACCACTCACTCAACACGGCTTCACATGCAGCAGGGAGAGACCACTCACTCAACACGGCTTCACGTGCAGCAGGGAGAGACCACTCACTCAACACGGCTTCACGTGCAGCAGGGAGAGACCACTCACTCAACACGGCTTCACGTGCAGCAGGGAGAGACCACTCACTCAACACGGCTTCAGGTGCAGTCCCGGAAATAACGCAGGAGTCGTGTTAAGATGTTCAAATTCCAAATAAACACAAAAAGCTAGCATCACAAGGCATTATCGAATCTACAGTAACCACACATCACACTTGTGGCATTGTCCTTCCAGCTGATTGGCCTACACCAGGGCTACAGCCTTTCTATTTAGCCTTGTATCTGCACCACCCGTGTTAGATGCGAGAACGCCAAAAGACGAACGGCACAAAGGCAATGCAAATATCAAAGCATTAATAGCTCGGGCGAGCAGTTGTATCTATGTGATCTTTTTTTACTGGTATCAAGATAATGAAAAACGAAGAGGTTGCTTAACCCCTTCAGGCAAGAACACAGCTGCTTTTAAGCTGTTCAAACGCCTAATAGACACATCTATTGCAAGGCATCGTCAAATCTGCATTGACCACGCATCATGCGTGTGGTAAAACATGCCGGAAAGGTGCAAATCAGCCTATTCTTTTTTTCATCATCTTGATACCGGCAAAAAGGTTCCCGTAGATATATAAACAAACCATCCCCCCCCCCCCCTTTTTGCAAGTGGGCTTTGGGACCACACGGCCCAATCTCTTATTCACCTGCGGCCGTCACATTCAGCATCACCTCTCCTTCCACCAAGTTGTTCTCCGTGTTGCACCGTCCGCAGATCACCTGGCACCTAAACACGGGGTGGAGGCTCGAGGAGACGTACAGGAGCCTCAGGGAGCAGTCGCCCTTCTCCACGTTGCCCACAAACGTGGCCACTCCGGTACTGGCAATTTCGATTCCTGAGTTGTAGATCTGCAACAGGAAAAAAACAACAACCCACAATTCGCAACACCACACAAACATGCAATTTACCAGAACGCAACACAAAAACTCTCGTACGAGGACGAAGCTAAGTAGGGTTGAGTACTTGGATGGGAGACTTCCTCTAGAGTACAAGGTACTGCAAGGTGACCAGGAGATAGCAGTACAATAAACCCTTCAACCTCGCTGGGTTTAGCTATGCGGTGCCACGGTGGCTAGGAGATGTTAACTACTTTGCCTGGTGTACATATCGTGGGTTCGATCCCAACCCTGACGCCTGCTGCATATTTTCAGTTTGCGTCTCTCTCTCTCATCATCACAGTGGCTAGGAGATGTCAACTCCCTCGCCTGGCATACAGGAGGTCGTGGGTTCGATCCCGATCCAGACGCCTGCTGTTGTATATTTGAAGTCTGCATCTCTTTCTCTCTCCCCATGGTCGCGTAGATTTTTCTCAGCGGTCCTCCGGGTTTTCCCGTCCACATTTAGAAACATTGTCACCACGCGTTCAGAGTCATTTGGCTGCTGCTATAAAATGTCCACATGATGATGATGAGCCACTTGGTTTGGGTTCTCATTTGTGATAGCCAGGGGTCGCTTCTGAAAAAGTGGGGCTTTACGCAACTGGTAAAATTAATATGTATTTAAGTTTAATAGTTTAGTACAAGGGGCTGCTAACACTGCGACCCAACCTTCCCCCTCTACTCATCCCCCCTCACAAAGACAAAGATTCCTCCCCTATAGCCCGTAACAGGCTGTTGGGGCAAGTGCTGTTCGTAGCGAGTAGCAGCAGCGCCTATGAAAGCTACCGGATCTGTGGCACACGAGATTCCTGCTGCACAGCGTCGTCACCGCACTGCTCGCGATGACGCTTCTGCTGCCGCCACGGGAGAACAACACGTGGGTGGTGGTGAGCATGCGCATCATCGATCAATATTTTATGCCTATACTAGTGCTTTTTGGCAGAGATGCATGGAAAATAGTAATATTTTTGGATTATCCACGATTTGTAATTATCCGTAGCTGTCCTCCCGATCTATGAGTGCGGATAATTGAGTCTACTGTGTTTGTTTGGAACTTTACAGTCTCCTTGTGCACATGGCTTGTCCCTTGGGTGTGCCAGTTCCCCCCAATAGGAAGCCATTCAATTATGAAATCGGCCAAAACTTCGTAAAACTTCGTAAAACAAGATTCTTATTAAACGGTACAGTTGTTCCTCCAGGGCAAAAACAAGCACAGACAAATAACATTCCGTTGGTTAAACAAAACCGCGGAGTGTCAGTGCAAGCAGTAACATGCGCACAGAGGCAGTTGTTCAGTTAGACCTGAGGAGGAGGTCACCGTTCAGTCACCTTGGTGATGTCGTGCATGGACATGTTCTCCGAGTAGTACGTGGGCATCATAGACCACTTGACAATGATGTAATTCAGGTCGGTCGGTGGTGGTGAGAAGGAGCAATTGATAGTCAAGCTCGCTCCCTCCGTCACGTACAGCTTTTCCGGCAGAGAGAGCTGGAGCTTTGCGGCAAATGTCACATCTGCACGGGAAGAGAGAGACCGGTTAACACCCGCTACAGATGTCTAACACACAGAGACTGCTGCTCACACTCGTTTATCCGCTGTTTTTGCTGCGCGCTCCATTTTAATCCTCTCCTTGGACAACATAATCAGGGATTGTCTGCTCTGAAACCCCATCTCTTGAAAGTGACCTTCCCTCCTTAGTTTTGTCGGTTGCCCCCTGGGTTCTGTTTTTGTTTGTTAATGTCCATGCAATGCACAATGGGATCCTCGGACGGAATGCGCAATTATACATTTGAATGATTTTTTATTGAACTTCTTTCGCACTGTACGTAGCCAACCGTGCTCATGGGATGTACGGAGGGGGGGACAATAAATGCACAGCTCGAGACGATGCGCGTGTGTATGGTTCTGTGGTCACTTCCCCAAGTGGCCAATAAATACATTATCAGTGGCCTGATAACAGAAAAATCCGGGAACAAACAGCAAAGTCTTCCAGAAAAAAACACCGTATTTCAATGCTGTGTGCAAAAAATCCCAGTGGGATGCAAGTCAAACAATAACAACCATAAGACAATTTAGATCAAAGTTATCAGGCTAACTCTGTACTACAACAAACAAACATGGCTAGATCAAAACGTTTTCAAAATCACCAAAATAAAGCTACAAAAGCAATGCGACAGTGATCATAGGAACTGTGATTCAAATTTAACAATAAACGATATACATAACATGTACGACCAAACTTTGCAGCCATAGCTGGCTGCATTAGTCACTCCATAACAGCTGGAGTATCAGTAGCAGAATCAAAACTTTTTCAATGCACCTTTAAAGATCAGCACACTAAAATGTGATGCTAGCAGCAATGAGATTTGAGAGTTATATTTGTGATTTAAAGCTTTCGTGACTGCAGGGATTCATATTATTGGTTCTTTTGGTAAAGCCACGTAGAAGGGAAATAATAAAATACAAATATAAAACAATAAAAAATTCTCGTTTCACGTTTCGACTGCAACACAAGCAATCATCATCACACCTGATGATTGCTTGTGTTGCAGCAAAGTAAATAGCCCTATATGACCAAGCTAGACATCTGCTCCAGAGAATAAACGTATCAATGATATGCAACTCAACTAGGTTATTTCTTAAAATGCGGAGACAAATTGCAATGAAAGATGCAGAAAAACGCTAATTTAAGGCTTTGTTTACTTGGTAAAGTTTGTATAAAATTGTAGAAACTATTTATAAAATAAAAATAACTATTTTTAAAATATAAAGTTAGTTTTATGATTTTAAAGTCATTGGTAATAACAAAGTTATTGGTAATAATTGTGTGCATGTTATGAAAGTTTACAATTTATAGAAGCAAAATATAAAAAAATATATAAAAATTGACAAACTGATAATCTTAACAGGTACATTAACAATACACTGAGGGTAAAGTTAGCACTTTAGATGTCTTTACTGAACAGAAATACAGAAGCACCAGTACTTGCCTCACGTGCCAGTAAATAGATCATGAGCAAACGAGTATCTAGAAACAGAACAAGCGTGAATAAACGCAAGAATATGTATGAAATACATGTCTTGGGGACAAACATCAATTTTGTAAATTAGGCATTGTCTTAATTAACAGCAGAGGTGTTGGAATGTTTGATTTGTAACGTCCAGGCAAATAGGCGTGATTGCGATAGGTGCAAAAACAGGTTTCCTGCGAGAAAAATTAAACAGCTGGAAAGCTGATCACGTATTATTTTACTGCTGTTGGTGTAACAAATAAAATGGCACCATTGAAGTGTTACTACCTTGGGTGGTATCGATATCTGGTCTGGCCCAAAGACCATATGGTGACCTTTATTGACATGCATTTAAACAATGCATTATTTTACGAATCGCTTCCACGCAGCACCGAGGTCGTAGCTATCCGAATGAAACACCCCACTAGCAACAACACCCGTCTCTAAGTGACCGTGACGTCCTCGCGCCGCTTGTGCCATGCTAGGTGCACTGTTGATGATTATGACGGTGATTATGACCTGGCAACACTAAACACGCAGTGACACGAGCACTCACGCAGTAGAGCAACGAATCGGGCAGTCCACACCAATCCCATATTTTCCTTCCTGCGCCACTGAAACAGACCAAAGCAATACAGCCTGCAAGTGTAAACAAGCCCAAATATAGCGCTGGGAAACTCCCACACATTCCAACCCCTTCTCTCCCCCTATCTCCACCCCTATCTCCACCCCCTCTCTCTGCCCATTGCCTAACACACTTGGACTGTGCCCCTCTCACTCAGCTCCACCTCTATCCCACGCTTTACTCCCACATTTGCATTGGCTGCCCCGCCAATGCTGTTAACGGCCACAGCTTTCCTCCTCGCAACTCGAATCCTCCGCCCACTCACAACTTTGGAAGCCCTTATATGCATGAATTTCGATTTAAAGCTTTCGTGACTGCAGGGATTCATCTTCTTGGTTCTTTCGTTAAAGTCACGTAAAAGGGAAATAATAAAAATAAAACAATAAAATACAATTCGCACGACGTTTCGGCCACAACGCAAGCAGCCGTCCTCAGGTGAAGAGGTCTGTTGTCTTTCTGACAAACCTGTTCTTCACCTGAGGACGGCTGCTTGCGTTGTGGCCGAAACGTCGTGAGAATTGTATTTTATTATGTTATTTTATTATTTCTCTTCTACGTGACTTTACCGACAGAACCAACAAGACGAATCCCTTAGAAGCAGTTGCATTTGGAGGCTTGCCCCCTATTTTCTCTCTGTCTGAAGACTGCTTGTGTTGCGATCGAAACGTGGGTTTTTTGCTTTTATTTTATTCGAATTTTCCATCTACAGTACGTGACTTAACCGTAAGAACCAAAGAATACGCCCCCTTGTGTCCACATATGTGGTTGCTACCACCCTCGTACACACACCCCTTGCCACAGATGTAGTTGGTACGTCCGTTAGCGAGCATCTGTTTGGACACACGAGGGGGTGTGGGTGGTTGGCCGGCCACACGACATTTTGCTTCAAATGCCGCGCGAGGTGCTCGTTTGAGGCCGAGTCTACCTAGGGGATGCCCAGGACAGGTTCAGATTATCGTCACCGGTGTTGGTGACCGTGAGCGGGAATCGAACTCGGGTGGCTGGGTTCGTAGGGCGTGGTGATAATGCACTTTAATGCTGACAGATATTGAGTAATGCTGCATACTAATGATTACAAATACAGTTTACAGGTAGTCCCCGAGTTGCGATGGTCCGACTTACGCTATTTCGATCTCACGCAGGCAAATTCAAGTTCATTTATTAGGTATAGCCCTGTGAGCCATTCGGCTCTTGAATCGGGTGCAACCGCAACAAACAAAAAACAAAAACATGAAAAAAAACATCTTAAAGTGAATATGTGACTAAGTGCAAACAGAAATCCAAGAAAAGACAGCAAAATATTGCAGAAAAAAAATCACCGTACACCAACGCTGTGTGCAAAAATCCCAGTGGGATGCAAGTCAAACAACCAACAACAACCACAAGACAACTTAGATTAAGGCCATCAGTCTAACTCTGTACTACAAACGCAGCAGCGTACAATGTACGATATTGATTAACCTGCTGATTTATCATAGCAATCCTCTTCTGACAACGAAGTTAATGTAGCCATCAACCTAACATCGTTCAAGTATGCAGACGACGGACAGAATCTTGGTGAGTACAGTACAATGATACGTTACGATACGTTCAATGCATGTGTGATACGTAGACGCTGTCTTCTCGACAGACCTGTTCTCCACCTGAGGACGGCTGCTTGCGATGTGGCCGAAACGTCGTGAGAATTATTTTATTATGTTTTATTTTTATTATTTTATTATTTCCATTCTACGTGACTTTACCGAAAGGACCAAGAAGATGAATCCCTGCAGTCACGAAAGCTTTAAATCGAAATATGATAGGTAGCTCTAGCGATTTCATTTTTGGGTTACCACGATACGATACGTATGCATGTTAAAAGTTGTTATAGCAGACAGGATTGTTTCGTGAAATTAATTTTCTATTAAATTGCAGTTCATATAGGTAGGCTAAGAATTTACCTTATTTTTTTTACTTTACATTTTACTGTGCAATACAGTATTGTAATTAATACATACATACAAGTATATAGTTTATACAGTACGGTATTGTAAATTGCTCTGTTTTGCTAAATTATCACCATTCTTTAAGACTCCTGGGTAGGCTGGGTCATCTTCGACTTACGATATTTTTGACTTACGATGGGGTCATCGTAACGCATCTCCATCGTAAGTAGAGGACTACCTGTACTAATAATGCACAATACTGCATACAGTACTTATAATGAATAATAATTCAAACTTACAATTATGCATGCCGATAATAAAGCAATACGATCATTAATAATAATGTATAGTGGAAATTAATACTGTAATCTTATGAAGTAATGCATACCCAAAATGAATTATGCATAATTATACTAAATAATAATTCATACGTATAACGAATGAAAATACTGATAATTAATCATGCATACTGATAATGGATAATGCATACTAATCATGAATATCCATTCATACTTATATATTGAAGCACTGATAATTAATTACAATGCATACTGATAATTATAATGTATACTGGTAATGAATAATATTGTATTTTAATATTACATACTAATGAGGAATAATAATACCCTGAAAAACGTAACTATTCCATTTACTCATAATAAAGGTTTTGATTATATCGCGTAAGTATAAATGTGTCGAAACCCTCCACTACCCGACACGGCCAATCGGTAAGGGATTTGTTACATAAACAAAACGCCAAATAGTAACTAGTATAGTGTAGTGTGTAATGTAGTGTGTAGCGTAGTGTGTAGTGTAGTGTATAGTAGTGTATAGTAGTGTGTAGTGTATAGTCGTGTAGTGTATAGTCGTGTAGTGTGTAGTGTAGTGTGCAGCGTAGTGTGTAGTGTAGCGTAGTGTGTAGCATAGTATGTAGTGTATAGTGTAGTGTATAGTGTAGTGTGTAGTGAACTACTTAAGCCCAGCAACGTGTTGAAGAGTGAATCCACAACATTTAAAATCTGAGTAGTTCGACGTTTCGCTGGTTAATACATCCAGCATCATCGGGCGATTTGCCCGATGATGCTGGAGGATTTTGACACATTTATACTGACGCGATCTAAGCTAAAATCCTTTATTATGAATAATATTGGTCGCGAAAGAACCAGAGTATGGATGGATTCCTGTAGTCACGAAAGCTTCAAATCAAGATTGAAACAGTTAGTTGTACAGCAGCCAAATACTCTGAACAATGAAAACTAACAATGAATAATGGGAATTCGTTTATCAGTGGGTATTGCAGGCTTTGTCTTGGGCTAAATGTTCACGAACTATTTACATTTGCTCGAAACGTTTCGGATTTCTCACTTTATTTATTTCTCTCTTTGAAGGCAGCTGGTGTTTGGTGTCTTCATGAATGATTAATTTCGATTTAAAGCTTTTGTGACTGCAGGGATTCACATTCTTGGATCTTTCGGTAAAGTCACGTAGAAGGGAAATAATACAAATAAAACAATAACATTCTCACGACGTTTCGGCTTCTACCGAAAGATCCAAGAATTTGAATTATAAATTAAAAAAAAAAACTTCTTGCTGTAGTTTTCCCACATGATGATGATTGCTTGTGTTGCAATCGAAACATCGTGATTTATTTTATTTCTACCCTACGTGACTTTACCGAATCAACCAGAGTATGAATTCCTGCAGTCACGAAAACTTCAAATCAAGATGAAAACTTTTCATTCAAATCGCACGCGAGGGGGTGCCACGCACGGGGGATTCCCCCCCCCACGACCCAGAGAGGACCCCCACAATCCAGAGGGGACCCCCACAATCCAGAGGGGACCCCCACAATCCAAAGAGGATCCCCACAGATGCCGCAGCGGCGCGGCAGAAAATTAAAATAAAAATTCAAATTTTCAACGGCTCTCCCGGGCGACGCTCTCATTGGCTGGTCGATGGGAGGGGTCGAGGGGAGGGGTCGAGGGGAGGGGTCGAGGGGAGGGGTCGAGGGGAGGGGTCGAGGGGAGGGGTCGAGAGGAGGGGGTGGGGTCACCGGGCCGGACCCGCGCAATGGAACTGGATTTCCGGATCCCGGAGCGCGCCGTGGTGCGGAGCCGCTCCACGCCTGCCGCTCCACTCCGCGTTTCCGTCGATCCACGCCGTGTTTCGTAGTCTGCCGCGTCGTGGTGATGATGATGAGAGAGACACGAAAACTCCAAATACTGTATACAGGGTCGCGATTGAACCCTCTTGTATAGCAGTCGAGGTAGCTAACATATCCTAGCCACCGTGATAGCGACGAGAGAGATGCACGCAGACTACAAATATACAGCGTCGGGATCGAACCCCCGACCTCCTTCATCCAGTCGATCATCGATTACACTGGTCAACAAACTTTTTCTGGCATAAGGTATTCCAACGATTTTAAGGTAATTTTGGGGTGCCGATTCCAAATCTGGCATCAGTTTTTGTATATCACATCAGGTTTATGAGATATCAAATATTGCATTTTCAAAAAAAAACTGCAGAAGAGAAATATAAAATAAATGTGGGTATCTACATAAAATGATATTTTTATAAACACACTATCCTAAAAATACAGCACCATATTTTAACACTAAAGCAGTCACTGACTCGCAACAACTTGCAATCGTAAGTGACAGAGTTAATTTCGGGCAAAATCAATGAAAATGGGGTATGCCGATAGCATAAAAATGAGATGTGATAGAGCAAATCAGAGATCAGATTTGGAATCAGCACCCTGAAATTAGTCTAAAACAGCTGCAAAAGTCCAGGCCAGAAAAAAATGGGTTTTTTTGTTGACCAGTGTTATAATTGAACACAATTTATCATTAATTCTGTTACGGGATTCATTTCGTCCTCCTGCAGTGAAACACAATGTGGTAAAAATTTACACTATAAGACCTCCATTACCAGTGGCAAAATATAGTAATAGGTTTTTACCCTTTCAACTGGTACCCGAGCTCTCAATACTCTGATAGTGCGCTGTTTTTGAGTTGTACGCCTTTTGGCGTCATCTGGTCCAACACCAATGGAGACTAGGCTCTAAGAAAGCTGTCTCGGGTGTGGACCAATCAACTTCAAGGAGAGTGCATATCATTATCATCATCAGAGTTGTTTCTTTTTGTTTGCATTTTGACTGCTTGTGTTGTGGTTATTGCAAACATGATGCCTCGTATAAAGGTGTCAGTTTTTGTACCAGTTGAAAGGGTAAAAACCTATCACTATAACGTGGTAAAAGATGTGGCACCACAACAGGGAACTGCAGGGATGAGACTCCCAACTCGTGGTGCTGAACGTGAATACCAACAGCACCACCGAGTGGACAGAGCTCCGCCCCTACAGCTCGTAGGTGTCACGAGCGTGAGTAGTGGACAGTGAAAATGAAAAAAATACGGGAAAAATAAGATTAGTAGCTATTTAGCCTTTCTGGCAATAAAACGGGGAGTTGTGTTAAGATGTTTAAACACCAAATAGATTAAACCTTTTGCAAGGAATCATGTCTTCATTAACCACACGTACTTGTGAACACGCAAACAAACATGCTCTGATAATTAATGCACGGGCATTGTTTTTCAACTGATTGGCCTACGCCAGAGACAGCCTTCTTTAAGGGCATAGTCTCACCCGAGTGCGCTGATCTTAAAGGTGCATTGAAAAATGTTGATACTCCGACTGATGCTCCTACTGTTGTGGAGTGACTCATGCAGCCAGCTATGGCTGCAGAGTTTGGTAGTACATGTTGTTTACGCCGTTTATTGTGAAAATTGAGCCAGAGGGCCGCCGTCCACGCGGACGTCCGAAGAAGCGATGGATGGATCGAATAAAGGAAGACATGAAGACGGTCAACGCATCCCTTGAAGATGCCCTGGACCGAGCCAAATGGAGAAGACAATGCCGAAAAGCGGACCCTGCGCCACAGCGGGAACGCTAGGAAGAAGAAGATTGTGAAAATTCGGTCACAGTTCCTATGATCACTGTTTCATTGCTTTTATGGCTTTATTTTGGTGATTTTCTAAAAGTGTTTTGGTTTGGCCATGTTTGTTTGTTGTAGTACAGAGTTAGACTGATGGCCTTAATCTAAGTTGTCTTGTGGTTGTTGTTGTTTGACTTGCATCCCGCTGGGATTTTTGCACACAGCGTTGGTGTACGGTGTTTTTTCTGCAATATTTTGCTGTCTTTTCTTGGATTTTCTGTTTGCTCTTAGTCACTATAAGATGTTTTCTTGTTCATGTTTGTTGCGGTTGCACCCGATTCAAGAGCCGAATGGCTCACAGGGCTACACCTAATAAATGAACTTGAACCCGAGGACGCCAAAAAGCGAACAGCACAAAGGAGCCGTACATAAATGACGTCACGCGTTTTTAGACGATTTTTTACCCCCCCCCCTCGTCACACGGCGGTACAAAAAAATCAGACCCCCCCCCCTCAAATATGACGTCACAAAACTCTGCCCCCCCCCCCAAAATAAAACACGCTTCAAATCGCTGTAAACTATTGTCATTGCAGTGCGTATTTAATGTGGCGCTGCACTCTGATGTTGTTGGAGAAAACATTTATTAAAAGTCTATTTAATTAAGTAGAACGTGTTGTCTATATTTCGATTTAAAGCTTTCGTGACTGCAGGGATTCATCTTCTTGGTTCTTTCGGTAAAGTCACGTAGAAGGGAAATAATAAAATAATAAAAATAAAACATAATAAAATAATTCTCACGACGTTTCGGCTACAACGCAAGCAGCCGTCTTCAGGTGAAGAATGAGACACTGCCAAGCTAGGAGCTTATATATAAGCTGGGTTGGAGGTGGAAGAGCGCCTTAACAAAAAGAATGTGCATATCAAGAGGAATTTAGCATATTCATGGGAAATGCGTAGGTGGGCGGGGGGGTTGTCTATATTTATTTAAAGTTGCGCATTTTGATGGGACGTCACATTTCTCACCCCTCCCCCTAGCGCGTGACGTCATTGACGGACGCCCACTTTCACATTTCACAACACAGTCGGCATTTGGGCCATTTAATCTTCTGTGCGAAACGCGGAGCCGGAGATCAAGCCGAGCCGGGCCTGGCAGTGGAAGAGCTGAGGAGCAGGCGTCTCCCCACGACAAGGCCGACACGAGGACAGGTAGGGAGGGCCTTGCTTGTCGCCGAGTAAGAGGCCGCGAACGTCGCGAACGTCGCGACATGCTCGGGCGAGATAGGAGGCTCGATTGCCGAGTGGGCCGCGTTGAGGGGAGGGGGGGCACCGAGAGGGTCGCGTTGAGGGGGTCGTGTTGAGGGGGGCACCGAGGGGGTCGTGTTGAGGGGGGCACCGAGGGGGTTGCGTCGAGGGGAGGGAGGACGCAGAGGAGGGGCGCAGGGCGCGCAGAGCGGTCGAGGCCTGACTAGCTGAGGAAGAGGCCGCGTCCGTGCCCGTGCCGTCGGGGAAATACTCAAGGCGAGATCGGAGGTTCGATAGGCCGCGTTCACGTGAGAATCGAGGGGGGCCGCAGTGACGGGAGGGGGGGGGGCCGCAGTGAGGGGGGTTTGAGAGGAGCGAGGCGCTGTTATGGTGGTCGGGAGTGCGACGAGAACGGCGTTTGTCCCACATCACCGCCCCTTAGCGGCAACCAGTGGGAGCTCAACCCCAGCCCGGGGCTCGTGGTGGGGAGGCGAACGTTTGGGCCTCCCCTAGATCGACTCGGCCTCAAATGAGTCTGAAATCATCGCCGGGGGGGTGGGGGGAGTGACTCAAAACGTTGGGACGGCGCCCTCCACTCGTGTGCTGTTCGGCCTTTAATAGGCGCTCGCTAACAGCGCTTGCACACCCGGCAGTCTGCCGAGGCGATAGTTGGGGCAGCGGGCGGCAACGATGATGATTGTGATGATAGTGGTGGTGTTAATGATGATGGTGGTGTTGATGATGATGGTGATGGTGTTAATGATGGTGGTGATGATGGTGGTGGTGATGGTGTTAATGATGGTGGTGGTGATGGTGTTAACGATGGTGGTGATGATGGTGTTAATGATGGTGGTGATGATAATGGTGGTGATCATGTTGGTGGTTGTTGACGATCGTGATGGTGGTGATGGTGACAACGCGAAGCGGGATTCGTTGTAAAGCAGTCGAAGCAAGAGCGGTCGTGATCGAAGAGCTCACTCACTCACTCACCTCCTCCCCACCCCACCATCTCCGAGTCGCACACGGCTACACAAATCCCCCCCCCCTCCCGTGCGGGAGGTTTCACGCAGACGACAACGCTCAGCGCAGCGGGGAACGACCCCGTAAAGATGGCGTCCTCGTGCAACCGGACGCGTCCATTCTTGCGCAGGGCTGGGGGGGAGGGTAATGTTCGACCACGCGATTTTTAGTTTCATTTATTCGGTGTAGCCCTATGAGCCATTCGGCTCTTGGGTCGGGTGCAACCGCAACAAACAACAAAACAAAAGCATGAACAAGAAAACATCTTAAAGTGACTATGTGACTAAGTGCAAACAGAAAATCCAGGGAAAAAAAACAGCAAAAATAAAAAAGCACCGGTACACCAACGCTGTGTGCAGAAATCTCAGTGGGATGCAAGTCAAACAACAACTTTCTATTTAAAGCTTTCGTGACTGCAGGGATTCATCTTCTTGGTTCTTTCGGTAAAGTCACGTAGAAGGGAAGTAATAAAATAATAAAAAATAAAATTATTCTCACGACGTTTCGGCCACAACGCAAGCAGCCGTCCTGGTCTTCACCTGAGGACGGCTGCTTGCGTTGAGGCCGAAACGTCGTGAGAATTTTATTATGTTTTATTTTTATTACGTCCCTTCTACGTGACTTTACCAAAAGAACCAAGAAGATGAAAACACAACAACAAGACAAATTAGATTAAGGCCATCAGTCTAACTCCGTACTACAACAAACAAACATGGCCAAACCAAAAAACTTTTGAAATCACCAAAATAAAAGCAATGTTACTGTGATCATAGGAACTGTCCCGTGTAGTTCTGTATTACTCTAGGTTTGGGTTTTGTGTGTGTGGGGTTAGATTGCGTCAATATAAATGTGTCGTCACACCCGCCGCCACCCGACACAGACAATTGGTAAGCTTTGTGTCACGTAAGCGGAACGTTCCAATGAAGTTACGAGTACAGATTGGGGTGCAAATCCACAACATTTACAATCTCGGCATTTACAACCTTACTAACAATGGTCTCTGTCGGATGGTGGCGGGTTTGACGACAAATTTATATTTACGCGATCTAACCCTCCAAAAAACCTACAATACGGATGATATTGCTCGCGAAAGCGTGGTGTTTATCTGATGTACGTAGACGTTCTACTATCGTGTACTGTCGACTATTTACACCGGCGAATATCGAAGTGGCACGCCAATATACACGCGTTACTGCACTGTCAACACCATAGCAAGTTGTTGTTTTTGTTTACGATTAGTTGGTATAAACTCCACGGAGTCCCGGTCGGGGTAGTGGGTGCCATCTTAACGGGAACACCCCCTTCCTTAGGCGTGAGTTGGTAGAGGCCGACGGATGGTTTAGAAGCGGAACCTTCCGATATGAGGGGGTGGGTGGCCAGCACCACGCCCGGCCGCCTTTGTCTCCCCCAGTGGCGTTCTTTACACATCGCCACTCGGTACAGATTTGAGGCTGAGTCGACCTAGGGGATGCCGAGGACCGGTTCAAATATTCGCCACTGTTATTGGCGGTGAGCAGGAATCGAACTCGTGCTCCACAGTGCCGGCCTTCATAGGTGCTCGCTAACAGCACTTGCCCCGACAGTCTGTTAAGGCTGTATGGGGTATCTTTGTCTTTGTGTGTGTGTGGCTGTGTAGGTGTGTGTGTGTGGCAGAGGTCGCAACCGGGTACCCGATACCCGTACCCTACCCGATACCCGGCTACCCGTACCCGGCCGGGTACGGGTAGCCGTTTGCGACCCTGGTGCGTATCCGTACCCGGCCGGGTACGGATACCCATTTGCGACCCTGGTGCGGCCGGGTACGGGTAAGGAATCAAAACCCGTTTGCGACCTCTGGTGTGTGGGTAGGGGAGAGCGGTGGTGGAGTGGTTAGCGCTACGCTGCGCTACGAACCCGGCGATCTGGTTTCTATTCCTGCTGACGGCCAACACCAGTGACGATTATCTGTACCGGTCCTGGGCCTCCCCCAGGTCGACTCAGCCTCAAATTAGTACCTGGTGTTGCAGTGTAGTGTAGTGAACATCGCCGCTGGGGAGACAAAGGCGGCCGGGCGTGGTGCCAGCCACCCACCCCCTCGTGTGCCGTTCCGGTCTTCACTTGCCCCAACAGTCTGCTCAGACTATACTGGAGATCTTTGTCTACAAATATCTCTGTGTGTGAGATGTGTCAAGAAGAAAAACGAAACAAATTGTCTGCTCCTTGTTCTTCTTTGAAAGGTTCCCAGCCTACGCAACATCAACGCCGCTTAGCTACGGTTGGCTCCGTACGGCGCAAAAGAAGTTCAGCATCCATACGAACCAGATGCTCCGTCGCGCCTGTGTGTGCAGGATTCGACTGCAGTGTCCAGTTCAGGCAGCAGGGCTCGGGGTGTGATTCGGGGACAGGATGACTGTGCCTTGGCATACCCAGAACATCGTTTTCTTTCACTCGTAAACCAGTGCCCATGCAGCACGATTACAGTAATAATTTATATTATTGCAAATGGGAAAACCAAATTCAAAAGATAAATCTCATCGCTGATGTTACAGGTGAAAAGATGTAGAAGCGGAGTGATGTGAAAGTGAGGGAGCATGAACCATTGGAGTAAGGCCGTGAGATGGACTAATGACTCATTGTCTTTTGTGATCATCAGCAGACAGAGCCGGCCATGAAGCTGGTCCTCATCCCAGTGTTCATCTCCCTTCTGGGTGAGTTCACACCCAGAGCCACTCACCCAGCACACATTGGACGGTGCCCTTTCGTTAGCCAGGTGAGTGTTCACTGTTACCTCCCTCACCTGGAATGCAGGAGGTTGTGGGTTCAATTCCGACCCTGATGACTATGGGTATCTATTGCCGGGTTGGGTTATTTGCATGGTTCGGTTTACGAAATTTCTCCTTAAACGAAATTGACAAATTATGAACTCTTTTCATTTAAGAAAATCTAATTTCCACGTGAACGAAATTTCACTGCGGCATGCACCATGACATCGTCATACAAGAAGTGCATGGGAGGCTGCATCACCCATCGGCGACAGCGTCACGCCACAGTGCACAACAGCAACGCCTACACATCACCTTCACAAAGGGCTGATTATTTATGCTTCAATTATTTTTTATTCAATCGTGTTTAATATGTATGTTCTTTAGTATTATTTTTGGGATATACGTGATGCATATTTTTTAGGTTAGGAGTAGATTTGGAATGAATGTCTGAAACACATTTTTAGTATTAATTGGCAGTCAAGGGAAAAGCCATTCCGATTACTCAAATGTCGTTTAATCTACAGAGACATCGCTTACACTTATTACGCCACTCTGCAAAGGTTCGTGCAGTGGTAACAGGGTCACAGAGAGATCTTGAAAATGCCTTTAAACACAGGGGTGCTACACCATCTACATTTGTAATTGTGGAGAATAGATAAATAAAACTACGACCTCAATGGAAGCTACAACGCAATGCGCTCCATCAGCTCTTGCAAGAAGTTGCTCACAAGTGTTGTCATCACATCTACCCCTCTATTTAAGGAACGAAACAGGAGGATATCTCCACAAATATCTGTCGCCTGATGAGGCCGGTTGTAATTACTGGCGAAACATCGTACTTAGATTGTAAATGTTGTTTTTTTGCACTCCAACACACCGGTGTGCTGTACTAGTGACGAATTTGCACGTTCTGTTTACGTAACAAACCTTACTGATTGGCTGTGTCGGGTGGTGGCGGGTTTAACGACACATTTATATATTTACGCGATTTCACCCAAAAAAACTGTCTTTTAAACTGAGGGATACTCTTGTGTCTATAACGAGTGTGACCGGTCTCCCTGTAGATGCGGCATCGACTGCGATGCTCCAGATCACTCTTCCGCAGAGTCTGTCTGTGAGGGAGGGAGAGAACGTGACTCTTCCCTGCTCCTTCTCCCCACCGTCGATCGGCCTGGGCCACATCATCATTCAGTGGTTCACGATGCCCAGACGCTACGCAGAGAACATGACCAGAAGAGAGATGAAGAAGGTGACTGCCGCATTTCATGTCAACCGTGAATAATTGTCTCCGTACTTGATGTCTACGTCGACACGTAACAGATAATAACAAAGTTACGTGGCGCTCTTTAATTACCCAGAAATGTCCCAATCAGTCTCACAACTCCATTTCAAGAAGTCACTGCTCTGAGATTTTCCCAATGAAGGTACATTAATGAGAGTCTGGCTTCATGTCGAGAGAAACCAGAGTACCTGATGAAACTCGTGTTTAATACGAGGGGGATTACACGCAATACTCTACACAGATTCAAGTCCACAGGTAGACCCACTCTCAACACGCTACGCAAACTCAACATTGATATTTTGCCATCCCCTTGTCGCGTTGCAGCCGAAGCCTACAACGCTTGGTGTTCCCAGGAGGTGTCCCATCTAGGCGGTAACCGAGCTCACGTCTGCTGAGCTAGCGACATCCAACGAGCCCAGGGGCATTCAGGACGATTTTACCGTGGGTATCGTGTGCCATTGTGGTTGACGTTCCATATTGTGGTTTGTGTCATTGCAGATCTATCAATCGGGGGATGAAATGCACCCCTTGAGTAAAGTTAAGTCTGCGGGAGACGTGCTGACGGGAGACTGCTCCATTGGCATCCCCAGCTTCCCCGGGAGCCTCGGCCCCGTGGCTCTGTGCCGCATCGACTGTCGCCGATGTAACACGGAAAACACAGTGGTGCAAGGGGAGGTGCTGCTGAACGTGATGCCTGCAGGTGAACAAGAGCTGAGCGTGGTGTTGTAGCTGATACAGCCACCCTTGTCGCTATAAAACTCAACAACTAGATAACTAGTTGACTTTGGCAGCATGTTTATTTCGTATTAGCTTGTTCACATTCATTATGTTGGTGATTTGCTTTGCTATACTTTTCGCACGCATAAAGACGAGGACTACTCAAGCGTTCTTGACCACTCATCATGCGCCTGCCATGAGTCCTCTAATGCTGACACGCGATGTCAGTTATGCAGTGAATAATGCACGGAATATGAGGATGTGGTATAATTTATACGCCTTAACAATCAGCAAAGCACTCGTTTAATGGAGAATGCACGTTCGTTTTACAACTTTCATGATTTAGTTTCTTGTTTTATAATTTGTCAGATAAAAAATATATAAGAAAATAAAATGAGCACCGTTCGTCACGACGTTGTTCAAAACGGATGAAGCGATTATGGGGGAACTTACGTTGCACGGTGCACGAGATTCAACTGGTTGAGGCCCGGGAGGTCAAGGGTTATGGAAAAACTGTGGTGCAGGGCTGGAGTGGGGATTTGTACAGAGCTGAGTGATTTCTCAGCCAGGAATCTGTGATGCACGTGGATCGGGCTTTTGATTGTGGCACGTGAAGCCGTGCTGCGTCGCTGAGTGGGGCTGTGGTGCTGGGTGCGAGTGGGGGTCACGCTGAGCCCCCCCCCCCTCTTTGTCTCCGTGTCTCTGCAGCCCCACGGTCACACGGTGGGGGCGTGAGTGATGCCACCCTCGCCCCTCGAGAGGAGACCACACTCAAGGGAGCGGTGGTGGCTGCCTGGGTCCTGCCTGTCATCTCCGTCATTTCCATCATCATCATCATCATCGTCTCCGTCTTTGTCTGGAAGAAGAAGAAATGCTGTCGGTCTTCAGGGCCCTGCCACCGCTCACGCAGGTGCCCCCCCCCCCCCCCCCTCCAGCCCAGGCACCCGGGCAGCCCAGCCCAGCCCCTGGTGAATGAGCGTGGACGTGGGCAGACGGGCTGAGCTCTCTCCGTGGCCTCCCACTCGGTGTCACTGACGAGGTTTCACGTTCGTGCACCGCTGGCTCTGGGTTCACAGCGGCTGTGCTGGGGATGCTGAGCCAACACCGAGCTCCTGGCTGACTCGTACGATGTTTTTATCAACGGCTGTGTCAGCGGCAACAGAATCTGAATCTTTATTCAGGCCGGAGGAATCCGATGAGCTGTGAAAATTTTTTTTTACAGATGTCCAGTCGGGGGCGAGTCAGCAAGATACAACGCCGTAGCTATGAGATGTTAACTACCTCGCCTGTACAAAGGATGTCGTGGGGTTCCATCCTGACCCCGGCGATGCCTGTTGCTGTATATTTTGAGTCTTTGAGGCTCTCTCTCATCATTACGGTGGCTATGAGATTTTAACGACCTCGCCGCATATGGAGGAGGTCGTGGGTTCGATCCCCACCCTGATGCTTGCTGTGTATTTGGAGCTTGTGTGTCTCTCTCTCTCCCCGTGGTGGTCACGTGCATTTTCTTCCCACTCCTCAGGTTTTTCCCCTCCACATGTACAATCAACGTCGCCACGCATTTAGAGTATTTTGGCCACTCCTATACATTCCCCACGTGATGATGATGATGATATCAGGCACTGCGTCGAGCATATCATTTGTGATGGCCAGGTGGTTGCTTCTGATAAAGAGCGACGTAGCTCAGTGGGCCTTGCCGAAGGTGCCCCCCCCCCTCCAGCCCAGGCACCACGACCCCCCCCCTACCCAGCTCCTGATGAGTGAACGTGGACAAGGCATTTTCCAACCGCAGTCCGATGACCCAGTGCCTAAAAGCATCTTGACTGCCAAGTGGATATTTAACTGATCTGCCTGCCTCGTGTGGCTCTGTGGTACCAAGCAACCACGATTTATATTAAGCTATAAAGTGCGTTACCATCGTGGTTTTTTGTTTAAGTGAATATTGATTGTATTAAGCGATGAGGTTTAGTCGTTACCGATTTTATTCAACCCCCGGGGTTTTACATGGGGCTTTAGTCGAATGGCTTGTCGTGTTACCAGGTGGTTCGCTCACGGATGCTTTTGTTTCTCGTTTTACAGTGGCACTTCATCCGTAGTCTCAGGAGAGAGTGTAGCAGAGGGAGGACAGCTGATGGGACCTTCCAAAGGAGTTGTGGAATGAGCGGCACCATCACCCAGGCGTGAAGACCGGGGCCTCCCCATCGTGAGCACTACTGAACCCCGAGCAATTTTACGCCGTTTCCAGCACTGCATTTAGAATAGAGTTGTTTTGTTACTTGTAGTTTTGTTGCTTCTTCTGCCTCAATCTCGTGCACAGTTTGACTCACAAGGATGGGGGCTCGCTTTGGGGGCCTTGACAGGAGGGACCCTCCTAGGTGGTAGTCAACCCTAGGAAGGGTGGGACCTCTAAGTGGCAATAGAGACCCCGAGGAAGGAGGGGACCCCTAGGGTTGCAGTAGTGCCATCGTCCAAATCGGCACGAGGGCAGGGCTAACACAATGGCAGCTGTGAAGATGTTTTGGTAATCGCTGTCAATCTGATCAAAGTGCATGGGATCAAAATCTTTTATATTTACAATCTGCAGTTTACTTGAACACCCTCACGGGCAGCAACAGCAGCAAGCAGTGAATTATTTTGAGACGCGTGAACAACGTAACCACTTTAGCGATGTGCACAGAGACACGTTCCTCTGAAAACGGGTCGGCTCTGCCGCTCGGTTGAACCCACAGCGAGCCAGACCGAGCATATCCGTGCCCACCTCTGTTGAAGTGAGCTGGCCAGTGCGATTACATTTCCTGTGGCAGGGTCCAGTGTTGACTACGCAATGCTGCCGCTCGTTCTACATTCGCGTGGCCCATCCGGTGGCCATAACTATGATGGTGATGAGTGATGGTACCGATCGATGATGTGTGTAGGGTACTTTACATGTGTGCTGGTCAAGTTTTGATGCATCGACTGATCGATTGAGACGGTTTGTTACACTCGGAGTACTCGGCACGGTTCCCCGCCTCTCCCCGTTTACACTCCTCCCTCAAGGCCCCCACCTCTTCTCCTTGTCCCCCATCCTCCCCGTAGCCATCCCTGTCCCCCTCCCCTCTTTCCCCTCCTCTCACACGCCACCAAATCACCTTTAGCTAACCTCATTGTGCCACGTGTAAAGTGCCTTGGATGTAAGCTACGATTACTTTACCATTCGTGTATTCCAATGTAACGTTTGCACTGCAGCTGTTAGCAGTGGAATAGAATACACGAGCGATTTGCCAAATAAGATTTTTTTTGGATGACAATGTGACGATTCAACCCCTGTGAGTTCCTGACTATTGACTACGATGCTGCTACTGATCATGAATTGTTGCCAACCGTCTGTGCCTTGGAACTGCTAAAGTGTTGTACCAACTGTATTGCATTGAGCAACAAACCTCAGGGAATTTTATATTGGAAGAGGGCACGCATTGTTTTGGATACTAGCTTATCTTTATAGATTTTTAAAATTCCATATTTATTTTTTCAAATGAAGCCAGGCGGTAACGTCTTCAAATGGATCACGAATGCAATATATTTATCTACGTCAAACATTGTCACGTGTCGCCTACGGTCTTCGCTCATTTACCAGCTTCACATACCTTATTGCCGTACACATACTGGAGGAAGGGACTTTTCTATTGATGCCCCCAGGGTCTGGAATGCTATTGCCAATAAACTGCAACTTGGATCACTACCTGGGAGATCTTCTCTCAAAACTGCTCTAGAGGAGTTGTACACCCCTAGCTGCCACTGCCTTTCAGAATGGCCTGAAATCAAATGTTTCGTTCCGGATGACCGCTGCAAAGTATGATCTTGAGTTTTGATTGTTGTGTGCTGATCTTTAAAGGTGTATTGAGAAATGTATTCTGCTACTGATGCTCCTGCTGTTATGGAGTGACTCATGAAGCCAGTTGTGGGGTTTGGTCGTACATGTTATGTACATCATTTGTTGTTGGATTAGAATCATAGTTCCTATGATCACTGTCACATTGTTTTTGTGGCTTTATTTTGGTGATGTTGAGGACGGTTTGGTCTTGCCATGTTTTTTGTTGTAGTACAGAGTTGGCCTGATAACTTTAATCTACATTGTCTTAAGGGATTTTTTTGCACACAGCGTTGAAAAACGGTGTTTATTCTCGAAGACTTTACTGTTTTTTCAGGATTTTTCTGTTGCTTTTAGTCACTTTAAGATGTTTCTTGTTCGTGTTTTTGTTTTGTTGCGGTTGCACCCGAGTGAAGAGCCGCATGGCTCGCAGGGTTCTACCTAATAAATGAAACTGAAACATTGTTTGCGTGTAAAACCCGCATTGATGTCTCCTCGCGCTGAATGCGAGTGCAGTGGCACGGCGCGTCTCGTGTGGTGCGTCCACACGAATGCCGTGGCGGTGCCAGAGGCGTAGCTAGGGGGGTACATATGTCCCTGGGCGCCAAGGTAAAGGGGCGCCAAAATGAGGCTTACAAGGTTACATTATAACTTATTGCGGCGGGCGCGGCAGCCTGAAACTACTGCACAAATCTACACCTCAACCTAAAAGTTTATATATCCCGCCACACAGCCTACATGTCATGTAATTGCATTTTGGTATGTGATTAAACGGGGGGGGGTCGCCAATTTTATAGTTCGTCCCTGGGCGTAAAATATCCTAGCTACGCCACTGGGCGGTGCTGCGTGGGTGAGCCGCCCCCCGTGAGGGACACGACGACAAAGTGGGCACCGCGGCCTCGTCAGTTGCCGGGAAAGGCAGCGCCGCCCGCCGCGTCCCCCGTTCACGCCCAGCGCCGCATGAAGCTCGTGCGGGGCCTGGAGCATTTGTTGTTATAAAGGGGCCCTAAATAAATAAGTAATATTAAAACACAAATGTTAAACTTGCTTCGTAAAAATAAAATAAATCACGACGTTTCGATTGCTACACAAGCAATCATCGTCAGGTGGGAAAACCACGGCAAGAAAAACGTTTTTTTTTGCTGAAGTGGGAGAGAGATGCCGTGGTAAGAGGTTATATAGGTAAGAAAGGGGGGAGGGGCAAGGGGGGGGATGTCATTCCTGACATGCAGAGTTGGGATTTAGCGTAAGATCCTAGGGAGTTTAATTCCAAGTAGACGAGGTAGATCGGGTTTAGACCATCGGGAGATAGGTTAGACCTGCCCTGCTGACTCGGACCGATTCGGGTATTAGTAGCTTGCTGACACGCCGGGAATAAATCGTTAGTAGTAGGTTTTTACCCTTTAAACTGGTACAAAACTGACACCTTTATTCAAGGCATCATGTTTGCAATAACCGCAACACAAGCAGTCAAAATGCAAACAAAAATAAACAACTCTGATGATGATAATGATATGCACCGTCCTTGAAGTTGATTGGTCCACACCCGAGACAGCTTTCCTTAGAGCCTAGTCTCCATTGGTGTTGGACCAGATGACGACAAAAGGCGTACAACAAAGGCGTAAAGGGTAAAAACCTACTACTATATTTTGCCACTGGTAAAGGAGGTGTCAGAATAAATCGTTAGTGATCGATAACAGCCTCGTGTGGTTTCTACGAGTGTGAGGAAAGTGTGTGGTGGTGTGTGTCGAAACCGGTTCAGAATGTCTTTGCTGGCTTTGGAACCACCAAGGGTGCTGCTGAAATTGTGCACTCACAGGAAGATTTTTGTAGCTGCATTTTATTTTTGATGTGGAGGGGTCCGATGAACGTGAAAGAGACGAATCCGCTGGTGGCTTTGGTCGATGTGAATTTGTACAGTGGCGTGATGTGACCGCCAGGGGGCAGTGCAGTTGCGTGATGAGTTTCAGTGATTCATAACGCAGACGTATTCTTAGGTTTTTTCGGTAAAGTCACGTAGGTAAAAAATTAATAAAAGTAAAATAAAAAACAAATAAATTACGCAGACGGTTAGGTTTGGATCGCGTGAAACATAAACGTGCCGTGAACTCACCACCACACGGCCAATAAGTAAGGTTTGTCACGTGAACAAGAAGCGTGCCAATCAGCGCCTACTTCAGCACATCGGTGTGATGGAGAGTAAACCCACAACATTTACAATTCGAGTACGACGCTTCGCTTCTGATTACAACCACTTGTGGCGAATTGCCCGATGGAGAGGGATGGAGTGGGGTGGAGTGGGGTGGAGAGGGCTGGAGTGGGATGGAGTGGGGTGGAGTGGAGTGGGGTGGAGGGAGCTTGAGCCAGGGCCCTGCCTTTGAGATGAACGTTCACTTTCCTGCAGTGGAGCTTCCCAGCTACAGACGTGCTGTGATAAGATGATTAATAGACAAGACTAGCTATGGCTGCAACTTTTTTTTTATTGCCTTATGAGTTTTTGGCGACCAGCATTTGAACCTCATGGCAGGACCTCGGGGTCCCATAAGCCCCCAGGCTCTTGCATAAATATTATATTATAATGTAAATATTATATTATAATTAGCGGTAAGTACCCGGCGTTGCTCGGGCGAAAAAGGCAGACACACACGTGAACTTACATACAGACATTGACCCACACACCACAAAGACATCGACTTACACACACACACATATGGACTCACACACACATGGACCTACACACACACCCACACACACACATATATCGACGCACACACACATTGACTGTCACACACATACACACATTGCAATACACACATGAACTGGCACACATAGACTCACACACAAACACACATCGACTCAGACACACATAGAGCCAGACAACAACAACCGCCATTTGCCACTAAGTGGCGGTGACGTCACCACGACGCTTGTGCCAGGCCATGTGCACCTTGAGGCCACGTGAAGTGTCGAACGGACGCTGGCAGGTCACGGGGCAGACCCAGGTGCCACAGGTCGAATAACTGAGATGACTGGCTGATGCACCACCTGTGCCCCCTACTGTGCCAACTTGCTGTGCTTTAGCCACCCGGCACTCCGCTCGTTGTTGTGAGCATCGCGGAAGATTTTGTACAATGGCGTCTCTAACGGTAGCGCGATATTATTTGCGACCTGGAACCACGCGTTTTATTCGTATAACAGCTTTGCCAAGTAATTTAGCCATCATGAACGCGCACGGTCGATCCACTGCTGGATGAATGGCTCCGGCTTCCCAAGCCGCCGTCATCACCTCACGATGATGATGAGGTAACGACGCACGGAGAGCGACTGACGCCACTTCTCAGCGGATGTCATCACCTCGTTAAATGTCATCCCCTCGGTACGCAAAGACTGAACACGAACACGCTTGTAGACATCCACAGACACGCATTGACGTACACGGACAGCAGTACTTAGACACGCATACACTTACACGACAGCTATAGACTCACACAGCCTTTAACTTGCCTGTCGCGGGCAAGTGCTGGAAGCGAACAGCGCCTATGGAGGTCGGAACGGGGGTGGCAAGGACCACGCCCGGCCGCCTTTGTCTCCCCAGTGCTGATGTTTCATACACACCGTGCCACGTAGAAAGTATTGACCGCGAACGGGAATCGAACTCGTCACACGCACGCACAGCGGGCGGACAAGGGGGTGGTGGTGGTGGCGACAGATTTTGTTTTTAATTCCACAGACGATTAAATAATAAGCAGCCACTGTTCGTGGAAAGCTGCTGCTGATGTTGTTGTTGAGAGGTAGGCAGTGCTGGAGTTGTAGCGAGGCGCACACCGCGTTTGCAGGGACCCCAGGTTGTGCCGCTGCGTTCTCTGTGTGACAGTCTCTCAGTACAGTATCTGTTTAACACGTAGTATAGTAGTATAGTAGTGGTACTTTCGCGATCAATATTATCCACAAGTGGTTGTTTTTGGGTTAGATCGCGTAAATATACAATGTGTCGTCAAAGCCGCCGCCACCCGACGCAGTCAATTAGTAAGGGTTCAGTAAACAAAACATGCCAACTCGTTACTAGTTCAGCACTAACTGGTGTGTTGATGCTGGTTGTAAATACTGGCGAAACGTCATACTCGAATTGTAAATGTTGGGGATTTATTCTCCAACACACAACCGATGTGCTATACTAGTAACTAATTGCCAATTTGCAGGCCACTGCTGGACAAGAGCAACTGAGAAAAGGAATTGAAGAAACTAAGCAAAGGAAAGAAAGTACCTTTGCACAGCAGTGAGGAAATTGCACGCGGACAACATTGTATGATTTCAGACACTACTGCATAGCTGCACTTGCAAGTGAAGCAGCGACAACAGCAGCACGTGTAATGACGTTAAATGGATCACTACGGCGCGTAGCGTGGGGGGGGACCGGGGGAATGATTTCACCTTCCCAGAGAGTTCCAGAAGGAGGGCATGGCTAGGGCAGAGCAAGCCATGAACGAGTATATAAGCCAGAGCACTCAGAGCTCTGGCTCAGTTATCTCCACACTGAAGACTGAAGACCGGGCTGGAGAATAGGACCCTGGACCCCAAGCTCCACAGTCCTTCTAAGGGCCGGAAGCTCAGTGAGGCCAGTGGTCAGGACCCACGGACCAGGAGGTCGGGTCAGTCAGCCTCCCCTAGGTCCCAGCCGGACGACGATAGGAAACGGGTTACCAGTGTTAGGTCCCATATAATTCGGAGGCCATAGCTCCATAGGTATCGGCTGAAGGGACCGATATACCCTTCATGTAGGAACCTTGTAGTAAAGACAATAAACCAAAGTGTTGCCTCATAAGAACTTTATTTATATATATAGATAATATTGGTCGCAAAAGCCTACATGTTAGACTTAAAACATGGTTGGCAATCGCAAATATTTTAAATATAAAAACTATAGACCTGAATGGGAAATGTTTGTCAAGACCAAACATGTGCAGCATGGCACTTATAAACTAATCTCTTCCAAGCAGTCACAGTGTGGATCTTCTGGCCCAGTTGTTCCCAACCTTTCTGGACCCACGTTAACTGTCAACCCTCAAAACAAACTGCGGAATAACTTGCAGTGTATACAAAAAAGGTTTTAGGAATAAAATCGTGGTATCGGCAACATTCTTCAGGGAAATTAACATGGCCGTGTGGTCTACAGCTCACAGGTTGGGAACCACTCCTCTCGATCCACATCTCCCAACAGTCACCATGAGCAGCACAGACTCCTGAGATCAATGCTTCCCGATCGTACAGATACAACAGACATTAGTTTGTGGCAAGTTCAAGGCGCCTACGATGTAATCTCTTCTGGGCCAAACATCCCAGAGTAAGAACCTTTAGAGTCCCGAGACTTGTGCAACGCACGCACATTCAGGTCCCTTCACAGCCAAAGAACCCCTGTATAGCCTCATCAGACTGTTGGGTCAAGTGCGGTTAGCGAGTAGTAGCACCGATGAAGGCCGGAATGGCACACGAGGGTGTGGGTGACTGACACCACTCCCGACCGCCTTTGTCTCCCCAGTGGCCTCGAGACTTGTGCAAGGCATGCACATTCATGTCCCTTCACAAGCACAACTCAAACCTGCACCACAACCACGGCGCAAATATTAAAGCGGAGAACATTAACTTAGTACCCATGATCAACACTGGGATACACATGCGGTATTTACAAGTGCTCACACGAATAGATGAATGAATGTCACACCAGTGTAGAAAAACGCACCTCGCTTGTAAACCGCGCGACAGACAAAGACGAACTGAGAGGGAGAGCGGCGTCGCTTGGGCAACCTTCCTCTCACCATCCACGCCGTCCGGTAGGAGTGTGCCGTCTGTGCCACGGCAGCCAATATTAAAAATACAAACCCGCGAATTTCATATTCTGTACGTCTCCAATAAATTCTACGTGAGCGCAGAGAGATTAGAGGGTAGAGGGTAGAGGTAGGAGAACACAGCGAGTACAGGGAGATGAGAGGGGAGAGGTAGCGGAGAGTCTAAGGAGGATCGTGTAGGCGGAGAGTGCGATCTCGCAGTCGATTCGGGATTTGATTTGTAGCCAGTGGGGGAATCTGAGGATTGGGATGATGAGGTTTCATTTACAGAAGCTGTGAGGTGAGGCAGCAGCAGGATTCTGGATCCTGCAGAATTTAGCGATGAGGGATTTGAATTGGCCAAAGAGGAGTGTGGAAAGTCACAGAGAGGGAGAGAGATGACAAAAGCACGGTCTGTAAATAATCAGCTCATAAAACACAGGCAGTCAGCACCGCACTCTCGCGTGGCACTGTGGGTAAGAGCGGCTCCACGTGCCAGCCAGGGTGGTCACGGGGGAGCCCACCGAAGATTTCTTCAAACGGCTTCCGTGCCTTTGTCTCCGTTGTCCCCCTTGTGTCAATTCACCTCCATCAGTGGATGCTCATTTTCCTCCACATCACCGTGCAAGTCTGCTTGCCCATCTCCACTGGGGAACAAGAACACGAGTTTACAAACCGCACGGTGCCTGTACACAGCAACACCTGGACACAGTTCACGGGGAATGGACCCCCCAGGTGCTCATTGGTGCTGACTCAGCGCCTCTGAGGTCCCAGCCCAGCTTCCTGCGTTCACGTTCATTCGTGAGGAGCTGGGCTGGGCGCTCCTGGTGCCAGGCTAGAGGTTACAAACTAATTTATTTGTCACTGCTTTGGGTGTTCAGTTTGTTGTCTTTTCCCCCACCCCTTCGGTTAGCTACGGATGGCTACGTAGGGTGCAAAAGAAGTTCAACGCACACACGTACTGTACATACTTGTGTGAGCCGGGGGAGGTCCCAGACGACCGACGGCATTTCTGGATGAAGATGACGGCAGCCGCTGCTATGACGATCACGAAGACCACCACTGCCGCCACCACAAGCCCCATCCTGTTTCTGAAGTGGGGATCTGCTGTGGGCGAGGTCTCCCCTGCTGCAGCGACAGTCATGCCACTTGCACCGCCGTGCAGCTGTGGAGCTGCAGAGACACGGACGGCGTTGTCAAGAACCAATACAGAGAGGGGGGCTCAACGAGACCCCCACTCGTACCCAGCACCACCGCCCCACCCAGCGACTCAACACGGCTTCACATGCAGCAAGGAGAGACCACTCACTCAACACGGCTTCACATGCAGCAGGGAGAGACCACTCAATCAATACGGCTTCCGTGCATCAGGGAGAGACCACTCACTCAACACGGCTTCACATGCAGCAGGGAGAAGAGACCACTCACTCAACACGGCTTCACGTGCAGCAGGGAGAGACCACTCACTCAACACGGCTTCCGTGCATCAGAGCGATTCTCTGCCGAGACTCCTCTCTGTACAACGACCGCTCTCCAGCGCTGCACCCTCCACCCTGAGATCTGTGACCCTTGACCTCCCACCAACAACCGTGAGCCTGACTCTCCCCTCTCATTCACCTGCAGCTGTCACGTTCAGCTTCACCTCTCGTTCCACCTGCCAGTCAACCTTCCCACAGCTGGTACAAAGAACATGGCACTTAAGCACGGGGCTGAGGTTGCTGGAGACGTTGAGGATCTTGAGAGAGCAGTCACCCTTCTCCTCGTTTCCCGCAAACTCGGCTATTCCAAGCCAGAGATTCCCAAGATGCGAGTCGTAGATCTGGAACAACATGAACCACAATCCTAGCACGATCAAATCACAATGCACCTGAACTCATCGGATCTTGATAGCCAAGCAGAGCTTAATACTTTGACTGGGAATGCCAGAGATTGTCGTAGACTTGGGCTGCCAGGCGGTCATAAGATTGTGAAACAGCCATAGATTTGGTTTGCAGGCAGCGTTCAAGATTGGTTCTATTTATGGATTGAGTGTGTGTAGAGCTTTTCCCATTATCCATTTGTGTGGTGGGGTTTTTCTCTCGATTCTCTGGTTTCCGCTGAACATGATTCCTAACATGTCGACATAAACATCAGTTAATGAGCTGAATATTGAGGGTTGCGTGGAAGGAGGTTCTCACATTGATGATATCATCTGTGCTTACTTACAAGGTAGCGTGTGGGCATCGTGAGCCACGTGATGTAGAGGTCACTCGAGACGATCGACGGTGGGGAGAATGAGCAGGCAAGAGTCACGCTCTCTCCCTCCGTCACATCCACACTCTCCGATAGGAAGAGCTGCAGCTTCACAGTGGACGTCACAGCTACACGGAGAGAGAGAGAGAGACCGGTCACTCTCATGAGAGATGCCTCCACAGAGAGAGATCAGCTAAACTATATCACTCTATAGACAATACAGATATCGAGATAGAGACTGGTTACTGTTGTTAAGGTGCTCAGCACAGGTTTACTCAGCAATAGCAGGGCCAGAGGGAGTCTAGATGCAGGAGTTACACACAGTGGTGCTGTAATATTCACCTTTACACTGACCCAGTATCAGTGAATAACAAAACGAGGAGCTCACTGGAGCACGGTGACTTAAAATTTGCTTAAGCTATTTGAGAGGAAGACCGCTGAGCTGGTGAGTGAGCGTGTTGGATAGGTCATGGACTAAATGTCACGACTGCCTCCCTCACTGGGAGTGCTCACGCGGTCACACGGGCGGCGTGAGGGACGCGTCTCAGCGCAGCGCGACCACGGGAGCCACCGACGCTCACGGCTACAAGGGGACCCTGGCACTGGGATCCCATCGCCATGACGTCATCATGACGACGACCTCCATTGGACTCTCAGCTGGTTACACATCACTTCTTTTCCACTGCACACCTGAGCCATGCTAGGACTGTGCCAAGCCGATGTGGCGCAGCTCAGGAGGGGGCCAGGCTGTTTTTCCACTGCAGAGACTGAGCCGTGCCGTGAACGAGTCGAGATGCATGGAGGTTGAAAATTATAAATGCTGCACCTGGCCCTGCTTGGCCCTGGGTGAGATTCCGATGTCTTATGAGAGCTGGGTGGTTTGGTTCTGGCTCCGTGCAGCAAACTGCAGTGGAAAACCACCAGGACCACCAGGACTCTGGGCTGGCACGGCTCAGTTGTGCCGGTGGGAAAGGGGTCTGAAGGAGACCGCTCCACGTGTGCTGGGTGAGTGCTTCTCGGTGTGAACTCACGCAGGAGGGAGATGAACGCTGTGACCAGGACCCACTTCATGGTGCCTCCGTCTCCTGATGAACACAGAAGAGAATGGTTCATCACATCTCTCGCTCCACTCACCACCAGCGGTTAAAGTGGGGCATGGTGAGCCGGAATGCATTCCAATGAGGGAACAGATGGTTTGGTAGAGCAGCAATAGAGCACAGACATCAGTGAAATACATAAATGCGTCTTTACTACGGATGCGGAGCACAGGCAGAGGCCTGAAATGCCAAGCCGCCAGCAACAAACTGCACTGTTCAAGGTATAATCGATAACGTGAACACGCTTCTTGTAAGAGACGGCAATGTTCTTCACCTGAGGACGGCTGCTTGTGTTGTGGCCGAAACGTCATGAGAATTGTATTTTATTATGTTTATTTTATTTTATTATTTCCCTTCTACGTGACTTTACCGAAAGAACCAAGAAGATGAATCCCTGCAGTCACGAAAGCTTTACATCGAAAAATATTGTCAATAATTGAGGATGCATTAAATGCGTTTATTCAAACGTGTTCTGCATGTTTTCGAACAGATATGAAGAATAGAACACGGCAAATATCACCACGATGCCATGAACACCTTCAAGACGGATCTATTCACACTTTGTGGGCAGGATCAATAAAGGTTGTGATTTTAATGACTACTCACCCACAGCCTGTCCCGTGTCTCTGTCTATCTTCTTGTCCCGTGTCTCTCTCGCCTCGAGTGAATTGTTCCTCTCCCACGCCCGCTCAGCAGCAGCAGCAGCAACTCGCACTTCCCCACAGAAGTCGTCCGCCTCCCGCACCACGAAGCCGGTGTCGGGGAAGCACCACGCGCTCAGCTTATAAAGGCGGCGAGGTGTGTGACGCACTCCCATTGGACGCAGCTGCTTCACTCCCATTGGACGCACCGAGGTAATTTGCAAATGGTAGTCTGTCTGGATTTACGAGATTTTCAAGCGCTATGGGTGTACCGGCCTAAAAATGTGCTGCTACCCCCCACGACCCCCACGACCCCCACCCGCTGGCAGGAGCGGCTCGAACCGGCCTTGGTGTCGACTCCAGCGCTGCACCGCCGCCGCCGCTGTTTGTTGCCGTCACTGCAGCTGGCACCGTTCTGTCTGAGCGCCCCGTTTTGGTGCGCGTCTCGAGACCGGCGTGGTGAAGTATGGTCAAACTTCACCCCCCACGCACACAGAGGCGCGTGGTTGTGAGTGGTGGAGGTGCCCACACTCTACCCCTCCACCCCAGCACCACCACGCATTTGTGATATCCAAGTCGCTTCTTCAAAAGAGCTACATAGCTCAGCGGGGCCTTACCTGGTAAAATAAACGAAATAGTTTAGTTTACATATAATTAAATATAAAGCATCAGTGAGGGCAATTGCTGATCGGGTGCCAACTAATCCACTCCAGTCACTCATTTTTAGTCGGTCGCCTCCTGATCACCCTTCGATTGCTACTGACTGGGTGGGCGAGTGGCTGTGTGGGTAGCTGAGTGGGTGGGTGGCTGGGTGAGTGCTGGGTGGGTGGGTGGGTGGCTGGCTGGCTGGGTGGGTGGCTGGGTGAATGCTGGCTGGGTGGCTGGGTGGCTGGGTGAATGTTGGGTGGATGGCTGGGTGAATGCTGGGTGGGTGGCTGGGTGAATGCTGGGTGAATGTTGGGTGGGTGGCTGGGTGAATGCTGGGTGGGTGGCTGGGTGAATGCTGGGTGGGTGGCTGGGTGAATGCTGGGTGGTGGCTGGCTGAGTGGGTGGCTGAGTGGGTGGGATCCTATGCAAAGTGCCTACCGTGAGCTATGGGATAACACGGCCCTGCTCGAGAGGGCCGGTGAGTGGTGCGGTGCTGGTGCAGCACGAGCGAGCGCTGTGGGGGTTCTGCGTGTGACTGCACTAAGGGGGGATGGGGTCTGCGTGTGACTGCACTAAGGGGGGGGGGTCTCCATGCGTGGCTCCCCCACGCGCAGTGCCGGGTGGCCCTCTCAGCTGCGGCCTCTCGCGCCTTCAGAGGGACCTCGCAGACGTCCCGGAACGTCTGACCTCAAGTACTTTGCTCGGTGATGCATTTGCAGGAGTGAAAACTTTGTTCTTTGTCACCTGAAAACGACTAACCTGCAGTACCTCTATTTAAATACACTATCGAGTGAAATATCGTTGAATATTTTATACACTGTTCTTGTAAAACTCAGGGCCATGTTTTAGTCTTCTGGTTGTGCCATTGACTGCGGTTAAGACTTGTTTAGAGTCGTTCTTTGTGATCCAAGACTCGCACTGTACCTGAGTGGATTCTGTAAATAAAAACACAAGCATGTTGCATTCTCTGTCCAAGGGCTCAAGTGCCCCTCATCCCACCTCGTCACTCACTACTCGCCCTGCTCACTTCGTCACTCCCCACTCGCCCCTCTCACCTCGTCATCTCCCCACTTCTCGTCGTCGCCTCCTCCCTCCTGTCTCTCTCTGTCTGTGTCTCTGTCTTGTGTCTCTCTCTGTCTCTTTCTCTCTGTGTCTCTCTCTGTGTCTCTCTCTTTCTGTCTCTTGGCGGAACTCGTCCCTCAGAGCCACCCTCAGCCAGAGGTGGAAATTCCTCATTCCATGTCCCCCTTTAGAGCAGCAGTCCCCAACCTTTTTGGCACCAGGGACCGGTTCCGTGGAAGACAATTTTTTCACGGACCGGGGAGGGGGGGGTCATCATTGGGTCTTTCCCCCTTTTCAAAGAAGCTCTCCAGCGACGTTTGTTTTTTACTCATTTTGGCTACTAGGGGTTAGCAGCTTGTGGGCTTACCAACACTGACTGAGACAAGCGCGCAGTACGGGAAAGAGGCGTGGATGGAAGTGGTGAATAACACTGGTCAACACACTTTTTCTGGCATAAGGTATTTCAACGGTTTTACGGTAATTTTGGGGTGCTGATTCCACATCTGGCATCAGTTTTTGTCTATCACATCAGGTTTTTGAGATATCAAATATTGCATTTTCAATAAAAAAAAACTGCATAAGAAAAATATTAAATAAATGTGGATATCTACATATATGATATTATAAACACACTATCCTAAAAATACAGCACCATATTTTAACACTAAAGCAGTCACTGACTCGCAAAAACTTGCAATCATAAGTGACAGAGTTAATTTCGGGTAAAATCAATGAAAATGGGGTATGCCGATAGCATAAAAATGAGATGTGATAGAGCAAATCTGAGATCAATCAGATTTGGAATCAGCACCCTGAAATTAGTCTAAAACAGCTGCAAAAGTCCAGGCCAGAAAAAAAAGTTTTTTTGTTGTTGACCAGTGTATAATAAAACAATGGGGGCAGGCCACGTGCAGACTCACCTCTCACCTCCTGCTGCTGTGCGGCCCGGTTACTAACAGGCCTCGGACCGATACCAGTCCGCGTCCCGGGGGTTGGAGACCCCCCTGCTTTGAAGGACAACTCCCGACTGCACACACCGTTCATAACTCTATCATTCATAATCACGGTTTTTGGGTCAGATCGCGTTATTTATAAATGTGTCGTAACCCTCCACCACCCGACACGGCCAAACAGTAAAAAATGTGTCACTTTTTCAAAGGACTAAATAATTAACTTCGTTAGCCCACCAGTGTGCTGAAGAGATAATCAACAGCATTTTTTAATTTGAGTAGTACGACGTTTCGCTGAAAATTACAATCAGCTTCATCGGGCAAGAATGGTGAAGCTCTCCTGTTGCTTCCGGTCTTAAATAGAGCAGCATCAGGGTGACGTCATCATTTAATTCAATTCAATCTGGTGCAGTGATTCTCTATCATATGCGCTGGTAGGTGTTGTGTGTGTGTGTAATCCGGTGAGCGCATTGTGCAATGAACCTGACCCCTAGGTAGACTCGGCCTCAAACGAGTAGCTGGTGTGATGTGTAAACGTCGCCACTGGGGAGAAAAAGGCGGCCGGGCGTGGTGCTGGCTACGGGACTGCGAGGCTCTGGATCTGGATGCAAGTTCACGGTGCTCGGTGAGAGCCCTCGAGGCCGCCGCTTTGTCGCCGGCGAGACGACAGCGCCCCCCGGTGGTGGGAGACGGCGAGACGACAGCGCCCCCCGGTGGTGGGAGGAGCTGTGCAGAGCGCCCTCTGGTGGAGGTCCTTCCGCCTGCAGTGGCGTGAGCGAGCCGTTGCAGGTGTAGAGGAGAGTAGTGGCGTCGTGTGCGCTGTCCAGTGCGATGACGTCACGGGACGTGGGGTCACGCGCGCTGGAAAATGCACATGACATCACGTCTCCTAGGGTACTTAAGGGATACCCCGTGACGTAAGCGGGGTCACTGTGGGAACGGGTAAAGTAAGCAGGGTGAAGAGGGAACCAGGGGTAGAGAGAGGGATCGAATAGGGAGTCTGGGGAGAAGCCGGTGGTAGCCGTAGAGGTGCTTCTCTCTCCGCTCGGTGGAGTCGGCAGAGTCCACGATCCGACACGAGAAAGAGAGACCGGAGCTCGCCGGCAGGGACCCGGACTCAGAGTAGGACCCCCCCTAGCCCCTGGGAGTTGTGTACCCTGCTGTGTAATATTGTAACAGCTTTAATAAACCCTGGCGAAAGCCCTTAACTTACCTCCGTCTCCGAGTGCATCCGTCGGAACTACTCAACACAGAGGCTGCACCTTCATCGTTGATCTTTGTCACATCGAGCGCCGTGTTTTACATTCTCAAGCGACCCTGACTGCTGATGAGACGCTGAATGTCGAAACCGGTCCAGAATGTTTTTGCTGGCTTTGGAAGCACCAAGGGTGCTGCTGAAATTGTGCACTCACGGAAAGATTTTTGTTGCTGCATTTTAGTTTTGATGTGGAGGGGTCCGATGAACGTGAAAGAGACGAATCCGCTGGGGCTTTGGTTGATGTGGATTTGTACAGTGGCGTGATGTGACCGCCAGGGGGCAGTGCAGTTGCGTGATGAGTTTCATTGATTCATCACGCAGACGTATTCTTAGGTTTTTTTCGGTAAAGTCACGTAGGTAAAAAAATTAAAATTAATAAAGTAAAATAAAAAAACGCAGACGGTTAGTTTTGGATCGCGTGAAAATAAACGTGTAGTGAACTCACCACCACACGGCCAATTAGTCAGGTTTGTCACGTGAACAAGAAGCGTGCCAATCAGCGCCTACTTCAGCACATCGGTGTGATGGAGAGTAAACCCACAACATTTACAATTCGAGTACGACGCTTCGCTTCTGATGAAGAGGGATGGCGTGGGATGGAGTGGGGTGGAGAGGGGTCGAGTGGGATGGAGAGGGATGGAGAGGGGTGGAGAGGGATGGAGTGGGATGAAGAGGGATGGAGTGGGATGGAGTGGGGTGGAGTGGGATGGAGAGGGATGGAGTGGGATGGAGTGGGATGGAGAGGGATGGAGAGGGATGGAGAGGGATGGAGTGGGATGGAGAGGGATGGAGAGGGGTGGAGAGGGAAGGAGTGGGGTGGAGAGGGATGGAGAGGGATGGAGTGGGATGGAGTGGGGGGGAGTGGGGTGGAGAGGGATGGAGTGGGATGGAGTGGGATGGAGTGGGATGGAGTGGGATGGAGTGGGGTGGAGAGGGATGGAGTGGGGTGGAGTGGGATGGAGTGGGGTGGAGAGGGATGGAGTGGGGTGGAGTGGGGTGGAGAGGGATGGAGTGGGATGGAGTGGAGTGGGGTGGAGAGGGATGGAGTGGGATGGAGAGGGGTGGAGAGGGGTGGAGAGCGATGGAGTGGGATGGAGAGGGATGGAGTGGGATGGAGAGGGGTGGAGTGGGATGGAGTGGGATGGAGAGGGTGGAGTGGGATGGAGTGGGATGGAGAGGGATGGAGTGGGGTGGGGTGGAGTGGGATGGAGTGGGATGGAGTGGGATGGAGTGGGGTGGAGAGGGATGGAGTGGGATGGAGAGGGATGGAGAGGGATGGAGTGGGATGGAGTGGGGTGGAGTGGGATGGAGTGGGGTGGAGAGGGATGGAGTGGGGTGGAGAGGGATGGAGTGGGGTGGAGAGGGATGGAGAGGGATGGAGTGGGATGGAGTGGGATGGAGAGGGATGGAGAGGGATGGAGTGGGATGGAGAGGGATGGAGTGGGATGGAGAGGGATGGAGTGGGATGGAGAGGGATGGAGAGGGGTGGAGGGAGCTTGAGCCAGGGCCCTGCCCTTGAGATGAACGTTCACTTTCCTGCAGTGGAGCTTCCCAGCTACAGGCGTGTTGTGATAAGATGATTAATAGACAAGACTCGCTATGGCTGCAACATTTTTTTTATTGCCTTATGAGTTTTTGGCGACCAGCATTTGAACCTCAAGGCCGGACCCAGGGTCCCATAAGCCCCCGGGGTCCCATAAGCCCCCGGGGTCCCATAAGCCCCCAGGGTCCCATAAGCCCCCGGCTCTTGCATAAATTTTATATTATAATGTAAATATATTATGTTTGCGGTGGCTGGGCATGCGGGCTACATGGCCCAGCCAACACACGCGCTCTTGCCCAGCGCGAGGGTGACTCAACATTTCGCGAATGGCTTCACTGAATAAAATAGTTCCACGGTTCAGTTTGCAAATGCGCGTTCGCGTTTAAAGTCGATGTTAACAAACGAAACTTCACGAAGCATTTCACAAGTAGTACTAATCACATACTTGCATTTCCCATAAATATGTTAAATTCCTCTTGATATGCAAATTATTTTGTCAAGGCGCCCTTCCCCCCTTCCAACCCAGCTTAAATATACACTCCAAGCGTGGTGGTGTTTCATTCAGACTCTGTCTTCTCGACAGACCTGGTCTTCACCTGAGGACGGCTGCTTGCGTTGTGGCCGAAACGTCGTGGGAATTATTTTATTATGTTTAATTTTTATTATTTTATTACTTCCCTTCTACGTGATTTTACCGAAAGAACCAAGAAGATGAATCCCTGCAGTCACGAAAGCTTTAAATCGAAATTCACGGAAGAAGCTGGTTCACAAGTGTGTGCGTTCGTAAGTCGCGGACTTCCTGGCACGTACCGACACGCGGGGTGTGGGCGGACTGCACAACTCCATATATGGGCATGGGACGTATCCGCCGTTATTTTTGGCGCGAAATGATTTTGGCGGGAAGATTTTGTACAATGGCGTTTCTAACGGTAGCGCGATATTATTTGCGACCTGGAACCACGCGTTTTATTCGCATAACAGCTTTGCCAAGTAATTTAGCCATCGTGAACGCGCACGGTCGATCCACTGCTGGATGAATGGCTCCTGCTTCCCAAGCCGCCGTCATCACCTCACGATGATGATGATGAGGTAACGACGCACGGAGAGTGACTGACGCCACTTCTCAGCAGATGTCATCACCTCGTTAAATGTCATCCCCTCGGTACGCAAAGACTGAACACGGACACGCTTGTAGACATCCACAGACACGCATTGACGTACACGGACAGCAGTACTTAGACACTTACACGACAGCTATAGACTCACACAGCCTTTAACTGCCTGTCGCGGGCAAGTGCTGGAAGCGAACAGCGCCTATGAAGGTCGGAACGGGGGTGGCAAGGACCACGCCCGGCCGCCTTTGTCTCCCCAGTGCTGATGTTTTATACACACCGTGCCACGTAGAAAGTATTGACCGCGAACGGGAATCGAACTCGTCACACGCACGCACAGCGGGCGGACAAGGGGGTGGTGGTGGTGGCGACAGATTTTGTTTTTAATTCCACAGACGATTAAATAATAAGCAGCCACTGTTCGTGGAAAGCTGCTGCTGATGTTGTTGAGAGGTAGGCAGTGCTGGAGTTGTAGCGAGGCGCACACCGCGTTTGCAGCGACCCCAGGTTGTGCCGCTGCGTTCTCTGTGTGACAGTCTCTCAGTACAGTATCTGTTTAACACGTAGTATAGTAGTATAGTAGTGGTACTTTCGCGATCAATATTATCCACAAGAGGTTGTTTTTGGGTTAGATCGCGTAAATATACAATGTGTCGTCAAAGCCGCCGCCACCCGACGCAGTCAATTAGTAAGGGTTCAGTAAACAAAACATGCCAACTCGTTACTAGTTCAGCACTAACTGGTGTGTTGATGCTGGTTGTAAATACTGGCGAAACGTCATACTCGAATTGTAAATGTTGGGGATTTATTCTCCAACACACAACCGATGTGCTATACTAGTAACTAATTGCCATGTTTTGTTTACGTTACACAACTTTACTAATTGGCTGTGTCGGGTGGTGGCAGGTTTAACAACACATTTATATTTCACACGATCTAACCCAAACATACCTCTCACAGTATCTGTGTGTGCGACTGCCTCCTTATTCGATGCCTTTTCTGATGTGCGTATAGCGCTATGCATACTATAAGCATAATTTTAGCCTCTACAAAAACATGCACGTACACTAACATATCGTTGCATGCAGTACTCTACACAGGCTTGCTGATGGGTTTTTACATTGATTGTAATTGCAAATCGCAATTAAGAGGGTTTGTCCAACTAGCTGGGGTGTTACCGTATACGATTTAATTTGGAATCCATTGTCATATGTTAGGGTTTTCTAGTTACGTTAAGCACATAGTACAGATAACATGGCGTCTCATTGGCACGTATACATAATATATCTGTGAATATGACAATGTTGTCGGGTGGTACAGTGTTGATAAGAATTTTGGCATAAAACTACTACGTGGCCTCAACCGAATTAAATATAGATCAATAGTTATGTTGTGCAATCAAGGCAAGTAGCTCAGTATAAGTGCTTTGTCAACATCTGGAATAATGGAGGAAACTTACGAATGAAAATAAGTTACAATTCTATCCTGTCCATGATTAACTCAACAATTGTCCATAACAAACAAACACTTTTCTGTTAATATTTGCGACGGACAATTACTATTTGTGCACCGGAGAAATGTTGTGATGCACAATAACTCA
Source organism: Lampetra fluviatilis (assembly GCF_964198595.1). NCBI lineage: Eukaryota > Metazoa > Chordata > Hyperoartia > Petromyzontiformes > Petromyzontidae > Lampetra > Lampetra fluviatilis. The sequence goes on along the minus strand of NC_136347.1, from coordinate 2,406,407 downwards.
ACCCATTAATCTTTAACAAGGCTGTAAAATGAAATGTATAATCGGCGACGTTTTGAGCAATGGCCATTCTTCATAGCAGATAGTTGGAAAACATGATCTATAGACCCAAGTTCCTTAGAAAATCCCCATAAAATCCGAAAAAACAATATTTCGCATACCCGCCATTGCCCTCAATGGAAGAAAAGGCAGGGATCAGTGTTGCTCAAACGTTTGTTTGGAATAAGGTTAAGGAATAAAGACTTTAGAAGACAAATCAGGTGTCACTGATTCTCCTGTTAAATCAAAATAATGCAGGTGGAAATGAGCAGGATGCATCGTGAGCACAGCCTATGAGAGACAACATTTCTGAGAGATCGAGGGAAGGCAAAGGAGGGCGAAAAAGATAGCGGAAGAAACAGTTAATGAGATGAAAGCAACTAATTTGCAGGCCACTGCTGGACAAGAGCAACTGAGAAAAGGAATTGAAGAAACTAAGCAAAGGAAAGAAAGTACCTTTGCACAGCAGTGAGGAAATTGCACGCGGACAACATTGTATGATTTCAGACACTACTGCATAGCTGCACTTGCAAGTGAAGCAGCGACAACAGCAGCACGTGTAATGACGTTAAATGGATCACTACGGCGCGTAGCGTGGGGGGGGACCGGGGGAATGATTTCACCTTCCCAGAGAGTTCCAGAAGGAGGGCATGGCTAGGGCAGAGCAAGCCATGAACGAGTATATAAGCCAGAGCACTCAGAGCTCTGGCTCAGTTATCTCCACACTGAAGACTGAAGACCGGGCTGGAGAATAGGACCCTGGACCCCAAGCTCCACAGTCCTTCTAAGGGCCGGAAGCTCAGTGAGGCCAGTGGTCAGGACCCACGGACCAGGAGGTCGGGTCAGTCAGCCTCCCCTAGGTCCCAGCCGGACGACGATAGGAAACGGGTTACCAGTGTTAGGTCCCATATAATTCGGAGGCCATAGCTCCATAGGTATCGGCTGAAGGGACCGATATACCCTTCATGTAGGAACCTTGTAGTAAAGACAATAAACCAAAGTGTTGCCTCATAAGAACTTTATTTATTTATATATATATAGATAATATTGGTCGCAAAAGCCTATATGTTAGACTTAAAACATGGTTGGCAATCGCAAATATTTTAAATATAAAAACTATAGACCTGAATGGGAAATGTTTGTCAAGACCAAACATGTGCAGCATGGCACTTATAAACTAATCTCTTCCAAGCAGTCACAGTGTGGATCTTCTGGCCCAGTTGTTCCCAACCTTTCTGGACCCACGTTAACTGTCAACCCTCAAAACAAACTGCGGAATAACTTGCAGTGTATACAAAAAAGGTTTTAGGAATAAAATCGTGGTATCGGCAACATTCTTCAGGGAAATTAACATGGCCGTGTGGTCTACAGCTCACAGGTTGGGAACCACTCCTCTCGATCCACATCTCCCAACAGTCACCATGAGCAGCACAGACTCCTGAGATCAATGCTTCCCGATCGTACAGATACAACAGACATTAGTTTGTGGCAAGTTCAAGGCGCCTACGATGTAATCTCTTCTGGGCCAAACATCCCAGAGTAAGAACCTTTAGAGTCCCGAGACTTGTGCAACGCACGCACATTCAGGTCCCTTCACAGCCAAAGAACCCCCGTATAGCCTCATCAGACTGTTGGGTCAAGTGCGGTTAGCGAGTAGTAGCACCGATGAAGGCCGGAATGGCACACGAGGGTGTGGGTGACTGACACCACTCCCGACCGCCTTTGTCTCCCCAGTGGCCTCGAGACTTGTGCAAGGCATGCACATTCATGTCCCTTCACAAGCACAACTCAAACCTGCACCACAACCACGGCGCAAATATTAAAGCGGAGAACATTAACTTAGTACCCATGATCAACACTGGGATACACATGCGGTATTTACAAGTGCTCACACGAATAGATGAATGAATGTCACACCAGTGTAGAAAAACGCACCTCGCTTGTAAACCGCGCGACAGACAAAGACGAACTGAGAGGGAGAGCGGCGTCGCTTGGGCAACCTTCCCCCTCTCACCATCCACGCCGTCCGGTAGGAGTGTGCCGTCTGTGCCACGGCAGCCAATATTAAAAATACAAACCCGCGAATTTCATATTCTGTACGTCTCCAATAAATTCTACGTGAACGCAGAGAGATTAGAGGGTAGAGGTAGGAGAACACAGCGAGTACAGGGAGATGAGAGGGGAGAGGTAGCGGAGAGTCTAAGGAGGATCGTGTAGGCGGAGAGTGCGATCTCGCAGTCGATTCGGGATTTGATTTGTAGCCAGTGGGGGAATCTGAGGATTGGGATGATGAGGTTTCATTTACAGAAGCTGTGAGGTGAGGCAGCAGCAGGATTCTGGATCCTGCAGAATTTAGCGATGAGGGATTTGAATTGGCCAAAGAGGAGTGTGGAAAGTCACAGAGAGGGAGAGAGATGACAAAAGCACGGTCTGTAAATAATCAGCTCATAAAACACAGGCAGTCAGCACCGCACTCTCGCGTGGCACTGTGGGTAAGAGCGGCTCCACGTGCCAGCCAGGGTGGTCACGGGGGAGCCCACCGAAGATTTCTTCAAACGGCTTCCGTGCCTTTGTCTCCGTTGTCCCCCTTGTGTCAATTCACCTCCATCAGTGGATGCTCATTTTCCTCCACATCACCGTGCAAGTCTGCTTGCCCATCTCCACTGAGGAACAAGAACACGAGTTTACAAACCGCACGGTGCCTGTACACAGCAACACCTGGACACAGTTCACGGGGAATGGACCCCCCAGGTGCTCATTGGTGCTGACTCAGCGCCTCTGAGGTCCCAGCCCAGCTTCCTGCGTTCACGTTCATTCGTGAGGAGCTGGGCTGGGCGCTCCTGGTGCCAGGCTAGAGGTTACAAACTAATTTATTTGTCACTGCTTTGGGTGTTCAGTTTGTTGTCTTTTCCCCCACCCCTTCGGTTAGCTACGGATGGCTACGTAGGGTGCAAAAGAAGTTCAACGCACACACGTACTGTACATACTTGTGTGAGCCGGGGGAGGTCCCAGACGACCGACGGCATTTCTGGATGAAGATGACGGCAGCCGCTGCTATGACGATCACGAAGACCACCACTGCCGCCACCACAAGCCCCATCCTGTTTCTGAAGTGGGGATCTGCTGTGGGCGAGGTCTCCCCTGCTGCAGCGACAGTCATGCCACTTGCACCGCCGTGCAGCTGTGGAGCTGCAGAGACACGGACGGCGTTGTCAAGAACCAATACAGAGAGGGGGGCTCAACGAGACCCCCACTCGTACCCAGCACCACCGCCCCACCCAGCGACTCAACACGGCTTCACATGCAGCAGGGAGAGACCACTCACTCAACACGGCTTCACATGCAGCAGGGAGAGACCACTCACTCAACACGGCTTCCGTGCATCAGGGAGAGACCACTCACTCAACACGGCTTCACATGCAGCAGGGAGAAGAGACCACTCACTCAACACGGCTTCACGTGCAGCAGGGAGAGACCACTCACTCAACACGGCTTCCGTGCATCAGAGCGATTCTCTGCCGAGACTCCTCTCTGTACAACGACCGCTCTCCAGCGCTGCACCCTCCACCCTGAGATCTGTGACCCTTGACCTCCCACCAACAACCGTGAGCCCGACTCTCCCCTCTCATTCACCTGCAGCTGTCACGTTCAGCTTCACCTCTCGTTCCACCTGCCAGTCAACCTTCCCACAGCTGGTACAAAGAACATGGCACTTAAGCACGGGGCTGAGGTTGCTGGAGACGTTGAGGATCTTGAGAGAGCAGTCACCCTTCTCCTCGTTTCCCGCAAACTCGGCTATTCCAAGCCAGAGATTCCCAAGATGCGAGTCGTAGATCTGGAACAACATGAACCACAATCCTAGCACGATCAAATCACAATGCACCTGAACTCATCGGATCTTGATAGCCAAGCAGAGTTGAGCTTAATACTTTGACTGGGAATGCCAGAGATTGTCGTAGACTTGGGCTGCCAGGCGGTCATAAGATTGTGAAACAGCCATAGATTTGGTTTGCAGGCAGCGTTCAAGATTGGTTCTATTTATGGATTGAGTGTGTGTAGAGCTTTTCCCATTATCCATTTGTGTGGTGGGGTTTTTCTCTCGATTCTCTGGTTTCCGCTGAACATGATTCCTAACATGTCGACATAAACATCAGTTAATGAGCTGAATATTGAGGGTTGCGTGGAAGGAGGTTCTCACATTGATGATATCATCTGTGCTTACTTACAAGGTAGCGTGTGGGCATCGTGAGCCACGTGATGTAGAGGTCACTCGAGACGATCGACGGTGGGGAGAATGAGCAGGCAAGAGTCACGCTCTCTCCCTCCGTCACATCCACACTCTCCGATAGGAAGAGCTGCAGCTTCACAGTGGACGTCACAGCTACACGGAGAGAGAGAGAGAGACCGGTCACTCTCATGAGAGATGCCTCCACAGAGAGAGATCAGCTAAACTATATCACTCTATAGACAATACAGATATCGAGATAGAGACTGGTTACTGTTGTTAAGGTGCTCAGCACAGGTTTACTCAGCAATAGCAGGGCCAGAGGGAGTCTAGATGCAGGAGTTACACACAGTGGTGCTGTAATATTCACCTTTACACTGACCCAGTATCAGTGAATAACAAAACGAGGAGCTCACTGGAGCACGGTGACTTAAAATTTGCTTAAGCTATTTGAGAGGAAGACCGCTGAGCTGGTGAGTGAGCGTGTTGGATAGGTCATGGACTAAATGTCACGACTGCCTCCCTCACTGGGAGTGCTCACGCGGTCACACGGGCGGCGTGAGGGATGCGTCTCAGCGCAGCGCGACCACGGGAGCCACCGACGCTCACGGCTACAAGGGGACCCTGGCACTGGGATCCCATCGCCATGACGTCATCATGACGACGACCTCCATTGGACTCTCGGCTGGTTACACATCACTTCTTTTCCACTGCACACCTGAGCCATGCTAGGACTGTGCCCAGCCGATGCGGCGCAGCTCAGGAGGGGGCCAGGCTGTTTTTCCACTGCAGAGACTGAGCCGTGCCGTGAACGAGTCGAGATGCATGGAGGTTGAAAATTATAAATGCTGCACCTGGCCCTGCTTGGCCCTGGGTGAGATTCCGATGTCTTATGAGAGCTGGGTGGTTTGGTTCTGGCTCCGTGCAGCAAACTGCAGTGGAAAACCACCAGGACCACCAGGACTCTGGGCTGGCACGGCTCAGTTGTGCCGGTGGGAAAGGGGTCTGAAGGAGACCGCTCCACGTGTGCTGGGTGAGTGCTTCTCGGTGTGAACTCACGCAGGAGGGAGATGAACGCTGCGACCAGGACCCACTTCATGGTGCCTCCGTCTCCTGATGAACACAGAAGAGAATGGTTCATCACATCTCTCGCTCCACTCACCACCAGCGGTTAAAGTGGGGCATGGTGAGCCGGAATGCATTCCAATGAGGGAACAGATGGTTTGGTAGAGCAGCAATAGAGCACAGACATCAGTGAAATACATAAATGCGTCTTTACTACGGATGCGGAGCACAGGCAGAGGCCTGAAATGCCAAGCCGCCAGCAACAAACTGCACTGTTCAAGGTATAATCGATAACGTGAACACGCTTCTTGTAAGAGACGGCAATGTTCTTCACCTGAGGACGGCTGCTTGTGTTGTGGCCGAAACGTCATGAGAATTGTATTTTATTATGTTTATTTTATTTTATTATTTCCCTTCTACGTGACTTTACCGAAAGAACCAAGAAGATGAATCCCTGCAGTCACGAAAGCTTTATATCGAAAAATATTGTCAATAATTGAGGATGCATTAAATGCGTTTATTCAAACGTGTTCTGCATGTTTTCGAACAGATATGAAGAATAGAACACGGCAAATATCACCACGATGCCATGAACACCTTCAAGACGGATCTATTCACACTTTGTGGGCAGGATCAATAAAGGTTGTGATTTTAATGACTACTCACCCACAGCCTGTCCCGTGTCTCTGTCTCTCTTCTTGTCCCGTGTCTCTCTCGCCTCGAGTGAATTGTTCCTCTCCCACGCCCGCTCAGCAGCAGCAGCAGCAACTCGCACTTCCCCACAGAAGTCGTCCACCTCCCGCACCACGAAGCCGGTGTCGGGGAAGCACCACGCGCTCAGCTTATAAAGGCGGCGAGGTGTGTGACGCACTCCCATTGGACGCAGCTGCTTCACTCCCATTGGACGCACCGAGGTAATTTGCAAATTGTAGTCTGTCTGGTGTACACGTGGGTGGATTTACGAGATTTTCAAGTGCTATGGGTGTGTACCGGCCTAAAAATGTGCTGCTACCCCCCACGACCCCCACCCGCTGGCAGGAGCGGCTCGAACCGGCCTTGGTGTCGACTCCAGCGCTGCACCGCCGCCGCCGCTGTTTGTTGCCGTCACTGCAGCTGGCACCGTTCTGTCTGAGCGCCCCGTTTTGGTGCGCGTCTCGAGACCGGCGTGGTGAAGTATGGTCAAACTTCACCCCCCACGCACACAGAGGCGCGTGGTTGTGAGTGGTGGAGGTGCCCACACTCTACCCCTCCACCCCAGCACCACCACGCATTTGTGATATCCAAGTCGCTTCTTCAAAAGAGCTACATAGCTCAGCGGGGCCTTACCTGGTAAAATAAACGAAATAGTTTAGTTTACATATAATTAAATATAAAGCATCAGTGAGGGCAATTGCTGATCGGGTGCCAACTAATCCACTCCAGTCACTCATGTTTAGTCGGTCGCCTCCTGATCACCCTTCGATTGCTACTGACTGGGTGGGTGAGTGGCTGTGTGGGTAGCTGAGTGGGTGGGTGGCTGGGTGAGTGCTGGGTGGGTGGGTGGCTGGCTGGCTGGGTGGGTGGCTGGGTGAATGCTGGCTGGGTGGCTGGGTGAATGTTGGGTGGATGGCTGGGTGAATGCTGGGTGGGTGGCTGGGTGAATGCTGGGTGAATGTTGGGTGGGTGGCTGGGTGAATGCTGGGTGGGTGGCTGGGTGAATGCTGGGTGGGTGGCTGGGTGAATGCTGGGTGGTGGCTGGCTGAGTGGGTGGCTGGGTGGGTGGGATCCTATGCAAAGTGCCTACCGTGAGCCAGAGGTGTGGACTCGAGTCATGTGACTTGGACTCGAGTCAGACTCGAGTCATGAATTTGATGACTTGCGACTCGACTTGGACTTGCATAACAATGACTTTGTCCCACCTATGAGATGTGGACTCGAGTCATGTGACTTGGACTCGAGTCAGACTCGAGTCATGAATTTGATGACTTGCGACTCGACTTGGACTTGCATAACAATGACTTTGTCCCACCTATGCCGTGAGCTATGGGATAACACGGCCCTGCTCGAGAGGGCCGGTGAGTGGTGCGGTGCTGGTGCAGCACGAGCGAGCGCTGTGGGGGTTCTGCGTGTGACTGCACTAAGGGGGGATGGGGTCTGCGTGTGACTGCACTAAGGGGGGGGGGGGGGTCTCCATGCGTGGCTCCCCCACGCGCAGTGCCGGGTGGCCCTCTCAGCTGCGGCCTCTTGCGCCTTCAGAGGGACCTCGCAGACGTCCCGGAACGTCTGACCTCAAGTACTTTGCTCGGTGATGCATTTGCAGGAGTGAAAACTTTGTTCTTTGTCACCTGAAAACGACTAACCTGCAGTACCTCTATTTAAATACACTATCGAGTGAAATATCGTTGAATATTTTATACACTGTTCTTGTAAAACTCAGGGCCATGTTTTAGTCTTCTGGTTGTGCCATTGACTGCGGTTAAGACTTGTTTAGAGTCGTTCTTTGTGATCCAAGACTCGCACTGTACCTGAGTGGATTCTGTAAATAAAAACACAAGCATGTTGCATTCTCTGTCCAAGGGCTCAAGCGCCCCTCATCCCACCTCGTCACTCACTACTCGCCCTGCTCACTTCGTCACTCCCCACTCGCCCCTCTCACCTCGTCATCTCCCCACTTCTCGTCGTCGCCTCCTCCCTCCTGTCTCTCTCTGTCTGTGTCTCTGTCTTGTGTCTCTCTCTGTCTCTTTCTCTCTGTGTCTCTCTCTTTCTGTCTCTTGGCGGAACTCGTCCCTCAGAGCCACCCTCAGCCAGAGGTGGAAATTCCTCATTCCATGTCCCCCTTTAGAGCAGCGGTCCCCAACCTTTTTGGCACCAGGGACCGGTTCCGTGGAAGACAATTTTTTCACGGACCGGGGAGGGGGGGGTCATCATTGGGTCTTTCCCCCTTTTCAAAGAAGCTCTCCAGCGACGTTTGTTTTTTACTCATTTTGGCTACTAGGGGTTAGCAGCTTGTGGGCTTACCAACACTGACTGAGACAAGCGCGCAGTACGGGAAAGAGGCGTGGATGGAAGTGGTGAATAACACTGGTCAACACACTTTTTCTGGCATAAGGTATTTCAACGGTTTTACGGTAATTTTGGGGTGCTGATTCCACATCTGGCATCAGTTTTTGTCTATCACATCAGGTTTTTGAGATATCAAATATTGCATTTTCAATAAAAAAAACTGCATAAGAAAAATATTAAATAAATGTGGATATCTACATAAATGATATTATAAACACACTATCCTAAAAATACAGCACCATATTTTAACACTAAAGCAGTCACTGACTCGCAACAACTTGCAATCATAAGTGACAGAGTTAATTTCGGGTATAATCAATGAAAATGGGGTATGCCGATAGCATAAAAATGAGATGTGATAGAGCAAATCTGAGATCAATCAGATTTGGAATCAGCACCCTGAAATTAGTCTAAAACAGCTGCAAAAGTCCAGGCCAGAAAAAAAAGTTTTTTTGTTGTTGACCAGTGTATAATAAAACAATGGGGGCAGGCCACGTGCAGACTCACCTCTCTCACCTCCTGCTGCTGTGGGGCCCGGTTATTAACAGGCCTCGGACCGATACCGGTCCGCGTCCCGGGGGTTGGAGACCCCCCTGCTTTGAAGGACAACTCCCGACTGCACACACCGTTCATAACTCTATCATTCATAATCAAGGTTTTTGGGTCAGATCGCGTTATTTATAAATGTGTCGTAACCCTCCACCACCCGACACGGCCAAACAGTAAAAAATGTGTCACTTTTTCAAAGGACTAAATAATTAACTTCGTTAGCCCACCAGTGTGCTGAAGAGATAATCAACAGCATTTTTTAATTTGAGTACGACGTTTCGCTGAAAATTACAATCAGCTTCATCGGGCAAGAATGGTGAAGCTCTCCTGTTGCTTCCGGTCTTAAATAGAGCAGCATCAGGGTGACGTCATCATTCAATTCAATCTGGTGCAGTGATTCTCTATCATATGCGCTGGTAGGTGTTGTGTGTGTGTAATCCGGTGAGCGCATTGCGCAATGAACCTGGCCCCTAGGTAGACTCAGCCTCAAACGAGCATCTGGTGCGATGTGTAAACGTCGCCACTGGGGAGACAAAGGCGGCCGGGCGTGGTGCTGGCTACGGGACTGCGAGGCTCTGGATCTCGATGCAAGTTCACGGTGCTTGGTGAGAGCCCTAGAGGCCGCCGCTTTGTCGCCGGCGAGACGACAGCGCCCCCCGGTGGTGGGAGACGGCGAGACGACAGCGCCCCCCGGTGGTGGGAGGAGCTGTGCAGAGCGCCTTCTGGTGGAGGTCCTTCCGCCTGCAGTGGCGTGAGCGAGCCGTTGCAGGTGTAGAGGAGAGTAGTGGCGTCGTGTGCGCTGTCCAGTGCGATGACGTCACGGGACGTGGGGTCACGCGCGCTGGACAATGCACATGACGTCACGTCTCCTAGGGTACTTAAGGGATACCCCGTGATGTAAGCGGGGTCACTGTGGGAACGGGTAAAGTAAGCAGGGTGAAGAGGGAACCAGGGGTAGAGAGAGGGATCGAATAGGGAGTCTGGGGAGAAGCCGGTGGTAGCCGTAGAGGTGCTTCTCTCTCCGCTCGGTGGAGTCGGCAGAGTCCACGATCCGACACGAGAAAGAGAGACCGGAGCTCGCCGGCAGGGACCCGGACTCAGAGTAGGACCCCCCCTAGCCCCTGGGAGTTGTGTACCCTGCTGTGTAATATTGTAACAGCTTTAATAAACCCTGGCGAAAGCCCTTAACTTACCTCCGTCTCCGAGTGCATCCGTTGGAACTACTCAACACAGAGGCTGCACCTTCATCGTTGATCTTTGTCACATCGAGCGCCGTGTTTTACATTCTCAAGCGACCCTGACTGCTGCTGAGACGCTGAATGTCGAAACCGGTCCAGAATGTTTTTGCTGGCTTTGGAAGCACCAAGGGTGCTGCTGAAATTGTGCACCCACGGGAAGATTTTTGTAGCTGCATTTTAGTTTTGATGTGGAGGGGTCCGATGAACGTGAAAGAGACGAATCCGCTGGGGCTTTGGTTGATGTGGATTTGTACAGTGGCGTGATGTGACCGCCAGGGGGCAGTGCAGTTGCGTGATGAGTTTCATTGATTCATCACGCAGACGTATTCTTAGGTTTTTTTCGGTAAAGTCACGTAGGTAAAAAAATTAAAATTAATAAAGTAAAATAAAAAAAAATAACGCAGACGGTTAGTTTTGGATCGCGTGAAAATAAACGTGTAGTGAACTCACCACCACACGGCCAATAAGTCAGGTTTGTCACGTGAACAAGAAGCGTGCCAATCAGCGCCTACTTCAGCACATCGGTGTGATGGAGAGTAAACCCACAACATTTACAATTCGAGTACGACGCTTCGCTTCTGATTACAAGCACTTGTGTCGAATTGCCTGATGGAGAGGTATGGAGAGGGATGGAGTGGGATGAAGAGGGATGGCGTGGGATGGAGTGGGGTGGAGTGGGGTGGAGAGGGGTCGAGTGGGATGGAGAGGGATGGAGAGGGGTGGAGAGGGATGGAGTGGGATGAAGTGGGATGGAGTGGGGTGGAGTGGGATGGAGAGGGATGGAGTGGGATGGAGTGGGATGGAGAGGGATGGAGAGGGGTGGAGTGGGGTGGAGAGGGATGGAGTGGGATGGAGTGGGGTGGAGAGGGATGGAGAGGGATGGAGTGGGATGGAGTGGGGGGGAGTGGGGTGGAGAGGGATGGAGTGGGATGGAGTGGGATGGAGTGGGATGGAGTGGGGTGGAGAGGGATGGAGTGGGGTGGGGTGGAGTGGGGTGGAGTGGGATGGAGTGGGGTGGAGAGGGATGGAGTGGGGTGGAGTGGGGTGGAGAGGGATGGAGTGGGGTGGAGTGGGGTGGAGAGGGATGGAGTGGGATGGAGAGGGGTGGAGAGCGGTGGAGAGGGATGGAGTGGGATGGAGAGGGATGGAGTGGGATGGAGTGGGATGGAGAGGGGTGGAGTGGGATGGAGTGGGATGGAGTGGGATGGAGTGGGATGGAGTGGGATGGAGAGGGATGGAGTGGGGTGGGGTGGAGTGGGATGGAGTGGGATGGAGTGGGGTGGAGAGGGATGGAGAGGGATGGAGAGGGATGGAGTGGGATGGAGTGGGGTGGAGTGGGATGGAGTGGGGTGGAGAGGGATGGAGTGGGGTGGAGAGGGATGGAGTGGGGTGGAGAGGGATGGAGAGGGATGGAGTGGGATGGAGTGGGATGGAGAGGGATGGAGAGGGATGGAGTGGGATGGAGAGGGATGGAGTGGGATGGAGAGGGATGGAGTGGGATGGAGAGGGATGGAGAGGGGTGGAGGGAGCTTGAGCCAGGGCCCTGCCCTTGAGATGAACGTTCACTTTCCTGCAGTGGAGCTTCCCAGCTACAGACGTGTTGTGATAAGATGATTAATAGACAAGACTCGCTATGGCTGCAACATTTTTTTTATTGCCTTATGAGTTTTTGGCGACCAGCATTTGAACCTCATGGCCGGACCCAGGGTCCCATAAGCCCCCGGGGTCCCATAAGCCCCCGGGGTCCCATAAGCCCCCGGGGTCCCATAAGCCCCCGGGGTCCCATAAGCCCCCGGGGTCCCATAAGCCCCCGGGGTCCCATAAGCCCCCGGGGTCCCATAAGCCCCCGGGGTCCCATAAGCCCCCGGGGTCCCATAAGCCCCCGGGGTCCCATAAGCCCCCGGGGTCCCATAAGCCCCCGGGGTCCCATAAGCCCCCGGGGTCCCATAAGCCCCCGGGGTCCCATAAGCCCCCGGCTCTTGCATAAATTTTATATTATAATGTAAATATATTATGTTTGCGGTGGCTGGGCATGCGGGCTACATGGCCCAGCCAACACACGCGCTCTTGCCCAGCGCGAGGGTGACTCAACATTTCGCGAATGGCTTCACTGAACAAAATAGTTCCACGGTTCAGTTCGCATATGCGCGTTCGCGTTTAAAGTCGATGTTAACAAACGAAACTTCACGAAGCATTTCACAAGTAGTACTAATCACATACCTGCATTTCCCATAAATATGTTAAATTCCTCTTGATATGCAAATTATTTTGTCAAGGCGCCCTTCCCCCCTTCCAACCCAGCTTAAATATACACTCCAAGCGTGGTGGTGTTTCATTCAGACTCTGTCTTCTCGACAGACCTGGTCTTCACCTGAGGACGGCTGCTTGCGTTGTGACCGAAACGTCGTGGGAATTATTTTATTATGTTTAATTTTATTATTTTATTACTTCCCTTCTACGTGATTTTACCGAAAGAACCAAGAAGATGAATCCCTGCAGTCACGAAAGCTTTAAATCGAAATTCACGGAAGAAGCTGGTTCACAAGTGTGTGCGTTCGTAAGTCTCGGACTTCCTGGCACGTATCGACACGCGGGGTGTGGGCGGACTGCACAACTCCATATATGGGCATGGGACGTATCCGCCGTTATTTTTGGCGCGAAATGATTTTGGCGGGAAGATTTTGTACAATGGCGTTTCTAACGGTAGCGCCATATTATTTGCGACCTGGAACCACGCGTTTTATTCGCATAACAGCTTTGCCAAGTAATTTAGCCATCGTGAACGCGCACGGTCGATCCACTGCTGGATGAATGGCTCCTGCTTCCCAAGCCGCCGTCATCACCTCACGATGATGATGATGAGGTAACGACGCACGGAGAGTGACTGACGCCACTTCTCAGCAGATGTCATCACCTCGTTAAATGTCATCTCCTCGGTACGCAAAGACTGAACACGGACACGCTTGTAGACATCCACAGACACGCATTGACGTACACGGACAGCCGTACTTAGACACGCATACACTTACACGACAGCTATAGACTCACACAGCCTTTAACTGCCTGTCGCGGGCAAGTGCTGGAAGCGAACGGCGCCTATGGAGGTCGGAACGGGGGTGGCAAGGACCACGCCCGGCCGCCTTTGTCTCCCCAGTGCTGATGTTTTATACACACCGTGCCACGTAGAAAGTATTGACCGCGAACGGGAATCGAACTCGTCACACGCACACACAGCGAGCGGACAAGGGGGGGGGGGGGGTGGTGGTGGCGACACATTTTGTTTTTAATTCCACAGACGATTAAATAATAAGCAGCCACTTCATGGAAAGCTGCTGCTGATGTTGTTGTTGAGAGGTAGGCAGTGCTGGAGTCGTAGCGAGGCGCACACCGCGTTTGCAGCGACGCCAGGTTGTGCCGCTGTGTTCTCTGTGTGACCGTCTCTCAGTACAGTATCTGTTTAACACGTAGTATAGTAGTAGTACTTTCGCGATCAATATTATCCACAAGAGGTTGTTTTTGGGTTAGATCGCGTAAATATACAATGTGTCGTCAAAGCCGCCGCCACCCGACGCAGTCAATTAGTACGGGTTCACGTAAACAAACATGCCAACTCGTTACTAGTTCAGCACTAACTGATGTGATGATGCTGGTTGTAAATACTGGCGAAACGTCATACTCGAATTGTAAATGTTGGGGATGTATTCTCCAACACAACCGATGTGCTGTACTAGTAACTAATTGCCATGTTTTGTTTACTTTACACAACTTTACTAATTTGCTGTGTCGGGTGGTGGCAGATTTAACAACACATTTCACGCGATCAAACCCAAACATACCTCTCACAGTATCTGTGTGTGCGACTGCCTCCTCATTCGATGCATTTTCTGATGTGCGTATAGCGCTATGCAATACTATAAGCACCCGAGGACTCGAGGGGCCGCGTCGCGAGGAGAGGAGCCGGAGAGCGGCAGCCCTCTCCCCGAGATCGAGGGGTCCAGCAGCAGCGGCTCTCACGCGAGTGAGGGATCCATAGACGGCAGCCCCCCTCTGGTCAACCCCACGCCGGGAGAGGACCCCGGGGGCCAGCGGCCTCAACAGTTTCTCCATGGTTGGAGAAACAGCTTTGCGAATAATGCGGGGAGAGTACCCATTCATCTTGAGGGCCTGGTGTTCCGAGTTCACTGGCTAGGTGGTGTTGTCTTCTTGGTTCTTTCGGTAAAGTCACGTAGAAGGAAAATAATAAAATAAAACAAATACAACTTTAATTTATTATATTACATTATTTTATTATGTTTGATATTTATTTTTATTATTTTATTATGTCCCTTCTACGTGACTTTACCGAAAGAACCAAGAAGATGAATTCCTGCGGTCACGAAAGCTTTAAATCGAAATTTAGGTGGTGTTGGTCCGAAATGCAGTGGGACCTATGGTGTAGTGTTTCGATAAGGGAATTCTTCTGTGCCGGATGGTGGTGGGAATCAGGTTTCTGATAGGAATCTGTGTGGGTCGCCAAGCCCTCTGTGCCTGGCTTGAGGGGCTGTGCAGAGCGCCCTCTAGTGGAGGCCCTTCTGCCTGCAGTGGCGTGAGCGAGCAGTTGCAGGGGCTGCACCTTCATCGTTGATCTTTGTCACATTGAGCGCCGTGTTTTACATTCTCCAGCGATCCTGACTGCTGATGAGACGCTGAATGTCGCAACCGGTCCAGAATGTCTTTGCTGGCTTTGGAACCACCAATGGTGCTGCTGAAACGGTGCACTCACAGAAAGATTTTTGTGGCTGCATTTTATTTTTGTATTTTTGATGTGGAGGGGACAAATGAACGTGGAAGAGACGAATCCGCTGGGGCTTTGGTCGATGTGGATTTGTGCAGTGGCGTGATGTGACCGCCAGGGGGCAGTGCAGTTGTGTGATGAGTTTCAGTGATTCATCACGCAGGCGGTTAGGTTTGGATCGCGTGAACATAAACGTGTCGTGAACCCACCACCACACGGCCAATAAGTAAGGTTTGTCACGTGAATAAGAAACGTGCCAATCAGCGCCTACTTCAGCACATCGGTGTGATGGAGAGTAAGCCCACAACATTTACAATTCGAGTACGACGCTTCGCTTCTGATTACAACCACTTGTGGCGAATTGCCTGATGGAGAGGGATGGAGAGGGCTGGAGTGGGATGGAGAGGGATGGAGAGGGATGGAGTGGGATGGAGAGGGGTGGAGAGAGCTTGAGCCAGGGCCCTGCCCTTGAGATGAACGTTCACTTTCCTGCAGTGGAGCTTCCCAGCTACAGACGTGTTGTGATAAGATGATTAATAGACAAGACTCGCATTGGCTGCAACATTTTTTTATTGCCTTATGAGTTTTTGGCGACCAGCATTTGAACCTCATGGCGGGACCCTGGGGTCCCATAAGCCCCCGGCTCTTGCATACATTTTATATTAAAATGTAAATATTATATTAGTAAATAAAAACTTTGCTCTTTGTCACCTGAAACCGACTCACCTGCAGTACTTCTATTTAGATACACTATCAAAACAATAATTTACACAATTCTGTCAATCATCGTGTTTCTCAGTGTGGATTTGTGAACACTTTTTAAACAGTACATAAAATAGTACGCGTTTTCAATGCGCTGTTCATATTGTAAACAAGCGTTTATACCGATGTTACTCTACAGAGTAGTGGGTTGCCCCTCTTATCTGCATTGATACGAGCGGAATGTGGGGACTATGGCTGAACCGCAAAAAAACACAGATGCATACGGACAAGAGAAGTATTATCAAACAGGAGGAATTAACGGTGCAACACATCTCATCTGTTAAATATCTGCAGGTAATAGGATTGTCATCGGTTGATCCTGGCTGCAAACACTGGTAGGTCACAAATAATAATGACGATAAGACAGCAGTTTCACTGTATTATGCAAACCGTTATGACAAATAAAGGACTTGAGTCGTGTAGGCAGTTTGAGCAGCTTTGGATACGACTTATGATCCTGCCCATACCCGAGCATGGAGTGCAGCATTCACTTGTTCAGCTCTTCTGCGCATTCGTCCTCGCTGCTGCGCTTGGACACATGACAACAGAATGATCCGCGCTAGGCGGGTCGCGGCGTTTATGTGCGCGGTGGGACGGAGTCGCAAAAATTTAATTGATTAATTACGATTTTGACGTACGGTTCATGTTTATAAAAATAGCAAATACTAGTGGTTTTACACCAATGTTTTCTCATAGCAAAAATTATACCATAGGTTTTTTGCTTTAAAAACAGCCAATGCTTGCAATATACAGATTTCATAAAACAATATTTACAACCGTAAATACGTAAAAATCTGCACCTTACAAGGCAACATTTTCCCAACACTAATTATTTAATGCATGAGGCTTCTAAACCAATGTCTTACTCTCACTGAAAATATGCATCTTCTAAGACCAGTGGTTCCCAACCTTTCCGGGCCCACGTTAACTGTCAGCCCTCTAAACAAACGTGACGGAGAACTTGCAGTAAGAAAGATGGCTTTGTGAGTAACATCGTGGGGTCCTTAACTCGTTCTGCAGAGCAATTCCCACAGCCTTGTGGATTGCCATGGGCTATGGCCCATAGCCCATAGGTTCAACCACTCCTCTTGACCCATACCTCCCAAAGGTAAACATAGACAGTAGTAAATATGCAATCTCAAGGCACCTCTGGAATTGCAGCGCATAGTGCTCGTAATACACAGTCAATAAAGAATGTGCCAAACAGTCCCAGTGTGAGAACCTCTTGAGTCGTCAGACTCGTGCATTCTGTGGGCAATGCACACAGATTCTGGTCCCTTAACACCACACACACACAACTCTTATTACACCACAACCACACTCCAATACCACCCCCTCTGGCTCACACTCATACACAAGCAAACGCACACAACTCAGACACCCACTCAGGTTCACACACTGACACATTCAGTAGAGCAGGAAGGGGCTGTAGGGAATCTGCATGGAGCTCACGGGAGATGGAAAACAGCGGTGGTGCAGCCCAGGTGAGGAGAGACACAGGGGAGAGACACAGACAGAGGGAAAGTCGGCAACGTCTGGAGTCTGGACGTGAGCAGGGAGAGTCTGCGGTGAGAGCGGCAGGGCGCTATGGAGTTGAGGATTCACGAATCACAGATTTGTGACACTCCCCTGAACCCACTGGGCTATGAAGTGGCCAGGAAAAGGCAGTGGGGCAAGTGGGACTGACTCCCATCCGCGTGAATTGAAGGTTACTCCAGTTACCTTCCACGTCTACAAAGTGTCTTGTGACTCATGGAGCCTCGTTGAATGATTGTGTGGGAATTGACAAAAGGCCTTGTTTGCTGGAGTGGAGAACACGTGGTGGGGAGTGCAGGGGCTCCCTGATGTTCATCGTCTCGATATACACACGCCCTGCCTTGTTTCGCACTCACGTCGCTGAGAATTTGAGGGACGCAATTTAACATTTCATAGGTTAAGGTAACATCTTTAAAAAAATGCTGTTCAAGATTAAGTGCTTTTTTTCCACTAAAAAAGTTCTGCTAGAGTCTTTGCTTAAAAATGTCACAATTTTGTTTTTCTGCTCAAGGAAAACGTTTTAAAGTGCAGAGGGCCGCTTCGAAATGCTAATAAATTTGGTTTTCAATAAAGTGCTTGATAAGTTTAAATGCTGTTTAACGATTTTTGAACTCATAATTGGTGATAAATGTGTGTACATTGTGTTGTAAAGTTCTGTACACAGAGTATGTAGTTGTCTGTACATGTAAAATACGTATTTTGGTTGCTAGGTATAAAGCACAACACATTTCCCAAAGGTACGGTCCCTATTCCTACCTTATTCCATTGTTTCTTATGGGAGAAACTGCCTCACTTTGCGTCACATAGGCAATGTTTACGCTCTTACGGTCCCTATCACCCCTCCATTAACACGGAGTAGTATTCTGATGGGGTTGAAGTCCCTGCTATACATTGTTTCATGAAGTCACAACTTTTCGGTCCCTAACCCGGACGTATATTGGGGACGCCCTGAACAGAGGGAAGAGAGGTGGTGGAGAGTCTATGGAGGATCGTGTAGGTGGAGGGTGCGATGTCTCAGTCGATTGGGGACCGTATTGGGAACCAGTGAGGGACTCTGAGGATTGGGATGATGAGGTTTCATTTACAGAAGCTGTGAGGTGAGGCAGCAGCAGGATTCTGCATCGGTGAGGGATTTGAAGTTGCCAAAGGGGAGTGTGGAGAGTCAGAGAGGGAGAGAGATGACAAAAGCACGGTCTGTAAACAATCAGCTCATGAACCACAGACAGTCAGCACCGCACTTCCGTGTGGCACTGTGGGTAAGAGCGGCTCCACGTGCCGGCCAGGGTGGTCACGGGGGGGGGAGCCCACGGAAGATTTCTTCAAATGGTGCCAGTGCCTTTGTCTCCGTTGTCCCACTTGTGTCCATTCACCTCCATCAGTAGATGCCCATTCTTCTCCACATCACCGTGCACGTCTGCTTGCCCATCGCCACTGAGGAACAAGAACACGAGTTTACAAACCGCACGGTGCCTGCACCCAGCAACACCTGGACACAGTTCACGGGGAATCACCCCCCAGGTGCTCAGTGGTGCCGACTCGGCACCTCTGAGAACCCAGCCCAGCTTCCTGCTTTCACGTTTATTCGTGAGGAGCTGGGCTGGGGGATCCTGGTGCTTGGGCTCGAGGTAAAAAAACTAATTTCTTTAGAACTGCTTTGTGTGTTTAGTTTGTTGTCCTTCCCCAGCACCTCCAGTTAGCTACGGTTGGCTACGTAGGGTGCGAAAGAAGTTCAACACACACGCGCTGTACATACCTGTGTGAGCCGGGGGAGCTCCCAGACGACCGACAGTGTTTCGGGATGAAGATGACGGCAGCCGCTGCTACCACGATCACGACCCCCACCACTACCGCCACAATCCCCTTCCAGCCCAAGAAGTGGGGACCTGCTGTGGGCGAGGTCTCCGCTGCCGCAGCGACAGTCATGCCACTTGCACCGCCGTGCGGCTGTGGATCTGCAGAGACACGGACGGCGATGTCAAGAACCTAGACAGAGAGGGGGGCTCAACGAGACCCCCACTCGCACCCAGCACCACAACCCCACCCAGCGACTCAACACAGCTTCACGTGCATTGGAGAAATTCATGATGCAGGTCACACAGAAGAGATGCATGAAGGGGATCAGCACGAGCTCACTTTTCAAATCACGTGGCCAAACACAACCAAAGCCAAGACTTCTCTAATATTTGACAAACACGTCCTGGGCAATTGTAAAGTGCGTTTTAAAATGCGGTGACGTGGGCACTCCCCCGCTTCCACTCTCACTCACCTTCAACCACACTCAGCGTCACGTTCGGTTGATTCACGTTGATGAGGTTAAAATCTATCACAGAGTCCCTGGAGTTGTTGGGCAGCATGAGGGAGCAGTCGCCCTTGGCCAGGTCTCCCAGAAATGTTGCCAAGTCAGGTCGAGGAACCTCACGGTACGAGTTGTAGATCTGAAAGGAGAGGAACCACCAGTGGTCACCCCAACGTTGATTGGTCAACCACCCAAAGGAGCCACCCCCTTTGAGATTCACGATCCCTAGCAATTTTTTTGCACGTGCAGAATTTGGAACGGGGCTTTTGATGAGGATCGCGCCAGCGATACGCTAATGTGTGTTGCACAGCCTCCTCCATCCGTCGCTGGTAAATCAATTAAGTAGTCATGTGAAGAGTGGGCCGTGCTTCACACCTGTGTGGACATGTTGATGACATCACACAGACTAATTGAAACTAAACGACCAGGTAAGGCCCACAGAGCTCTATAGCTCTGTTCTTTCAGAAGCGACCTGGCTATCACAAATGATAGCTCAACAAAGTGGCTTATCATCACGTGGAAATGTACAGCAGCAGACAAATAATGTAAATAACGAGAGACTTCATGTAAATAACGAGAGACTTCAGAAGACCACAGTCGTGGAAGCAGCGGTTCAAGAGTGCAAGCTGAGAAGGGACGACATCGCAGGGAGAAGCAGACTGTGTGGAATTGTTAAAAACCTGGAAATGTCACTTATTAGCAAAAAGTGCACTTTGATTATTGCCTGCAGAAGTTACCAGACGCGATTCGCTGCTTGAGTATCTGGTGACTTTGAGGTTGATACGACCCGTGCTGTTCGGCAGTAGAGAGAAGGAGCATCTCACAAGCACTGTCCTGACCAGACCCCCCGGCACAGGGATCGAAGCAGGCAACGCATCTACGCAAAGAGAGACAAGTCACACTTGTTACGGACATGGAGAGAGACTGGTCACATTGATTGCAGAGATCGGATGCTTAGCATATACCCACTCGGGTCAGGGTAATGGTTGAACTCTGGGTTGGTGCCAGGATTGAGGTCCGAATTGGTGTCAGCGATAGTGCTTGTGCTAAGGGCAGTGTTTTGATGGGGAGCGGTGGTGTAGCGGTTAGCGCACTGCGCTACGAACCCGGCGACCCAAGTTCGATTCCCCCTCACGGCCAACACCAGTGTCGATTATCTGAACCGGTCCTGGGCCTCACGTAGGTCGGCTCAGCCCCAAATAAATATCTGCTGCTGTGTGTAAACATTTCCATTGGCGGGACAACGGCGGCCGGGCGTGGTGCTGGTCACCCATCCCATCGTGTGCCGTTCCGGCCTTCATTATGCGCTGCTACTCGCTAACAGCACTTGCCCGAACCCCGACTGTTAAAGGCTACACAGGGGATCTTTATCTTTATTTAGGTTAGAATTTGCACGAGCAGTCAAGGTAAAGGATAAGTGTGAAAAGTGAATGAAGGTTGGCTTAATCACTTGACTTGATGCCTCCGTGACACCGACTGGTGGGTGAGTGATTCTGAGTAACAGACCATCTTACAGTCTTTCCCGCTTCTAGGATCGTGAAGTCCCAGCTCCAGAAAATCTTCGACGATCTTATCGAGCCATAGTTCCCCCCCGGACAAACCTCCGGTCATTTTTCCACCCATGTCACCGTATGAGATGATTTTGGCAAAACTTTGACCGTCCATCCCCACTTCTACGCATGAAGATCACGGTCACATTGAGGGAGACAAAGTCAAGGTGAGGGTCCCCGGGTTCGGTTTGACTTCATCGTAGAGAGACTAAATGTCCTCAGGGCTGTCAATTAGAGGCCGCCGTCACAGTCCCTGGTACAAAATGCACCCCAAACCACTGCCCACCCACCAGACCTTCAGGCCATGCTTCCACCCCCATATGAAAGACGCCGTGCCACCCGATTATGCACAACCCCTGCCAAGCTACGCCCTTGCCCCCCAAGTTGCCAGACAATTTCTCCCTAGATAGAAGCTCCCTGGACAGTGGCGCCTTTAATCTTCTTCACTGCTGTCCCGATATGGAACTGCCTCCCTGATGAAAGCATTGTCGGCGAAATCACCGACTTGGGTCTCCGGGCCTTCAAATGGCGAGCACGTGGTACATCTCCCAACTTCACCACACGCCTTGTACGGACTGAGTCTTTGAGCTGCATGAGTGAACCAATGATTATGCCGATTTGATGAAGTAATGTCTGATATGGCTGTCGTTCACAATTGCACCGCATACAAAAAGAGGGCTGTAGGGTGTGAACGAATCGTGCGTCAACTTACGTGTGATGGAAATCAACAGGACGGCGACTATCCAGACGAACTTGCGCTCCATGTCCTGGTGACAAAAAAAGAGAACGATTCACAAAGGGCTCGCGCAGCCATTCCATTCACCTCCGTTCGGCGGAGGAGACGGACCCCTTTTGTTTGAAGCGCCGATGAGTCAGGGATCACGTGGTCTCGCGGGGCGGGATCACGTGGTCTCGCGGGGCGGGATCACGTGGTCTCGCGGGGCGGGATCACGTGGTCTCGCGGGGCGGGATCACGTGGTCTCGCGGGGCGGCGTCGTCTCGCTTAGACGGGGGCCAGAGACGATCCGGCACAGGACCCTCGTGTTCCCCGTTGACTCACTGCCAAGTTAAAAGTCGAGTTCGTTTCTGCCCCCAAAATGCTCCACTCTCGAACGACTTTTTTTCACGCGAGAAATACAAATTACTTCTTTCTTCTTCTTGGTTCTTTCGGTAAAGTCACGTAGGAGGGAAATAATAAAAATAAAACATAAAATAATTCTCACGACGTTTCGGCCACAACGCAAGCAGCCGTCCTCAGGTGAAGAACAGGGCTGTCAGACGCTGTCTTTCCGACAGACCTGTTCTTCACCTGAGGACGGCTGCTTGCGTTGTGGCCGAAACGTCGTGAGAATTATTTTATTGTTTTATTTTTATTATTTCCCTTCTACGTGACTTTACCGAAAGAACCAAGAAGATGAAGCCCTGCAGTCACGAAAGCTTTAAATCGAAAAATACTTATTTCTTGTTTTAAAATAAAGCAATTAAACATAAAATGTAACACTTGCCGCACATGAAGAACCACAGCGCAAGATCTCCCGTGATAGCATATGATATAACCTCCTTACAGCCATATATTTGAAATCACTCTCACACTCTCCACTCAGTCCCACAGCCCTCTCTCTCCACGTCACCCCCGCCCCCTTCGAGACAAAGATCCCCCGTGTAGCCTGTAACAGACTGTAGGGGCAAGTGCTGTTAGCGAGCTGCACCTATGAAGGCTGGCACGGCACACGAGGGGGTGGGTGGCCAGCACCACGCCCGGCCGCCTTTGTCTCACTAGTGGCGATGTGTGTGAGTGTTGTGAGTGCTGTGAGTGTTGTGTGTGAGTGCTGTGTGTGTGTGAGTGCTGTGTGTGTGAGTGCTGTGTGTGTGAGTGCTGTGTGTGTGTTGAGTGCTGTGTGTGTGTGTGAGTGCTGTGTGTGTATATGAGTGCTGTGTGTATGTGCTGTGTGTGTTGGCTGTGTGTGTGTGTGCGTCCTGTGTGTGTGAGTGCTGTGTGTGTGTGCGTGAGTGCTGTGTGTGTGTGTGAGTGCTGTGTGTGTGTGAGTGCTGTGTGTGTGTGCGTCCTGTGTGTGTGTGCTGTGTGTGTGTGCGTCCTGTGTGTGAATGCTGTGTGTGTGTGCGTCCTGTGTGTGTGTGCGTCCTGTGTGTGCGAGTGCTGTGTGTGTGTGTGCGTCCTGTGTGTGTGTGCGTCCTGTGTGTGCGAGTGCTGTGTGTGTGTGTGCGTCCTGTGTGTGTGTGCGTCCTGTGTGTGCGAGTGCTGTGTGTGTGCGTGCCGTGAACTTTCCGTCACCAGCTCATTTCACTGCTCCCCAGAGCAGGAGTCGAGCTCTCGTGTCCAGCTGAGCGCTAGAGACCGCGCCCAGATTCACTCTCCTTGCACAAATAGACACACAGAGACACACACAGAGTGATAGACACACAGAGACACACACAGAGTGATAGACACACAGAGACACACACAGAGTGATAGACACACAGGTACACACACAGAGTGATAGACACACACAGAGTGATAGACACACAGAGACACACACAGAGTGATAGATACACAGAGACACACAGAGTGATAGACACACAGAGACACACACAGAGTGATAGATACACAGAGACACACACAGAGTGATAGACACACAGAGACACACACAGAGTGATAGACACACAGAGACACACACAGAGTGATAGACACACAGACACACACAGAATGATATAGACACAGACACACACAGAATGGTAGACACACAGACACAGTGATAGACACACACAGAGTGATAGACACACAGACACAGAGTGATAGACACAGTCACACAGACAGAGTGATAGACACACAGACACACACAGGGTGATATATGCGCAGAGACACACAGAGTGATAGACACAGAGACACGTAGACCACGAGTGTAACAGTCACAGGCAGAGACTCACACAGAGAGACGCCTCGACACGAGGAGTCGATGAACCAAATGGAACCCCGAGAATCGCGGTGGGGACCCAGGGACGCAGTCTCCGTGAGCAGGGCGAGAGAGAGACAACGTCACCTCCTCCTCTCAGCTGTGATGATGCTGCTGCTGGGGGTGACCAGGGACGTGGGGTCGCCTCCAATACCCAGCGATAGCAGCAGCAACAAGGCGACTGGGCGACTGGGCGACTCTAACTAGGCGACTAGCACGACCGGGCGACACGAATTGTGCGACTGTGACCGGGCGCCAGCAGCGTGCAGAGCGCGGCAAGTCGCTGGGGCTGCCACTTGTAAAGAGCCGATCCAGAGCACGTGGTGTGGCCACGCGTGCCGGTGTGCGGGGCCTCACCCCCCAGTCTTAGATTACTGTACCTCACCACGTGACACGTGCCCGGGGGGTGGGGGATTGGTACGAAATACAGTAAAGTGTAAACCAAGGCCCGGTGTGTTGCGTCATCGGCATACGTAACGTGGCTGACCAATAGGGAGCCATCCGTTGACTGCACCCGGGCATCGATCAGCCTCCCATTGTACAGTATTTGTACCAGATGGAAATTCCTCCGGTACAGCTATTGAAGGCTTCACGAACTACGTGGTCGAAATAGATGTTAAATAATGTGGGAGCCAGAGGACATCCATGTCGCACCCCAAGGTGTACAGGGAATGGCTCCGACTCCCGGCCACATAGTTTTACCCGGGCCCGCTCACCATCATGAAGGTCCTTAATGATCGTGAGCAGAGGGTCAGGGACTCCGAAAGCACGAAGAACAACCCAGAGCCCAGGCCGACTGATGGTATCATAGGATTTGACCAGGTCAATGAAGCATAGATGTAGGTGTTCTTGGAATTCCCTACACCTCTGCTGTTGCAGACGAACAGATAATATGGCATCTGTGCAGGAAACCGCACACACACGGACCAGTCACCAGAGGTGTGGACTCGAGTCATGTGACTTGGACTCGAGTCAGACTCGAGTCATGAATTTGATGACTTGCGACTCGACTTGGACTTGCATAACAATGACTTTGTCCCACCTCTGAGATGTGGACTCGAGTCATGTGACTTGGACTCGAGTCAGACTCGAGTCATGAATTTGATGACTTGCGACTCGACTTGGACTTGCATAACAATGACTTTGTCCCACCTCTGCCAGTCACACACACGAATCAGTCTCACACACACGCACGGAATCGCGCTCACCTCGCGTGTTTTTAAATCCTTTATATTAAGTCCGCTTGCTTAGGACCGTGCATATCTTTCGGTAGTTTTAACCCACTTCCCGTGATCCAATCGAGCTGACATTTTCCACACAGACTCGTTGTGCGTGACAATTAATGTTCGTGAAAAAAAAAATCCAAACTTTTACACTTTTTAGGACAAAAATATATTTAATTACCAATTGCTTAATGGTGCAATGCAATCATCTGACCCATAGGTGGCAGCCATCTCAAGCCAGAGGACGAGAGGACTCTAGCCGCCACGCACATAAAGGATTTATAGTGAAAAACTTCGTTTTTACGGGTTATACTTATTTGTCCTCCTCTCGCGAAGGGCTGCTGCTGCTGCTCTGTGTGCACGGGCGGCGGCAGCTGCAGCGGTGGTGATGATGATGATGCCCTCGCGTGTGCGGTGTGTGCGAGAGGGAGCGAGAGGGGGTGGATGTGGTGGCTGTGAATGAGTGCGCCGTGGTCGCTTTTACTGCGTGTGGCTGAGTGGGTGGGCAGGGGGAGGCGTGGGTTTGGTGGTTGGTGGCGATGCTGGATGATGTCCAGGGGTTTGTGGGGCACCACGCGATGGGGTACCTCGCGATGGGGTTC
Source organism: Lampetra fluviatilis (assembly GCF_964198595.1). Classification (NCBI taxonomy): domain Eukaryota; kingdom Metazoa; phylum Chordata; class Hyperoartia; order Petromyzontiformes; family Petromyzontidae; genus Lampetra; species Lampetra fluviatilis. The sequence goes on along the minus strand of NC_136347.1, from coordinate 2,380,558 downwards.
ACCCCCCCCCGGTCAGCCCCGCCCCCCCCCCGGTCAGCCCCGCCAATGGCTCTTGCGAAGCGCTGCCCGCCGCGTGTGTCACACCACCGCCACCCACGCCATTTACTCCTCCTATTGCCCCCCCCCCCCCTATCATCTCCCAACCCCCCCCCCTCTACTGCAGGTAACTCCCGTCCAACACTGCCCAAGTCTCTCCCCCCTCCCACTCGCTCACACCAACCCAACACCGCACCCCCCATGCACCTCCCCGCGCGCCTCTCAGCTTCCGTCTGCTAAATTCCTCTTGCTCTACAATTCACTCCGAGTTGCGGGCGCAACTCTCTTAGCCCCGTTCACGAGCTCCGAGCCCCGTTCACGAGCTCCTAACGCGAGCGGCCGCAGAGAACAACCACTCCGCGGTTGTCGATGCGGCTGCTGTGGTTGAGCAGCGTTGTTGTTGCTCGCTGTGGCGGTAGCTCTAGACCTGTGAGAGGGGTCTGCCAGAGGTCGCAAACGGGTTTTGATTCCTTACCCGTACCCGTACCCGGCCGCACCAGGGTCGCAATCGGGTACCCGTACCCTACCCGATACCCGTACCCTACCTGTACCCGGCCGGGTATCGTGTAGGGTACGGGTACGAGTACCCGATTGCGACCTCTCGGATGAAGCCATGTTGCAGGCGCGGGTCGGTTGATTCTAGGAACTTGAATTGTGAGAAGAGACAAGACGTTGGGAAATGAGTGACAAACGGTGACTCACCATCGACTCACGGTCTACCCGTACCCGGCCGCACCAGGGTCGCAAATGGGTACCCGTACCCGGCCGGGTACGGGTAGCCGGGTATCGGGTATGGTACGGGTATCGGGTACCCGGTTGCCACCTCTGGGGTCTGCCTACTCATCACACGCGCGTACGGGCAACAGTGGGCAGCGTGTGTGCGTGTGAGAGGTACGACCTTCATAGGTACTCGCTCACAGCACTTGCCCCTAACAGTCTGTTTAAGGATGTCTGGGATATAGTTTGTCTTTGATAAGTGTACCGTATTTTCCCGCATATAACCCGCGGGGTAGACCACTTTTTACAAACAAAACAAGACCCTGCGGGGTATATGGAGGTGCGGGCTATCCCAAAAATATTTTACACGTGTCACATTTCATAACTCGATCTTGTTTTGAAGCTTTCGTCACTGCATCAGGTGGGACGCTTGTGTTGTGCCCGAAACGTCGTGATTTTTTTATTTTATACCTACGTGACTTTACCGAAAGAGCCAAAGAGTATGGTGTAATTTTTATTTCGATTTAAAACTTTCATGACTACAGGGATTCATCTTCTTGGTTCTTTCGGTAAAGTCACGTAGAATGGAAATAATAAAATAATAAAAATAAAACAATAAAATACAATTCTCACGACGTTTCGGCCACAACGCAAGCAGCCGTCCTCAGGTGAAGAGCAGGTCTGTCGATAAGACAGAGTCTGAATGACACGTCCTGGGCTTGGAGCGTCTATTTAAGCTGGGAGGGAGGAGGAAGAGCGCCTTGACAAAATAATTTGCACATCAAGAGGAATTTTAGCATATTTAATTGGGAATGCAGATATGCGACTAGTACTATTTGTGAAATGCGTAATATGGTGTAACTCGTTAATTTTTTTCCACTGTGCATCACTTACCTTTGACTAAAGCACTGCTGAATAAACCATTCACACAAAAATTGCACATGTTATCACGATTCAAATGATTCCAATTGTTTGTACAATGAAACGACAATGTTTGAAGTGGGCGCACTTTGTTTACCGGCGATGGGAGAGCTGGAGGGAGAGAGGTAGGGGGGGAGACAATGGCGTTGCCGCTATTGTCTGCGCAGTGCGCAATCTAGCAGTGCTAAAACTGTACTTATCTACCAGTTGTGTGTTACCTATTTACTGTTTTAAGTTCACTCGTTTCCGGTTAGTTTGTTTTCTTTGTGCACGTTATGATTTTAACGTTAACAATTGATAGTGGAATGTATTACAAATGTAAACTTTGTATTAATATGATGGAATTAAGCTGCGGTAACGACGTTAAATATATGAATGCATGTGGGGTATGTGGAGGTGGGGGCTTTTTGAAATTTGTTTTACACAAAACGCTAGTTTTGCAGGGTATTTGCATCTGTGGGCTATATGCGAGAAAATACAGCACTTGCCCCAACAGTCTGTTTAAGGATGTCTGGGATATATGTTGTCTTTGATAAGTACTACTCGCTCACAGCGCTTGCCCCAACAGTCTGTTTAAGGATGTCTGGCTGTGTGTATTTTATCCTCATCGTGTGTGTATCTGTGTATGTGTACATGTGTATGTGTGTCCGTGTGTATCTGTGTATGTGTACATGTGTATGTGTGTCCGTGTGTATCTGTGTATGTGTACATGTGTGTGTGTCCGTGTGTATCTGTGTATGTGTTTATGTGTGTGTGTATCTGTGTATGTGTACATGTGTGTGTGTGACCGTGTGTATCTGTGTATGTGTACATGTGTGTGTGTGTGTTCGTGCGTGTTCGCGTGTATCTTGGGGAGCGGCAGCGTGCAAAGCTATACGAACCCGGCCACCCGAGTTTGACCGCCCGAGCAAGTACTATGATATTTATTGTATCACGTCGCACGAGGGTTATTTTATTTATATTAACAAGTCTTCAAACTGTCTTCAATCGATACTAAGCGCATTCGTTGATTCTATTTTAACGTGAATTTAGAATCAGAGTCAGATGTTTAGGATTTTTTTTTTCACAGCTGTGTAATCTTTCGTCGATTATGTTTCGTTGTTTAAATTGATTCCGGACTCTTGCGCAAGTCTTGTAACAGGCGACGTATGTGATCCGACAAGAAGAAGGCGAAACCATTGTGATATTTATGATAATCATATCGAACAAATAAGGCACGCGATAAAATAATAATTATTTTTATAAATAATATATCGCGGTCGTCGTGGGTGTAATGATTTATTGCGCCCGTAATGCCACAAACCGGCCTACGAGGCTGGAATCCTGCCTGAGGGTTGTATCTCAGCCCATCATTCCTCCATGGGTTACACTTGTTACACCGTACGGTTTAGCCGTATTCTTGAACATGCAAATTGAGGTTTTAGGTCCATACGGCGCACAGCCGTTTCATTCCGGCCTCAAAAATGTCTCTGTTTGTGTTTCCCCCTTGTGGTGATGAACGTTGGGATTTATAAGTGGCACGGGGTGACCAATGAGTGTTTGAATTGGTCTATAACAGGGGTCGGCAACCAAAATAACAAGAAGAGCCATTTCTTTCCAATTCGGTACAAAATTCAGTATTTCAAGAGCCGCAATGCATCTATGTACATACGTACATATCGTCAAGAAGCAGCCCGTAAAGAGCCGCATGCGGCTCCGGAGCCGTAGGTTGCCGACCCCTGGTCTATAATAAGGCAGGGCACTGATAAGGGGTTGACAGGTATGACGGTTGAGCCAAAAAATATGATTACCACTTCGTGGTTGTTCCAACGGAGAGACTCGCCTCCCCGGCCATAGGAATGTGGAATGTTCCACCAGCGGCTCTGCAGGGCTGCGATCGGGAGATGAGAACCAATTTCTCGACGTGACTCGACAAAGGCGGTCGGGCGTGGTGTTTGCCACCCACCCCCTCGTGTGCCGTGCCGGCCTTTAAAGGTCCTCGCTAACAGCTCTTGCCCCAACAGTCTATTAAGGCTATACGGGGAATCTTTGTCCTTGTGTGTGAGAGCGTTACTTCGTGTGAGTGAGTGGAGTGTTATTAAGAGTGTGTGTAATTGGGGGTAGGTGGCCAGCACCACGCCTGGCCGCCTTTGTTTCCCTAGCGGCGATGTGTGTGAGTGCGGTGTGTGAGTGCGGTGTGTGAGTGTTGTGTTGCGTGTGAGTGTTGTGTGTGAGTGCGGTGTGTGATTGTTGTGTGTGTGTGGTGTGTGTGTGTTGTGTGTGAGTGAGTGTTGTGTGTGAGTGAGTGTTGTGTGTGTGCGAGTGGTGTGCCAGTGAGTGCTGTGTGTGTGTGGAGTAATGTGTAAATGTTGTGTGTGAGAGTGTTGTGTGTGAGAGTGCTGTGTGTGATAGTGCTGTGTGTGATGTAATTGTTGCGTGTGAGAGGGGAGGCTGAGCGTGCCGCTGGTGGGGCCTTGCGATCAGCTCCACCAAAACGAAGCACCTGTGTGGGTATTTTGTACCATCGGACACCCCACCCCCACAACTCGTGACCGGCTCCGGTTTAATAGTAGAGGTCTCACTCCGAATCAGAGCGGCAATATATTTGCATAGGTTGCGTCATGCTGTGTGGAAGCGACCTGGTCTGTCGCTGCGCACGAAGCTTCAGGTCTTCTCGGCCACAGTCATTCCCTCCCTTCTCTACGTTTGCGAAACGTGAAACCCCATTAATGGAATATCTTCGCTGGTTCGCTTACGGAGCGATGGGGCGGCGCTTGCCTCGTGCACCAATGGGGGGTGAAGGTGCGTGGCCCAACTCGTCACGTGCCTCGCTGGCTGTGCAGGTCGCGTGCTGCTGCCCCGGCGCGCGCGCGTCACTCGTCAGGGCGCACGCGCGGAGGCGGCTGCCGACTTCGTGGTGCGGGAGGCGGACGGCTTCTGTGGGGAGTGCGAGCTGCTGATGCTGCTGCTGAGCGGACGTGGGAGGGAAACAATTCACTCGAGACTCGAGAGAGACGGGACAAGAAGAGAGACGAGACACGGGACAGGTCGTGGTGAGTCCTCCTTAAAATCAGAACCTTTGCTTATCCTGCACACGGACTCCGCCTGAACTGGCACAGGGAGTGTGAAAACAACCCCGTATTGTCCCCATTCATCGATGATTAAATTATCCGTAACAACATGAATCACGTACGTATAGAAACACATTTCAAACTGGTGTTTGTGTTCGATTGCTGCTCTCTGCCGCGGAATGAATGCCGGCTCGCCCTGCCCCACTTTACCCGCTGGTGGTGAGTGCAGCGAGAGATGTGGGGACTTGCGGTGAGGCTGTTACGAAAAGTGAAAAATAAAGTAAAAATTAAGATTATTCCACTGATCTGTGTTTAGTCATTTCTGTACGATTCCAATCATGTTGATAGTCAAAATCGCCAAATTTGCGGAGCTCCGCTGCACACTCAGAGAGAGGTGAGCTCATTCATCTCTCTGATTGCGCAACCCCTCCGACACTGGGTGGAGCGCGGACAGTAAGCGCGGGTCTGTTGCTGTCTTCTCTGGAATGATTGGAATCGTACAGAAATGACTTAACACACATCAGCGGAAGAATAATGTTTATTTTATTGTTTTACTTTTCTTAACAGCCATCTTCATTGTAGTATATGGCAGGTGAGGCTCTGCCTCCCTAGAACCGCACGTCAGGCAGATAGACACGTGACAGGCAGATAGACACGTAACAGGCAGACAGACACGTGACAGGCAGATAAACACGTGACAGGCAGACAGACACGTGACAGATAGACACGGGACAGGCAGATAGACGCGTGACAGGCAGATAGACGCGTGACAGGCAGACAGACACGTGACAGGCAGACAGACACGTGACAGACAGATAGACACTTGACAGACAGACACGTGACAGACAGATAGACACGTGACAGGCAGACAGACACGTGACAGATAGACACGTGACAGGCAGATAGACACCTAACAGGCAGATAGACACGTGACAGTCATACAGACACGTGACAGGCAGATAGACACGTGACAGGCAGACAGACACGGGACAAGCAGACAGACACGTGACAGACAGACACGGGACAGGCAGATAGACACGTGACAGACAGACACGTGACAGGCAGATAGACACGTGACAGACAGATAGACACGTGACAGGCTGGCGAGGCGGCGTTGTGGCATCGCGGGGTCGGGGGAGGTGGCGAAGGCTTGGAGGGAGCATTCATCCAGCAGCGGATAGACCACGGCTGAGCCCCTTCGTGCTGCCTGCAGCGAACACGCGGCGCGTGACGTCACCACTCGAAGCTCTGCAACTCGTTCCTCCCCCCCCCTCCTCCTGCAACTCGCCCCTCCCCCTCCTGCTGCTCTCCCACCGCCTCTGTGTGTGGTGTGGGGGGTGGCCGTGGGGTGTGAAGTTTGACCATACTTCACCACGCCGGTCAGTGTGGCTTGCTGAAGGGACCGACAGAGCCCAAGAGAACCCAGCGGTCACCCAGACACAACACCCAGACACAACACCCAGACAACACACACCTTCACCAGACACAACACCCAGACACAACACACCTCCTGATGACGACCAATTGCGTTGCAATCGAAATGTCGTAGTTTTTTGTTATTTTCTTTCAACCTATCTACGTGACTTTACCGAAAGACCCAAAGAATATGAATTCCTGCAGTCACGAAAGCTTTAAGTCAAGATGTGCTCAATAGTTGTCATGGTTTTCCAGAAGACCTTTGGATTACCATGTGAATCCAAGAGGGTATAGTACAGTGAGGGAAAAAAGTATTTGATCCCTGCTGATTTTGTATGTTTGCCCACTGACAAAGAAATGATCAGTCTACAATTTTAATGGTAGGTTTATTTGAACAGTGAGAGACAGAATAACAACAAAATCCAGAAAAACGCATGTCAAAAATGTTATAAATTGATTTGATCATTTTTTTGTCAGTGGGCAAACGTACAAAATCAGCAGGGGATCAAATACTTTTTTCCCTCACTGTATGCACTTGTTGCATTACGCATCAATCTCAGGGAGCGATTATGCAAAATTATATCTGTAACCGGTCGGTCTCAAGATCGTTCTTCCTTGCTAACCACCGAGCTTCATCGCAACGCTTTGTGGGTTAAACCAAGGTGGATGGTATTTAAAAAAAATTGTTAAAGGAGCATGTTTGTCAAGTATTTGAAGGAATTGGTTCCTGAAAAATGTCCAAGCTGTATCAAGAAGAGGAATTCTGCTCACTATATCCAAATTAGCTTGACAAATGTCGTGGGTAAACGCTTTCTTAGATCATTTAACAAGTTTAGGCGAAATTGTAGGACTTTTTGAAGATCTAATGCCGACAATTATAGAATGATCACTTCAGTGGTTTCCCAATATACCAGTGAAGCAAAATTTGCATGGTGCATTGGTCAGTCTGGCATCTAACAAAGTAGGGTGATCCCGATTTTATAGGTTTGGCCGAATGGGTGAATTTAACAATCGAGGAAGGTTAAATTAATTGGCAAATAACAGCACCTATGTTAGGGGGTCAATCCATTGCCAATTTAATAGCTGTCAACCCATACGGTTTACCTGTATATTATTTACAGGGAAATTGAGTTCAGGTCCATACGGTGTACAGCGGTTTCAAGACGGACAAAACCATGTTTTTGTCTATGTTTGTTTCTCCCTTGTGATGGTACTTTGTAGGATGAACGTTGAGATTTATAAAGGCACGGTGTCTGTAATAAGGTAGGGCATTGATAAGGGGTTGACAGGTAAACAATTTAGATCGCCCGTTATGATCAGTTCACCCTTCGGTAGAGCAGAAATAAACTCTTTGAGAACAGTTTCAGGCTCTTTACTGCTACTGTTAGGTCTGCAGCAGAACTTTATGAAGAGGTTGTGATTATTAGTTAAGGATATATTCATCACCAACCCTTCAAGGCACACTTTTATATTGACTGTACTAATCGGAGCTTTTAATATTGTTTTGCATATAAACGGCTGTGCCCGCCACCTTTTGGTTTGTCTATGTAGATGTAGTGGGTTCGAATTAGGTGCACACACACGCAGCTTGGAGGCAACACTATTTATTAAACGGTAAGTAATATAACACTGTACATGAGGTGGTGACCACCTTCCTCAACTCACTAGCACTCTGGAACACGACACAGACTGGACCAGGCAGGCAACGGCCTGCCTGGCCCAGGACGACGACTCGGGACTTGACGACCGATGATGTCTTCACTTTGGATTACAGTACAACAGCCTCGCTCTGCGTTCACACCACGCTTATATCTGCTTTGGCGTGGCCGGCTCTGCCCAGGCGTGGCTGGCTCTGTCCAGGCCACGCCTCCCTTCCCAGGCCACGCCTCCCTTCCCCCACCTCTGGGAAGGTCCGGATCCCTCCACCACGTGACCCCCCAGGCACCCCCTTGGGGCCCCCAGCCCTCGTACGGGCCGACACAGTAGTGACCGTTCTATGTCACTACATAGACGAAAGAGATTGTAGCTTTTAACTTTGTAGCTTTCAACTACAAACTGAGATGTATTTTGTAGCCAGAGGAAACAGCGTCTCTCAGACAAATGTTCGCCTCCTGCTTTAGCTGATCAAGTTTGCATAATGTCCCTCTCTTATTAACTTGCATAAATCCAAAACCTCTTCTATCAATTAAATCAGAAGCAATGTAGCAGGAATATTAGCACCGGGACGAGGTTCCATCTCTATGAAGAGCATACGGTTTTTATTGTTGGAACATCTTTAAAACACAACTCCTGGTGTTTTATTGCCATAAAGGGTAAACATCGATTCTTGTTTTTTGATTTTTGATATTAGCAAAAAGCTCCCATTTTGGGCTCGTTTACGTTTCAGAGTCCTCGCCCGCCAGTGGAGGCACGGGGCGCTACAGCTTTGCCTTGAGCGCTACGAGCTGGTGCCTTGTGCTAGGCCGCTCTGCGGAGCCTAAAGCCGGCTATGTGTCCAGGCGAGCCGAAGCTGTCCCCACCACGCTAGGCCGCTTTGCAGAGTGCGCAGCCGGCGATGCCTCCAGGCAAGACCGAGGCTCCTCGCTTTGTGGGAGCGGCCGGGCCTGATCGGGAGCGTCAAGGTTCCCCACCAAGCCGTCGATTCTAAAAATGCTTTGGCAGTCCTCTTCACTACCCGCCGCTCCAGCCGGTGCGGCCGCTTCAGGACACCGCGCCGCCTCAGCCCTGCCATGCCAGCACGCGGTGGCAATGGGCAGGCAGCCCGTGGCCTCTGCTGGGGCTAACACTGCGCCGCTGGGCCCTAGGGCTTGCCACTGCGACTTCCAGCTCTTCTCACAGAAAGAAAGAAAAACTAAATCCCCCTCCATGCTCTTCCGAAGCCCGAGGAACATTCCAATTGGAGAAGTCTCCGTGAGCACAACGTAACGTCAGTAACGAGACTAAACATTCGAAGCCGAAAGCTGAAGAGCTCGCCTGAAGACTAGGACCCTGAAGATCCCCGTACCCGACGCCCTTCTCAGGGCCGGGTCTGAGTGGGCCAGTGGTCGAGACCCGAGGACCTTGGCTGGGTAGGGTCAGCCTCCTCTAGGTCCCGTTAGCCGGAGGGCTAAGATGAGGTGGTCCCAGTGACTAGGGCACGTTAGCCTAGAGGCTGTACCTCCTCAGGTTGTCGGGTAGAAGGGGCCATTACCCCTTCGTATTAGGGACCCCGTGTGTTACTGTTATTGTTAAATAAATACGTGTTGCCTCCTAAGAAAACTCCGTCTCCATACAACCCACTGCAGGAGTATAAAAAAATTCCAATGCACATTTAAAGATCAGCAAATTATCATAAAGATTATACTTTGCAGCGGTCATCCAGAGCGATACATTTGATTTCAGGCCACTCTGAATAGCAGTGGCAGCTAGGGGTGTACAACTCCTCTAGAGCAGTTTTGAGTGAAGATCTCGCAGGTAGTGATCCAAGTTGCAGTTTATTGGTGACAGCATTCCAGACCCTGGGGGCTTTAATAGCAAAGGCCCTTCCTCCAGTATTTGTACGGCAATAGGGAATGTGAAGCTGGTAAATGAGCGAAGACCTTGGGTCACATTTGTGCTTCGAAACAGAGAGGAGATCCAGCAGGTAGTCTGCGGATTTTTTTGTAAGTACATCGTCAATAAATAAGAGCTGATGCACAAGCCGTCGATCATTAAGAGATGTTGAGTTTGACCCAATGTAGAGATAGCAGTGGTGGGTCCTATATGAGCAGTTCAATGCAAATCTTAAGGCCGAGTGATACATTGAGTCAAGCTTCTTCAGTACAGTACTTGGGGCTGATTTATACACGATGTCACAGTAATCAAGTAGAGGCAGTATGGTAGTTTTTATCAATTCCAAACGGAACATAGGGGGGAAGCAGTGCTTGTGTCGATACAGAAAACCAATTTTTATTTTTGTCTTTTTACCAATATAATAAATGTGATCTTCAAATTTCAGTTTTGAATCAAGAATGACCCCAAAATACTTATAGATCTTGACTTGCTCTATTTGATAATTATTTAAGGAATGTAATTGGGGAAAATAACTTCCTGCTTTAGTCCTGGTGAGAAGCATAGCACCTTGGTTTTGGAGGTATTCAGGACTAGTTTAAGAGCAATTAGCTGATGTAGTTTGTTGAAATCACCCTGGAACTTAGCAATCACGTCATCCAGAGAGCGGCCAGCAGTAATCAGTATCGTGTCATCTGCAAAAAGATTTACCCTGGAATGATCCAGGTCAGTGCCCAATTCATTTACATAAAGAGAGAATAAGAGGGGGCCGAGGATTGAACACCCTTTTGTTATCTTAACACTGTTTGACCTCCAACCATCTGTGAGTACAGTTTGGGTACGAAAAAGGGGTAATTTTTTAACCATTCTACTGCGTGTTTGGAGAAACGGAGGCAACTTAGTTTACTAAGCAGGGTGTTGTGGTCGACTGTATCAAACGCTTTGGACAAGTCAAGAAAAAGACAGGCGCAGTACTGCTTATTATCAAGGCTACTGTAAATGTGATTCAGAGAGTCTAATGCAGCAGATGTGGTGCTGTATTTTTTTCGGAACCCAGATTGTTTTCGATGTAATCGATTGTTGTCGGACAGGAAACTGCTAATTTGGTAGTTCAATAATTATTTTTCTACAATTTTCATCAACGGGGACAAAATTGAGATAGGTCGGTAGTTATTTGGATCATCTTTAGGGCCCCCTTTGTGAAGTGGACGGACATAAGAATGTTTCCATGCTAGAGGTACTGATGCTTCTTTGATGGACAGGTTGAAACTATGGGTTATAGCTTTAAATCGAAGGTTAAAATTGTCGACTATTTTTTGGGGCTCTGAAAAATATTCCCCATTTCGGTTAAGCGCAACGGGCAGATTATCTTTGTTGGATGCCTTTTCGATACTTTTGATTGTTTTCCAGAATATCCTGACCTTGCCATGTGATTCCAGGAGAGTGGAGGAAAAGTAGGCATTTTTGCATGCTGTATTTTTTTTACACATCTATTCCTTAAAATCCTTTATTCTAGCCAGTCATTGACCAAGTTACTTTTCTGAGCACATGCCCAAGCCTTGTCCCTAGTTTTCATGAGCTTAGTGATCAAAGGATCAAACCATGGTGAGCGGTTGCCTTTAGTTTTTAATCTAATCAATGGAGCATGTTTGTTAAGGATTTGGAGAAACGTGTACCTGAAGGTCTCCCAAGCCGTTGTCAGGTTGCGGATATCGCAGACCTTGTCAATATCCGAGTGAAGCACATCATTAGTAAATGCCTGTATGCTGAAGTGTCTCATGGAATGCTAATCAACCAATTTAGGGGTGGCTTTGGGTCTGACTAATGATCTCATCCCAAATATGAAGGAATGATCACTAAGATTATTACCCAGAACACCAGTAAGTGGGAGATTGTGAGGGGCATTAGTCAACAGGATGTCAAGCAGAGATGACTGTCCCGGATGTTTTAGATTGGGTCTTGTGGGGACATTTATTAATTGAAACAGGTTAAATTCATCTGCAAAATTTGTGGCCATGGCCGGCGGGTTTCGCCAATTCCAATTCAGATCACCCACTAAAACTATTTCACCTTTAGGGAGGCCCCCAAGAAGCTCTCTCATTGCAGACGCAGGAACAGCAGCGCAGGCAGACCCAGGGAGCAGCAGCTCAGGCAGTGCGTGCAGAAAGTGCTGCTGTGCGAGCCTGTGCCCCCCCCCCTCCAAGCCATTCCTCCGGTGAAAGCCTACAACGTGTTAAGCACGCTACACTACCGCTCATAATCACAACACTGCCTGCTCCATCACCCCGGACTTCTCGGTTTCTCAGTCTGTTACTTTGTCCATGAGTTTGGTGGAGTTCCTCGCCTTCAAGGGTCGTAGCCCCCCTCCCGACACGGCGACAAACCCGACTGAACCAGATGCGTTGCCGCGTCGGTGAGATTCCACTGCTTGTTCAGTTCAGACTCCTCCCAGCAGCAGGACTAGGGGTGTGATTCCCGTACAGGATGACTGTGCCTTGGCATTCCCAGAACATCGTTTTCTTTCACTTGCGAGCCAGTGTCTATTAGGGCTGAATAATTAATCGATTTCAAATCGATTAATCGCAGTTTGAAACAATGTGATTAGCAAATCGCAAAGGCTGCGATTTTTTGTTATTTGAAAAGTCCTATTACTTATTGTAATTGTTGTATTTTTTTTATTATTATAACTTCATTTATTTAACTTAACAATTGTTCTATGTTTGATTGTTCTATTTCAATTAAAACATTTTAATAAATACATGTTGGAAGTAATTCATGTTTTTTAAGTTCTTATCCTTGCATTAGAATATATAGAGTAGTACATATTTTGATGATATCACGTGGTAATACTTCATCACATGTTTTAAATCTATTACACAGTGAATATTGAACTGACGCTTGACTTTAAAAAAATAATCGTAAATAAAATCGCAATATCTGTCAGAAAAATCACAATTAGATATTTTCTCCAAATCGTTCAGCCCCAGCGTCCATGCAGCATGTTCAAATGAAGCGTGCGTTTATGTTATTAAAGCTGGGATAACTAAATCCAAAAAATGAATCTCATCGCTGACTTTACAGGTGAAAAGATGTAGAAGCGAAGTGATGTGAAAGTGAGGGAGCGTGAACCATTGGAGTGAGGCTGAGAGATGAATAATGACTCATTCTCGTTTGTGATCATCAGCAGACAGAGCCGACCATGAAGCTGGTCCTCATCCCAGTGTTCATCTCCCTTCTGGGTGAGTTCACACCCAGAGCCACTCACCCAGCACACATTGGACGGTGTCCTTTCGTTAGCCAGGTGAGAGTTCACTGTTACCTCCCTCGCCTGAATGCAGGAGGTTGTGGGTGAGATCCAGACCCTGACGCCTGCTGCTGTATGTTTGGAGTTTGCGTGTCTCTTATTTTTTATTCCTCCACATTTGTAATCAACGTGCATTTCGATTATTATGCTGCTATAAATTTCAGCACGCAAACCACTTCGTTGAGCTATCATTTGTCGCCAGATGGTGGGGGGGGCAGCCCTAAGATTTTGTCGAGGGGGAGACGTTTCACTGCGCTCACTCACCAGGTGAGCTGCCTTCCTCTCCAACAGCTGATGCTACGCAGAGCTCACCGTGTCGTAGCTTTCATTGAGGTCGTAGTTTTATGAATCTATTCTCCACAATTACAAATGTAGATGGTGTAGCACCTCTGTGTTTAACGGCGTTTTCAAGATCTCTCAGTGACACTTCTACCACTGGACGAACCTTTGCAGAGTGGTGTAACGAGTGTAATGATGTTCAACATACGTACATCTCTGTAGGTATATGTGTAACGAGTGTGACCGGTCTCCCTGTAGATGTTGCATTTGCTACGAAGCTCCAGATCACTCTTCCGCAGAGTCTGTCTGTGAGGGAGGGAGAGAACGTGACCATTCCCTGCTCCTTCTCCCCACCGCCGCCCGACCTGAACCACATCATCCTCGAGTGGTTCACGATGCCCAAACGCTACGCAGAGAACATGACCAGAAGAGAGATGGCCAAGGTGACTGCCGCATTTCATGTCAACCGTGAATAATTGTCTCTGTACTTGATGTCTACGTCGACACTAACATAATAACAAAGTTATGTGGCGCCCTTTAATTACCCAGAAATGTCCCAATAAGTCTCACAACTCCATTTCAAGAAGGCGCTGCTCTGAGATCTTTGCCTAATGACGGTACATTAATGAGAGTTTGGCTTCATGTGGAGGGAAACCAGAGTACCTGATGAAACTCGTGTTTAATACGAGGGGGATTACACGCAATACTCTACACAGATTCAAGTGCACAGGTAGACCCACTCTCAACACGCTACGCAAACTCAACATTGATATTTTGCCATCCCCTTGACGCTTTGCAGCCGAAGCCTACAACGCTTGGTGTTCCCAGGAGGTCTCCCATCTAGGTGGTAACCGAGCTGAAGCCTGCTGAGCTAGCGAAATCCAACGAGCCCAGGGGCATTTAGGACGATTTTACCGTGGGCATCATGTGCGATTGTGGTTGACGTTCCATATTGTGGTTTGTGTCATTGCAGATCTATCAATCGGGGGATGAAATGCACCCCTTGTGTATCGTTAAGTCTGTGGGAGACGTGCTGACGGGAGACTGCTCCATCGGAATCCCCAACTTCCCCAGGAGCTTCGGCCCCGTGGTTCTGTGCCGCATCGACTGTCGCCGATGTAACACGGAGAACACAGTGGTGCAAGGGGAGGTGCTGCTGAACGTGATGCCTGCAGGTGAACAAGAGCTGAGCGTGGCGCTCGCGTCGCGAGATGACGGCGTGAATTGCGCTGTAGCTGATACGGCTACGCTTGCCGCGATATAACTCTTCAAAATATGATAAAATATCAACTTTCACAACGTAATAATCTCAATCTCGGATGTTATTAACTTGTTCTCGTTCATTATACAGGAATCCCTCACCAACCCCGGTTTAATGTATATGCGGTTTATTATACCAATTTACCAACCCTGCTACAGGTGAAGCCGTGTTGAGTGAGTGGTCTCTCCCTGCTGCAAGTGAAGCCGTTTTGAGTCTCTGGGTGGGGCGGTGGTGCTGGGTGCGAGTGGGGGTCACGCTGAGCCCCCCCCCTCTCTGTTTCCGTGTCTCTGCAGCCCCACGGTCACACGGTGGGGGCGTGAGTGACGCCACCCTCACCCCTCTAGAGGAGACGTCGCACAAGGGAGCGGTGGTGGCTGCCTGGGTCCTGGGGACTCTGGCTGTTATCGTCGTCTTCTCCGTCGTCGTCTGGATGAAACACCGTCGGTCTTCAGGGCTCTGCCCCCACTCACGCAGGTGCCCCCCCCCCCCCCTCCAGCCCAGGCACCCGGACCGCCCAGCCCAGCCCCTGGTGAATGAGCGTGGACGTGAGCAGACGGGCTGAGCTCTCTCGGTGGCCTCCCACTCGGTGTCACTGACGAGGTTTCACGTTCACGCACCGCCGGGTCTGGGTCTCTTCCTCAGGGGTTCACAGCGGCCGTGCCGGGGACGCTGAGCTAGCACCGAGCTCCTGGGTTCAGCCCCTTGGTCTTGCCGACTCGAACCGATATTAAAGAGTGAGCGCCATTGAGGCCCTCTGCTCGTTCCCGGCGAGATACGTCCACGCGTTGCTGTGTGCAGGCACCGCGTGGTTGGTAAACCTGCTGTTTATTTTTATTTCCACAGTGGTGGTGGGGAGAATGCAGACGTGCCTGGGGACGTGGATGGGGACGGGAACGAGCAGCCGCTGATGGACGGACACGAAGAGAAAAAACAAAATGTATTGGAGATTATGGACGTTTGATATTGTTCAGGCAGCTCTATGCCCCACGTAGAGCCGGTCGCACACACACATACACACAGGGCGCTGGTTTGGTACAACTGCCCGTGTGCTCTGGGTTCCATGTTTTATTTTAAACCTTAGACCATCATGCCTTTGCCACCTCTTGCCTTGACAACCGTAACTTTCGACCGGATATCTCTCGTGTGTCTCCAACTCTATCTTATATATAAAAGTCTCCGCGCGCTCGCGCTTGCGGGGGATTTGGCTCTCGGACGGTGGCCTTCACGTAGAAAAAAATTTGACAGGCAGCACGCCCTAAGCCCCACGGTTGGAATAGGCTATTCCGTTTTCCCATCCGTAGACTTTAAAATAGTTTAATTAACACATTTGGGCCGTTTCTATTATTCATTATTTACTTATTGCGCGACATCGACCGTACCAAGTGACGATAATTGCGTGGGGGGGGGGGGGGCGGACCCTGCCTGCGCGTTCGCTCGAGCTCACGGGGGACATTTTCTTTTACGCATTTTACAGGCAACTCATACACATCACGCTGCGGATGTTTCTTCACAGTGTCATGTCCTCTTCGCCCCCCCTAACACGATGCGTCCAGTTTATAGTACAGACTCCATAGATAATAATATATTAGTGCTTACATAGCATTATTCTTGCACGGTTGGGGGATGGTGGGGGGGGGTAGCGGCCCAGCCCCTAACCTGGCAACGTGCCAACTCCGCCGCCTCGCCAATGTAGGCCAGGACGGGGGCTATGCATGGCACAAGGCCTCAACACGCCTATGGTAAGTTCCTTGCTTCTTAGGCTAACAACTCAAGTCCATTGTTTACTATTGTTAAACACATTAGTTCACAAACATTACTACAATAATAATGTTTGTGTGCAGATCATGCATCACGTTCATTGCTTATTATTATTAAACAAATACGTTGCCAGATATTGTGTGCAGATAACAACTCAGGTTCATTGTTTACCATTATGAAACAAGTTGACAGATGTTACAATAATTATTTTGTTTGCACAAAAGTCTTTTGGGATTTTTACGTTGCTCAATTTTCCATTTTTTTGCTGCGCTTTTATAACGCTGCCACGGTTTACTGTCAGTCTGTGATTTCTGATTATTTGTTCAATACATTTCTATTGTTTCCATCGCTTATGTCACGCTATTTCCTCATACGTAGTACTGCCATACTGATAGCTGTGCCATCATCAGGGATTGCTGTACCCGTCGATGTGTGTGTCTTTGAGTCCATATGTGTGTGCGTGTAGAGCCATGTGTCTTTAACTCCATGTGTGTGTGAGTCCACGTGTTGCTGTGTGTGAGTCAGTGTGTGTGTGTGTGTGTGAGTCGCTGTATGTGTGTACATCCATATATGTGTGTGTAACTCCATGTGTGTATATCTCAAGTCGATGTCTGTGTGTGATAGTCCACGTGTATGTGTGTGTACGGCAATGTGTGTGTCACTCTATGTATGTATGTGTGTAAGTCCCTGTATGTGTGTACGTCGATATGTGTGTGTAACTCCATGTGTGTGTATCTCAAGTGCATGTCTACGTGTGTGTGAGTCCATATGTGTGCGTGTGTCTGTAAGTCGATGTGTTTGTATGTGTGAGTCCGTATGTGTGTGTGTCTCAGTCCATGTGCGTGTGTGTTAGTCGCTGTGTGTGCATGCCTCCATATTAGTCAGTGTAACTCCATTTCTTTGCGTGTCTGTAGGTCCATGTGTGCATCTTAGTCCATGCGTGTGCTTTATTGACCTGCTCAAGGCCTATGATACCATCAGTAGGCCTGGCCTCTGGGTTGCTCTTCGTGCTTTCCGAGTCCCTGACCCACTCATCATCATCCTTAAGGACCTTCATGATGGTGAGCGGCCCCGCGTCTAACTACGTGGCCGTGAGTCAGAGCCATTCCCTTTACACCTTGGGGTGCAACAGGGATGTCCTCTGGCTCCCACATTATTTTACATATATTTGGACCCACGTAGTTCATCAAGCCTTCAATGCCTGTACCGGAATAATTCCCATCTGCTACAGATATAATGGGAGGCTGATCGATGCCCGGGTGCGGTCAAGGGATGGCTCCCTGTTGCTCAACCACGTTACGTATGCCGATTATCTGCTAATTGCTGCTCACTCGGAGGAGGAGTTCGAGGTGCTGCTGCTGAACCTGGAGCTTGCCACCAACAGGTGGGGCCTTACCATCAGCCCCACCAAAACTAAGCACCTGCCTGGCTATTTTGTACCATCGGACACTCCACCCCCACAACTCCCAATTGGTGATGGGGCAGTTGTGGAGACAGTGGAGATTTTCCCATACCTTGCCAGTGTGCTAATGACCGGTTCCGGTTTAACAGCAAAGGTCTCACTGAATAAGTCGAGCTGCATTATCTTTTCATTGGCTGTGTAATGCTGTGTGGAAGCTACCTGGTCTATCACTCCATACGAAGCTTCAGGTCTTCTTGGCCACGGTCATTCCCTCCCTTCTCTACGCTTGCGAAACTTGGACCCCCCTAATGGAACATTTTCGCCGGTTAGAAACATTTAGGATGGCCTGCCGACGATCCATCCTGGGTTTAACCTGGCTGCATTGTGTGAAGAGCTCACAAATCCTTGAAAGATGTGGACAAAGTCCCATCGGTGACCTCCGGCAGGCAAGGCTGTGTTGCCTGAGTCATGTAGCCCGCATGGCCAGCCACCGCATGCCTAAACAACTTTTGTTCGGCCGGATCGAGGGGGCTAAACGGGCGCGGCACGGGCTGGAGAAGACATGGAGTGATGTGGTACAGGAGGACGTGGAGCTGAGTGGACTTGCCGATGACTGGTACCAGCAGTGTCAAGATCGGCCTCTGTGGAGGAGGCTCCTGAAGGACGCTACTGGGTAGTTGAAGTCAGTCACCCTCCAACAACAACGGAGGGCGGAGGAGCGACGCTAACAACAACGAGCGGAGCGCCAAGTGTCTAAAGCACAGAAAGTTGCCACAGTAGGGGCCACAGGTGGTGCATCAGCCAGTCGTCTCAGTCAGTCGACCTGTGCCATCTGGGTTTGCCCCGTGACCTGTCAGCGGGCGTTCGACACTGTACGTGGCCTCAAGGTGCACATAGCCTGGCACAAGCATTGTGATGTCACCGCCACTTAGTGGCGAATGGCGTTTGTTGTTGTTCATGCTATGTATGTATGTGTGAGTCCATTTGTGCGTGTAACTCTATGTGTGTGTGTCAGTCGATTTACGTGTGTAACTACATGTGTGTCTGCCTTTTTCGCCCGGGCAACGCCGGGTACTAAACGCTAGTCACCTCTATATCCTGGATTTCTCAAGAGTGTCCGTAAACGAAACCACATGACCCCAATCCTGAAATCGCTTCACCAGGTTCCCGAGTCTATCTGGGGTGCACTTGATAGTGGGCGCCACCGTGGCGAGATGTTAACTACCTCGCCTGCTATACAGGAGGTCGTGGGTTAGATCCCCACCCTGACACCTGCCCGTCTATTTGGAGTTGCCATTTCATAATCTACCAATGGGATAATTGCTCCATTATCTGCATAATTCTCTCCCATTGTCTCCTTTCCCAAATTCTTGTATTAACCCTGTGATCAATTATGGTGGGTACTGTATTGGTGGAGTTAAAAATGTCACTTTTTTACTCTATTTTTAGTATTCACTTTAACCCGGTCAGAAGTCATTTTCCAAGTGTCGCCAAAAATTACTTGTGATGGTGAACACGTGATGGTGGAACGTGTGGTGGGCGAGTGGCTGGATGAGTGGCTGGGTGGGTGAGTGGCTGGATGAGTGGCTAGGTGAGTGGCTGGATGAGTGGCTGGATGAGTGGCTGGGTGAGTGGCTGGATGAGTGGCTGGATGAGTGGCTGGATGAGTGGCTGGATGAGTGGCTGGGTGAGTGGCTAGGTGAGTGGCTGGGTGAGTGGCTGGGTGAGTGGCTGGGTGAGTGGTTGGGTGAGTGGCTGGGTGAGTGGCTGGGTGAGTGGCTGGGTGAGTGGCTGGGTGAGTGGCTGGGTGAGTGGCTGGGTGAGTGGCTGGGTGAGTGGCTGGGTGAGTGGCTGGGTGAGTGGCTGGGTGAGTGAGTGGCTGGGTGAGTGGCTGGGTGAGTGAGTGGCTGGGTGAGTGAGTGGCTGGGTGAGTGAGTGGCTGGGTGAGTGAGTGGCTGGGTGAGTGAGTGGCTGGGTGAGTGAGTGGCTGGGTGAGTGAGTGGCTGGGTGAGTGAGTGGCTGGGTGAGTGAGTGGCTGGGTGAGTGAGTGGCTGGGTGAGTGAGTGGCTGGGTGAGTGAGTGGCTGGGTGAGTGAGTGGCTGGGTGAGTGAGTGGCTGGGTGAGTGAGTGGCTGGGTGAGTGAGTGGCTGGGTGAGTGAGTGGCTGGGTGAGTGAGTGGCTGGGTGAGTGAGTGGCTGGGTGAGTGAGTGGCTGGGTGAGTGAGTGGCTGGGTGAGTGAGTGAGTGGCTGGGTGAGTGAGTGAGTGGCTGAGTGAGTGAGTGAGTGGCTGGGTGAGTGAGTGAGTGGCTGGGTGAGTGAGTGAGTGGCTGGGTGAGTGAGTGAGTGGCTGGGTGAGTGAGTGAGTGAGTGGCTGGGTGAGTGAGTGAGTGAGTGGCTGGGTGAGTGAGTGAGTGAGTGGCTGGGTGAGTGAGTGAGTGAGTGGCTGGGTGAGTGAGTGAGTGAGTGGCTGGGTGAGTGAGTGAGTGGCTGGGTGAGTGAGTGAGTGGCTGGGTGAGTGAGTGAGTGGCTGGGTGAGTGAGTGAGTGGCTGGGTGAGTGAGTGAGTGGCTGGGTGAGTGAGTGAGTGGCTGGGTGAGTGAGTGAGTGGCTGGGTGAGTGAGTGAGTGGCTGGGTGAGTGAGTGAGTGGCTGGGTGAGTGAGTGAGTGGCTGGGTGAGTGAGTGAGTGGCTGGGTGAGTGAGTGAGTGGCTGGGTGAGCGAGTGAGTGGCTGGGTGAGTGAGTGGCTGGGTGAGTGAGTGGCTGGGTGAGTGAGTGGCTGGGTGAGTGAGTGGCTGGGTGAGTGGCTGGGTGAGTGGCTGGGTGAGTGGCTGGGTGAGTGGCTGGGTGAGTGGCTGGGTGAGTGAGTGGCTGGGTGAGTGAGTGGCTGGGTGAGTGAGTGGCTGGGTGAGTGAGTGGCTGGGTGAGTGAGTGGCTGGGTGAGTGAGTGGCTGGGTGAGTGAGTGGCTGGGTGAGTGGACCCTATGCAAAGTGCCTACCGTGAGCTATGGGATAACATGGTCCTGCTCGAGAGGGCCGGTGAGTGGTGCGTTGCTGGTGCATCGCGAGTGAGCGCTGTGGGGGGTCTGCGTGTGACTGCACTAAGGGGGGGGAGGGGTCTCTCAGCTTCGGCCTCTCTCGCGCCTTCAGGGGGACCTCGCAGACGTCCTGGAACGTCTGACCTGAAGTACTTTGCTCGGTGATGCATTTGCAGGAGTGAAATATCGTTGAATATTTTATACACTGTTCTTACAAAACTCGGGGCCATGTTTTACACGTCGATTGTCGTGCCTTTTTGTATCGATTCTGCACCCCTCGTGTTCATTGTGAGTCGATGTGGCACCCCCCGACTGGACATCTGATCGTGCTGATCGCAGCTCGTCGGGTTCCTGTGGCCTCAAGTCTTCTGGTTGTGACATTGACGGTGGCCAAGACTTGTTTAGAGTCGTTCTTTGTGATGCAACTCGCATTGTACCTGAGCGTATTCTGAAAAAAAAATATTTTAAAACACTTTTTTTTAAAGCACGCTTTAATGAAATGTACCGTATCAGTAATGGCAGAACTCCACGACTCCAGGAAGTGGCCCCGAAGCTTGCCCACAACATAAGGGGACCGTGGTGATTTACAGCCAACGTCTGTTTACCGTGGACAATCAGACCCAAGCCAAAACATAACATGTAAAAAGATGGTTTCAATTTTTATTTTTAATGATAGAATCGAGTATTGTCATCAGTAAGACATAAGTATACCAAGTTTGCAGTAGATACCACATTGGGAAGTGGGTTAAATTGAGTTACAATATTTGAGGGTACGACAGCAACAACAACGTGAGTTAATAGAAAGCGTGTAGTAAAAACTTGTTGCCTTCACTGTCCAAGGGCTCAAGCCGCCCTCATCCCACCTCGTCACCCCCCACTCGCCCTGCTTAGATTGTCACTCACCACTTACCCTCACCTCGTCACTCCCCACTCCTCACTCGCCCTCAACCCCCACTCAGCCTCAAACGAGCACCTGGTGTGATGTGTAAACGTCGCCACTGGGGAGACAAAGGCGGTCGGGCGTGGTGCTGGCTACGGGACTGCGAGGCTCTGGATCTCGATGCAAGTTCACGGTGCTCGTTGAGAGCCCTCGAGGCCGCCGCTTTGTCGCCGGCGAGACGACAGCGCCCCCCGGTGGTGGGAGACGGCGTGGCCACAGCCCCGCAGAGACACGCCGGGAGACGCGCACAGCGCGCCTCTGCGAGACTCTGGGTCTATGTGTAGTGACATAGAATGGTCACTACTGTGTCGGCCTGTACGAGGGCTGGGGGCCCCAAGGGGGTGCCTGGGGGGTCACGTGCTGGAGGGATCCGGACATTCCCAGAGGTGGGGGAAGTGAGGCGTGTCCTGGGGAGGGAGGCGTGGCCTGGAGAGAGCCAGCCACGCCAGGGCGGAGCCAGCCACGCCAAAGGAGATATAAGCGTGGTGTGAACGCAGAGCGAGGCTGTTGTACTGTACTCCAAAGTGAAGACATCATCGGTCGTCAAGTCCCGAGTCGTCGTCCTGTGTCGTGTTCCAGAGTGTTAGTGAGTTGAGGAAGGTGGTCACCACCTTATGTACCGTGTTATGTTACGTACTGTTTAATAAATAGCGTTGCCTCCAAGCTGCGTGTGTGCACATAATTCGAACCTACTACATATGCACAGCACACACACACAGCACTCTCACAGCACTCGCACACACAGCAGAGGTCGCAAACGGGTTTTGATTCCTTACCCGTACCTGTACCCGGCCGCACCAGGGTCGCAAACGGGTACCCGTACCCGGCCGTACCCGTATCCTACCAGTACCCGGCCCGGCACGGGTAGGGTACGGGTACCTGATTGCGACCTCTGGGATGAAGCCATGTTGCAGGCGCGGGTGGGTTGATTCTAGGAACTTGAATTGTGAGAAGAGACGACGTTGGGAAATGAGTGACAAACAGTTACTTACCAGTGACTCACGGTCTACCCGTACCCGGCCGCACCAGGGTCGCAAACGGGTACCCGTACCCGGCCGGGTACGAGTAGCCGGGTATCGGGTAGGGTACGGGTATCAGGTACCCGGTTGCGACCTCTGCTCTGGGTCTTTGCGGATCGTTAGTGCGAGTCTGGCTCTCACAATGTGGATCTGTGGCTCTGCCCAAGTCCGTGGCTCTCCGAGGGTCTATGGGTCTCTGTGCGAGTCCACAGAATTCTATGGATCTCAGAGTTCATGGCGCTATGAGGGTCTACGTGGGAGTCTATGGATCCCCCGCGTGATTCTATGTATTTCTGCACGAGTCGATGGTTTCTACAGATCTCCGTGTGACTCTATGGGTCTGTGTGCGAGTCCCATGCCTCTCCGCGTGCGAGTCCACGCGTGCCGAGGTGGAGACCCCACGCAGAGCGCGCGGCGGAGAGCCGCACCTCGACTCCCAAGACAGCCCCAACACTCCACACCATCACCACCGCCACTCTACACAGACCCCCACCCCCACCATTATTGCAGAGATGCCACTCGCATGAATGACGCTGCAGCGTAGACACAAACTTTTAATGTTTTATTACGTCACATGCATCGTCATGTACGAATATAATCTGTGGATGTGAATGGAAATCTGTGGGGTCGTCGCATCTCGCCAAGATCGCGAGGCTGGCTTTGGTGGGAGGGGAGGGGGGGGAATTGATACAGCAGTGGACCGATCATGGCCCACTGTTAATAACGGTGAGGATGACGTCACGCCTGCGATTATGACGCTCCCACTGCCACGTTCCCCTTGCAGCAGCAGCACAGGGGCAGCTGCCACCAGGGGAGGGGGTCCCCCCCCCCCCCCCGGGGCTAAAGACCACAGGTGGGGGCCATTGGGATGGTCGATATGAGAGGCGACGACGACTCGGCGACGTGGCAGAGCGAGGGAGCCCCCGCACGTCAAATCCCCGTTTCCTGACGTCTGTTAAACGTTGACCGGCGTCGTGCCCCCACTCCCCACGCTGCATCTACCACGTGGTGAGATTGGCGATCACGTGTTGTCCATCAGACACGATGTAGTCCCTCAGCCCTGCGCACAGCACCACCACCACACAGACGGGGGGGGGGGGGGGGGTCAGTTGCGTGATCCGGGTCGAGCCAAGAGAAATAAAAGGGGGGCCGCAGTGGCTATGAGATGTTAATTACCTCGCCTGGTAGGCAGCAGGTCGTGAGTTAGATCCCGACCCTGACACCTGCTGTATATTTTGAGTTTGCGTCACTCATCATCACGGTGGCTATGAGATGTTAACTACCTCGCCTGGTAGAAAGGAGGTCGTGAGTTCGATCCCGACCCCAACTTGCAGGATGGAGGAGTCTCATTTCGCGCGAGTGAGCGAGTTGGGTTGTGTGTGGGTGAGCGAGATGGCGAGCAATTGGTTGAATGAGTGAATGAGTGGGTGGGTGGTGGAGCGAGCGTGTGCAGGCGAGAGTGGGCGAGTGATTGGGTGGGTAGGAGGATGAGTGTGAATGAGGGCGCGAGTGAGATTGGTGTTCAGTGGCCGGGTGACAACTCGAGAGCGAGAGAGACACCAGGACAGGAGACGGAGGAAGATCGACTCTGGGTTGGTTCTCCCCAAAAGACGACTAAAGCAGCAACAAACCCCCACACGAAACAAAGTTCAGCAATCAGCACAACAGCGAAACACTTGAGGGTAGTGGCTTGAGATGGGAGAGCCTCCCCGTTCACACAGTTGGTAGCGCAGACAGTCCTGGAGTCTTAGTTTAAACAATGTGACGCTTTAATTTTACCAGGTAGAGAGCCCACGGAGATATTTCCTCCTTTTCAGAAGCGACGTGGCTATCAAAATTATAGCTCAACCAAGTGGCTTATCCTTGTGGAAATGTGTAGCAACAGACAAATCACCTAAACAAAGCACGTCGATTCGAAATTGGGGGAAAGAAAAACAGACGACCCGAATAAAAGTCGAGTCTGAACCACGGGGAGGGAGACGCAGAATCTCTCAAAATCCAGGAGATGGAACCCACGAGACCTCCTGCACACCAGGCGAGGGAGACGACATCTCACGGCATCACGGCTCAAGCCGCTCGGCACTCCGTTGGAGTCGTACGCGGCTGGAATCAGCTGCCACTGGGGGGGCTGCCCCCTCGGCTAGAGGCCTCACGGCAGCAATCGCAGTGCCACCCCGAACCGGTGACCCCCCCCTTCCCCCCATGCCCCGAGGCGGCCAACGGCTCCTCACCTTTGTCCAGCGGGGTGCTGGGAGCATCCAGCAGCTGCCAGTACTGGTGCAGGGCCGAGTCCGCCACGAGTCCGTTCACCTCCACCAGGTACGGCCCAAAGCTCGACGGCTTGGTCTTGAAGCTGTGCACCACCACCACACACACACACCACACACCAACCTCACCACCCTCCTTACTCCCTTCACCACCTCCATCGCCTTACCTCACTCACCTCCTCTCACCCCTCCCCCCCACACCTCACCCACTCCTACCCCCCCCCCCCACACCTCACCACCCCCCCCCCCCCACACCTCACCACCCCCCCCCCCCCACACCTCACCACCCCCCCCACACCTCACCACCCCCCCCCCACACCTCACCACCCCCCCCCCCCCTCTCCCCTCACCACCCCCTCTCCCCCCCCACACCTCACCCCCCCCTCCCCACCTCCCACTCCCCACCTGAATTGGAGGGCGTTCTGTGCCTGGGCGGCCTCCAGCACGCGTAGGAGGTTGGAGCCGCTGGGCACGGTCACGTGGACGCTGTTGTTGAAGGTGTGGCCCAGGCCGTCGGTGGCCGTGTAGGTCACGCCGATGGGCCACGACGAGTTGCTGGCGGGCGGGCGCAGCGTCAGCTCGCTGCGCAGGTCGTGGACGCTGTCTGCAGAGCAAGCGGCAGAACAAAATCGCTCTCGTGACACCGCAGGTTGACCACCACCATTCACATGGTGCAGCAGGGTGACCACCACCACCATTTACAACCCCAAGTGCCAATTGTCCCTGTGCATTGCCTACCATTGACCACAGCCACGCACCTCACCATCTCTACACCCCCCCCCCCCCCCACATTGTGCCACGGAGGCCCCACCCAGGTGCGCTCACCGTCGTCACCCACGCAGGTGATGCCCGGCACGGCCAGGTAGGTGGTGCCCAGCAGCGCGGGCAGCAGCTGGGCCAGGGCCCCAGGGGAGGCGTTGAACTCGCCGGCCACGGCGGCGGCGAAGAGGAAGGTGCGGGAGGCGTTGCCTCCGTCCCAGCCGCTCACGTTCACCCCGCTCCCTTGGGCAGCCTGCAGAGCCTGGTGGGGGTAAGGGGGGGGGGTGTTTGACTGCTGTGCCAGGCTAGGTGCAGGAGGTGGTCACGGGAGACCCTGCAGGTGCCATGGGTTGACCGAGACGATTTGCAGACACCACCTGTGCCCCTACTATGCTTTAGCCACCCCAGCGCTCCACTCGTTGTTGCGAGCATCACTCCTCTGCCCTCCGTTGTTGGCCAGTTGTATCCTTCACAAGCCTCCTGCATACAGGCCGATCTTGACACTGCTGGTATCGTTTATCGGCAAGTCCACTCGGCTCCACATTCTTCTGTCAGCCTATGCCGTGCCCGGTTAGCCCCCTTTATCCAGCCAAACAGAAGCTGCTTGGGGCACGCAGTGGATGTGCATGTGGGCTACATGCCCCAGCCTGCCGGAGGAGCTCACCAATGGGACCGTCCAAATCTTTCAAGGATATGCGAGCGGTTCAGACAACCCAGCCTGGTTAAACCCAGGATGGATCGGAGGCAGGCCAGCCTATATGTTTCTAACCAGCGCAGATTTTCCATTGGGGGGTAGAGGAGTTCGTAACACTTTATGTAAGCTACAGGCCAGGTAGTTTCCACACATCGTTATGCAGCAGATGAAAAGAGATTGCCACCCAACCGATTCTGAGTGAGAACTCTGCTGTCAAACTAGAGCTTGTCATGAGCACACTGCCCAATATGGCAAAACTCCACTATCTCTGGACAATTGCCCCATAAACAATGGAGAGTTGAGCAGGCAGAGTGTTGAACTTCTTTCGCACCGTATGTAGCCAACTTTGCGAATCAGAGGTGCGAGCTTTGGTGCAGCTGAGGCACACTCCATGTTTAGCAGTAGAGCCTCCAACTCCTCCGAGTGAGCAGCAAATCACCAATCATCAGTATACATAACATGGTTAACTAATAGGGAGCTATTTTCTAGACCTTACTCGGGCATCGATCAGCCTTCTATTGTATTTGTACCAGATGGAAATTGCTCCAGTACAGCCACAGAACGCTTCTCCAACTACGTGGTTCCAAAAAACGTTAAATAATGTCGGAGCATGTAGACATCCCTGTCACACCCAAGGTGAACAACGGCTTCGACTCCTGGCCAAATCGTTATACCCGGGCTCTGCCCACCATCATGAATGTCCTTAATCGTTGTGAGCAGAGTCAGAGTCTCATAAAGCACTTGCAATAAATACGCCATGGCTCGGGGTTGTTATAATATTGGCCTTAGCCAGGTCAATAAAGCAGAGGCATAGAAGGCATCCAACTAATCGGGTTTGCCTGCATTCCTCCACTGATATTCACCTGTGGTGGGGGCATAAGCCACTACCACCATTCCTTGCTTCCCAACCATGGGGAGTAGAGCCCACTACTCACCGCCACGCTCCCACACCCCCTTCATTGTTCACAAGAGCCACCTCGCCGTTTCCTTCCCCCAGCGGAGGAATGTCCATCCCTCAGTGACTAGACTCAGATCCCAAATGGCAATCAACTGAGACCACAGCCCCCCCACACCAGCTAGTCCCCCCCCACCAGCTCCCCCCCCACCAGCCCCCCCCCCACCAGCCCCCGCCCCCCCCCACCAGCCTCCCTCCCACCACCTGCACGGCGAGGGCGGTGCTGTAGATGTTGCCGATGGCTCCGTTGCCCGAGCGCTGCCCCAGCAGCAGTGTGGCGAGGCTCTGGGCGGCCGCGGCCACGGCAGCGGCGAGCGCGGGGGGCCCCAGGAGCGGAGTCCCCTTGAGGCACGACAGCGCCACCAGCGCCTGGGATGCCTCGTCTGGGGGGGGGGGGGGGGGGGGGGGGGGTGATGCTCGCTCAGCTGCCCACGCCTCGCTCATCCAGCCCCTCCGTATTGCTCTCACAAGTGGCAAAGATCACCCCCCATACCGCCTACAGAGGCTCGTGAGCCCAGCGCCGTGAGCAAGTGGCAGCACCTATCAAGTCCAGCAACAACGCCATGCTGCCTTCGACTCCGCAGTGGTGATGTTTATTAGACACCACAGCAGGTGACGGATTTAAAGACCAAACGAACCTAGGGGACGCCCAGGATCGGTTCGGATGCGCCACCGATGGTCGTTCCGCGAACGGGGATCATCCAGCGCGGTGCACACCGCCCGCTGCTCTGCCCCTCACCTGGCACATTACTCGCCGCGCGCTCACGGCAGCCCCGTGTCTCCTCAAGAGCCCAAGCTCGCTCGCTCTCGGAGCGATGCTCGTCCACAGATCCCCCCTGTAGGTCCTGCAGCATTGGCCCAGCTCAAAATCACTCGCCGAGCCACTCGCTCACCGATGGAGTGGGGCCCGTCGCCAGACCCCTGGAGCAGGGCCCAGCTCGCGAGCTTCTCCACGACGTCGGGGTCCACGCTGGCGTTGAGGATGCACAGCGCCTGCGTGGCGAGCGCGTACTGGTAGTAGGTGGTGAGCGGCCGCCCTGCCAGCGCTGAGGGTGGAGAGCACAGAGGGGGGGGGGGGGTCCACCACTGCCACGGACACCACGGCCACCACCACTAGAACCACTGCTACGACCCGGCGAAGTCACCTCCGACAACGTCGCCCCAACTACGTCGCCACTACATCACCCCCCCCCCCCCACGTGTCCCCACGTCGCACCAACGCTGCGCCGCTCCTCGTCGAGCAGCTGGTCCAGGATGCCGAGGAGGTCGACGCGGACCCAGCCCAGGCGCATGGCCTCCACGGGCAGGCACGAGGCCCTCAGCGCCAGCACCGCCAGCGCCAGCTGCCCCGACGAGACGGCCACGTCGCGTTGGGGCCGCTCGTCCGGGTCGGTCACCTGCCCCGGGCAGCTGTGCGACAAAATCCCATCGCCCGCGTTAGAACGGCGTCTGTATGTACAACTTCTTTCGCACCATACGTAGCCAAATCGTGTTAGTTGAGAGGTGTGGAGGTGGGATGGGGGGGGAGGGAAGCACAACAAGAGAAGACGATCTCAAGACAAAAGTAAGAGGAGGTTTTACCCATTCTAGCAATCAAACGGGGGTTGTGTTAAGAAGTTCAAACACCGAATGGAACCTGGGAGTGGTGGCGGTCGGCGCTACGCTGCCCCGGTGAACCCGGCTACGTCCCGAGGTTCCGATTCTCGCTCACCGCCACCAACACCGGGTGACGATTCTCTGAACCGGTCCTGGCCCTCCCCTAGGTCGACTCGGCCTCAAACGAGTACCTGGGTGGAGCGGCGTGTACAATCATTGCCACTGGGGAGACAAAGGTGGCCGGGCTCGGTTGCCGGCCACCCACCCCCTCACATACCAGTGCCGGCCTTCATAAAGTGCCGACACTCACCAACGGCACTTGCCCCAACAGGTCGTTAAGGCTATACGGGGGATCTTTATCTTTGGAACCTGCGGTCGAGGTGCAGATCACCGAGGCGCGCCAGCAGCCGCTTGAGGAAGGAGCGCTCCATGCGCAGGTTGTGCACCGGTGCCAGGCGCAGTGCACACAGCACCGTGGGGTCGAGCAGGAAGCTCTCGTCCGAGGGTCGCGTCGAGTTGAGCAGCACCTTGACCACGGCCAGGACCACGGCCGAGTCGGCCACCGGTGCCGCTAGGGGGAGGGGTGGGGGGGGGAGCCAGGAGGGGGAGGGGTGGGGGAGGAGGAGGTGGGGGGGGGTCTCAGAGCACCACCTGCAGCAGCTCGCCGTCGAACAACAAAGGCGGTGGGCACCGGCTTCTGTGGCCGTCTGGAACGCTCTTGCTTCTGATAATAGGAAGACATTGGGAGCAGTGCACTTTCCAATCATCGCCGAGGTCGACAAACTCGTTTCTTTAGAGCCGCTTTACGCGTTTAGTTTGTGGTGGTCCCCCCCCCCGCACCGTAGGGTTGGTTACGTACGGTGAGAAAGAAGTGGAACACACAGTAGCGTAGTGTGGGTGTGTGTGTGTGTCTCTGTGTGCGTGTCTGTGGTGTAGCGGTTAGCGCGCTGTGCTATGAACCTGGTGTCCCGGGTTCGATTCCTGCTCACGGCCAACACCAGTGACGATTATCTGAACCGGTCCTGGGCCTCCCCTAGGTCGACTCAGCCTGAAATGAGTACCTGGTGCGATGTGGTAAACATCGCCACTGGGGAGACAAAGGCGGTCGGGCGTGGTGCTGGCTACCCACCCCCTCGTGTACCGTTATGGCCTTCATAGGTGCTCGCTAACAGCACTTGCCCCTCCAGTCTGTTAAGGCTATATGGGAGATCTTTGTCTTGCCAAGGGGCTGTGTTAAGCGGCCTCGACCAATCCTGCAGGAGCCGAGCGCGGGGATTTTCCGGTGCAGCCGAGCGAGGGTGAACAAAGATGTAAAATAAACTCAGCCAGGTGCGGGAAAAGTACGGAAAACCGGTGACACCGGCTGGGTGAGATAACACCACCACGCCGTGTTCATCATCCACCATCACCACCACCACCACCACGCCGTGTTCAGCCACCACAATCACCACCACGCAGTGTTCATCCCCCCCCCCCTCTGTTACCGGCGACGGAGCTGTGCAGGACAGCGACTGCCGCCAGCAGCAGCAGCAGCGCCACAGCGTGACCAGGGCGAGCCATGGCGAGCGAGCGGTCTCCTCTCACTGCAGAGACACCACGCAGAGACACGGGCACAGACAGAGACACCGAGAGTCACTCACACAGACACCACAGAGACACGGGCACAGACAGAGACACCGAGAGAGAGATTCACTCGCGACCATTACACGGCCACACGAGGTATTTTTGCCGTTTGCGTTTAGATTTCGACCTAGGAGAGAACCCGTTCGGATATTCGCCACAGTGCGAACGCGTGAGGCGTTCACCCCCGATAAATTAATAATTCATTTGCCCCCCCCCTCTCCCTCCCGGGGTAATCATCATCTCCAGGGTCCATCCACTGCTGGATGGAGATCAATGTGGTGACGAGGCGGTCTCCAGCCTGCGCGTGCTCTCCAATCCACGTGTTCCCAATCTAATTTCAGTCTCCGATTTAAACGAAACGTCGAAATGTAAACGTTCGAACTCGACTCGAATATTTTATTATTCGCGTGTTGGGGATTGTTTATAGCGGCAGACAACAACAACCTGAAGCCTGCATCGCAGACTCGACTAGAGCGACTTTATTAGTCACCTGGGGATTGTTGATAGCAGCAAACAACCTGAAGCCACGATTATTAATGTGCAGGAGAGAAACGGGAGCAGGAACCCTGCAGACAAACCCAGGCGCACCGTGGGTAGCGAGACCCACACAGACTGCAGGTTCGAGTCGTTTTGGTTCGCAGGTCACCTCCGAACCATAACAACTGGAACCTGCAGCCCCCGTCCCAGTCTCGCGTTACCGCTGTTGCTGCACTCATCACAGCGCTGACGCAGATTCGTCATTAAACTCACCACAATTCAGCAGCAGCGGCGCCGGTAAGTAGCCAGAGGCAGCAGCAGCAGTGGAGCGAGCCTGACTGTGGAGAGAGCGCGCGCGCAGCAGCAGCAGTGTAGTGAGCCTGACTGTGAGCACAGCGGGCCCCGCGCTCCCCGCTATTTAAGCTCCCAGGGGTGCGGCTCCGGCACGCCCACAACGAGCGCTGCCGCGTGCACACCTCCACCTGCGGGGGGGGTGGGGGGGGGAGTGGGGTGGTGGGGGTGGTAATTGGGGAGTGGGGGGGTGGGGAGTGGGGGGTTGAGGGTGGGGAGTGGAAGGGTGGGGAGTGGGGGGTGGGGGGTGGTAATTGGGGAGTGGGGGGTGGTAATTGGGGAGTGGTGGGTGGGGGTTGGGGGAGTGGGAGGGTGGGGAGTGGGAGGGTGGGGAGTGGGGGGTGGGGGGTGGTAATTGGGGAGTGGGGGGTTTGAGGGTGGGGAGTGGAAGGGTGGGAGGTGGGGAGTGAGGAGTGGGGGGTGGGTGGAGAGTGAGGGGTGGGGAGTGGGAGGGTGTGGAGTGGGGGGTGGGGAGGGGGGGGGTAGAGGTGGGGGGGGGTAGAGGTGGGGGGGTAGAGGTGGGGGGGGTAGAGGGGTGGGGGTAGAGGGGTGGGGGTAGAGGTGGGGGGGGTAGAGGGGTGTAGAGGTGGGGGGGTAGAGGGGTGGGGGTAGAGGTGGGGGGGGGGGTAGAGGTGGGGGGGGGGTAGAGGTGGAGGGGTAGAGGTTGGGGGGGGGTAGAGGTGGGGGGGTAGAGGTGGGGGGGGTAGAGGTGGGGGGGTAGAGGTGGGGGGGGTAGAGGGGTGGGGGGGTAGAGGTGGGGGGGGTAGAGGTTGGGGGGGTAGAGGTGGGGGGGTAGAGGTGGGGGGGGGTAGAGGGGTGGGGGGGGTAGAGGTGGGGGGGGGTAGAGGTGGGGGGTGCAGTGATTCTAGCGCTGCGCTATGAACCCGAGTTTTGATTCCCGTTCACGGTCACCAACCCACCCCAGTGATGGCGATCATCTGAAACCAACTCAGCCTCCCCTCAGTCGTAGGCGTGTTCTCTGTGTGTGTGTCCACGTGCTGTGTGTGTACACGTGTTGTGTGTGTGTGTGTGTACACGTGTTCTGTGTGTGTGTGTACACGTGTTGTGTGTGTATGTGTACACGTGCTGTGTATGTACACGTGTTGTGTGTGTGTGTACACGTGCTATGTGTGTGTACACGTGTTGTGTGTGTGTACACGTGTTCTGTGTGTGTGTGTACACGTGTTCTGTGTGTGTGTACACGTGTTGTGTGTGTATGTGTACACGTGCTGTGTGTGTACACGTGTTGTGTGTGTGTGTGTACACGTGCTGTGTGTATGTACACGTGTTGTGTGTGTGTGTGTACACGTGCTATGTGTGTGTACACGTGTTGTGTGTGTGTACACGTGTTCTGTGTGTGTGTGTACACGTGTTGTGTGTGTATGTGTACACGTGCTGTGTGTGTACACGTGTTGTGTGTGTGTGTGTACACGTGCTGTGTGTGTGTACACGTGTTGTGTGTGTGTACACGTGTTCTCTGTGTGTGTGTACACGTGTTCTGTGTGTGTACACGTGTTGTGTGTGTACACGTGTTCTGTGTGTGTGTACACGTGTTGTGTGTGTACACGTGTTCTCTGTGTGTGTGTACACGTGTTCTGTGTGTGTGTACACGTGTTCTCTGTGTGTGTGTACACGTGTTCTCTCTGTGTGTGTACACGTGTTCTGTGTGTGTGTTATACACGTGTTGTGTGTGTACACGTGTTCTGTGTGTGTGTACACGTGTTCTGTGTGTGTGTACACGTGTTCTCTGTGTGTGTGTACACGTGTTCTCTGTGTGTGTACACGTGTTCTGTGTGTGTGTTATACACGTGCTGTGTGTGTGTACACGTGTTCTCTGTGTGTGTGTACACGTGTTCTCTGTGTGTGTGTGTACACGTGTTCTGTGTGTGTGTTATACACGTGTTGTGTGTGTGTACACGTGTTCTCTGTGTGTGTGTACACGTGTTCTCTGTGTGTGTGTGTACACGTGTTCTGTGTGTGTGTGTACACGTGTCCCGCTCACGGCCAACACCAGTGACGATTATCTGAACCGGGTCCTGGCTTACCCTAGGTCGACTCAGCCTCAATTGCGTAGTAAGCTTGTGCCGTGCGCAGTAAACATCGCCACTGGGGAGACAAAGGCGGGCAGGAGGGCGTGGTGCTGGCCACCCACCCCCTTGTGTATCCTTGACGGCCTTCAGAGATGCTGCAACTTGCGAACAGCACTTGCTCCAAAAGTCTGCCAAAGCTACACAATGGGGGAAAATCTTTGTCTTTGGTCGTAAAAGGCCACGTATATAACAGGCGACGTTTCAGGCAATGACCCCTCCTCATCCTCTTCCTTCATGACACGAGGATAGAGAAGAAGGCGAGTAGGGAGAGCGAGTGAACGACGAAGGCTGGGAACTGCGATTCCACACCACCAGCCTTGTATTGTCAGCAACAGCAGTAGTCAGGCATTGGTAGCTGTTGTGATGAAGCTCAATGACGGACACAGGAACACACACTCACGTATCTGTGTGGCCCCTTTCTAGCCGGTGTGACGACGACGATGATGATGACGACCAGGCTTGATGTAAATGTCTGTGTGTGTGTGAATGTCTGTGTGTGTGTGTGTGTCAATTAATTACCACTAAACTACGACCGAAAATTTTAATTAACAAGCTTGTGCCGGAGGCCCCGGGGTACAGGTGTCTATGACATCTCCTGGCCACACCCCATTTGGCGGAGCCAGGAGCCCCCACCGAAGACGAACATCCGTGGAGGGATGCAGGCAAGGCTGATGAGTCAGATGCCTTCTATGACCTCCTGTACCAGGTGCTAGCTAAAGTGGCCCCTCGGGATAGAGTCATCTTGTTGGGTGACTTTAATTCCCGAGTTATTCATGATGCTGGCACCTGGTCTGGAGTGATTGGAAGGCATGGGCCAGATCAAGCTCAATAACAACGGTAGGAGGCTGCGAGATTTCTGTGCACCCCATGGGCTTGTAATTACCAACACGCTGTTCCGGCATCGGCGCATCCATAAAACATCATGGATGCATGCCGGGGGTCCAAGCAAGAACATCTGCTGGACTACGTAGTGACGGAACAGCGGATGCGGGCCCATGTCCTTGACACCAGGACCTACCGTGGAGCTGATCTAACCTCTGACCATCCATTAGTCATCTGTAAGATGCGCCTGCCATTCTTCTACTCCGGTGGACTGGTCTCAGCTAGCTGATGAAAGTTGCAAACGAGAATTTCATCATCGCTTGCGGCTGGGGTTGGCATCGTCCCCCACTCCTCCAGATGTCGTGGGTAAAGGGTGAGGTTAAGGACTGTGACTCAGGCAGCTGCAATGGCTGCTTTGGGTACGCGGTCCAGACCTCCCAGAGACCCTGGCTGACAGAGGAGGTGTTCAAGCTGGCTGAAAAAAAGCGACAGGCCCACTCTCATTGGCTACAGCATCCCACGTCGGAGAATGAGGAGGCTTACCGCAAAAGTAACCTGCAGCGCCACACCTATTACCATCATTAGGGGAAAAACGGTGATTCAATCTCCGACCCCCAGGAACAGGTTTGCAGATTTGCTGAGCATTTCTGTAAAGTCCTGGGGGAGGGGAAATCCCTCCACATGGAAAACATCGTGGGACAAAGTGGGGATAACCCTGCTGAGACTGTGGTGCCTCAAATATTGGAAGAGGAAGTCACCCCCTGTGAGTGGCTGCCTGAAGTGCCATCTGTTGAGGAAGTGCTGAAGGCGATCCAAAGTCTGAGACCAGGAAAGGCACCGGGCAGAGATGATCTCCCAAGCGAAATGCTGAGGGAGGGTGGCGTTTGTGCACAGACTGCCCT
Source organism: Lampetra fluviatilis (assembly GCF_964198595.1). Lineage (NCBI taxonomy): Eukaryota > Metazoa > Chordata > Hyperoartia > Petromyzontiformes > Petromyzontidae > Lampetra > Lampetra fluviatilis. The sequence continues at coordinate 2,345,357 of NC_136347.1, read as the reverse complement.
ATATGACATCATAAGAACAGTCTGGACCACTGGAGGGGTTCCGCAGGACTGGAATGATGCCCTGGTGGTCGTCATCTTTAAGAAGGGAGACCGCACAGACTGTAACAACTACAGGAGCATCTCACTCCTCATTGTGCCGGGAAAGGTCCTGGCAAGGATTAATCAACATCGCCTTGCCAGGCATTCTGAGGAGAGGATTGTGGAGCCCCAATATGGTTTCAAGAAAGGACGGTCCTGCACAGATGCCATATCTTCTGTCTGTTTGCTACAGCAGAGGTGTAGGGAATTCCAACAAGACCTACATCTCAGCTTTATTGACCTGATCAAGGCCTATGATACCATCAGTAGGCCTGGGCTCTGGGTTGTTCTTCGTGCTTTCGGAGTCCCTGACCCACTGCTCACGATCATTAAGGACCTTCATGATGGTGGGCTGGCCCGGGTAAAACTACGTGGCCGGGAGTCGGAGCCATTCCCTGTTCACCTTGGAGTGCGACAGGGATGTCCTCTGGCTCCAACATTATTTAACATCTATATCAACCACGTAGTTCGCGAAGCCTTCAGTAGCTGTCCGGAGGAATTTCCATCTGGTATAGATACAATGGGAGGCTGATCGATCCCCGGGTGCGGTCACGTTTTGTATGCCGACGACCTGGTAATTGCGGCTCACTCAGAGGAGGCGTTGGAGGCCCTACTGCTGAACCTGGAGTGAAGAGGTGTGGCCTTACCATCAGCCTCACCAAAACGAAGCACCTGCCTGGGTATTTTGTACCATCGGGCACTCTGCCAACACAACTCTCAATCGGTGATGGCGCAGTTCTGGAGAGAGTGGAGAGTTTCCCATACCTTGGCAGTGTGCTCATGACCAGCTCCGGTTCAACAGCAGAGGTCTCACTCCGAATCAGTCGAGCGCATTATCTTTTCATCGTTTGTGTAACGGTGTGTGGTAGCTACCTGGTCTGTCACTCCGCACGAATCTTCGGGTCTTCTCGACCACAGTCATTCCCTCCCTTCTCTACGCTTGCGTTTTGTTTACGTGACAACTCCCAAACTGATTGGCCGTGTCGGAGCGGTGGAGGGTTTCGACACATTTATACTGACGGGATTTGACCCAACAACCTCTATTATGAGCAATTCAAGAGAGTCGCGATGAAATGTGGTTGCGCAATAACAACATCCGCCGTTGCGCAACTCCTCGCCTGCCCAGCAGCTAAGGAGTTGTGGGCAGCAGCAGCAGCAGCCAGACGGCGCCTGGAGCGTCTGCGATGTCGCGAGTGGGCGAGTCGGAATGTGCACGCGTTTCACGCGCTGCGCTCCGAACCCGGTGACCCCAGTTCAATTCCCGGCCACGACCACCAGCAGCAGTAGCAGTAGTGACGATTTTCTGAACCGGATCCTGGGCCTCCCCTAGGTCGACCCAGCCTCAAATCAGTGGTGTTGGCCGCCCAAGCTGCATTGTGTGCCACGGCGCAGCACTTGCCCCCAACGGCGTGTCAAGGCTACACGGGGGATCTTTGTCTTTGGTGCTGCTGCTGCTGTTGTTGTTGTGTCGAGGATTTGAGTGAGAGGCACCCAAACCCGTTCTCGTCGCATTCCTGGCGAGACTGGTACGTTCGGTCGCTTTTCAAAACCGGATTTTCCAGGGCAGGACGAACGCTGGCAGCCGTGGCAGTAACGCAGCGAATGGGATGAGTCACCCAATGAGCGGTTCCATTCACTCTCAGTGCTAAGTCAACACTCCGCCTGCTGCTGCTGCTGCCTGTGGGTAAACCCCAGCGCCGGTGCTTGGCAATGAGCTTGCAGGATTGCGAAATGTGGCCGTGATGTTTTGCATATAAAGGTGCAGGGGCAGTGTTCAGTGTTCATCAGGGAGCAGCGTGCGGGTCTAATAATCATAATCAGTATTTAGACTGCAGGAGGAATCCGATGAGCTATGAAGCTCTTGTGTCACAGATGTCCAGTAGCAGCGGGTCACAACGTTACAGCAACAAACACAAAACGCACAACAAACACGATCGCAGTGCAAAGTGTAGTAACTGTAAACAAGTCACTTAATAAACTAAAAATAAAATAAACTATTTCTATCTTACATTTCGATTTAAAGCTTTCGTGACTGCAGGGATTCGTCTTCTTGGTTCTTTCGGTAAAGTCACGTAGAAGGGAAATAATAAAATAATACAAATAAAACATAATTCAGACGCTGTCTTTCCGACAGACCTGTTCTTCACCTGAGGACGGCTGCTTGCGTTGTGGCCGAAACGTCGTGAGAATTATTTAATTAAGTTTTATTTTTATTATTTTATTATGTTTTATTTTTATTATTTTATTATGTTTTATTTTTATTATTTTATAATGTTTAGTTTATTTTATTATGTTTTATTTGTATTATTTTATTATGTTGTATTTTTATTATTTTATTATGTTGTATTTTTATTTATTTTTTATTTCCCTTCTACGTGACTTTACCGAAAGAACAAAGACGATATTTCTATCTTACCAGGTGAAGGCCACTGAGCTATTAAGTTACGTTTTAGAAGCTACCTGGCCACGAATGGCAGCTCAACAAAGCAGCTCACATAGCTGCAACATAATCTAAACACTTGAAAAGCAAAAGTTAGGACACACTGGGTTAGTTCATTTATTTCAACAAACGCTCAAACCGATTTCCATTGAGGCGGTGCTCATCAGTCGACTTTGTGGTGCCACAGCGACGGGGCCGCTCTGCCGAGCCAGGGAGCCGCCCGGCTTCCACCGCCGCACTGCCCCCCATCACCCCCCCACATAAACACGCACCCGCACCCACGTAGGGCCTCGTGGTCGGGTCACCTACCCTGAGTTTTCACCCGAGGGCCCCCTCGGGGGGTTACCCCACGGTTTCTCAGGGCCAGGGAATTGGACAGGACCCTTCCCAGGCCAAGTAACACTGCGGCGCCGTGGGCGGATTTGAGATCGCACGACCACGGCGAGCTCAGAGAGCCCCGCAGTTAGAAACGCATAGAAACACAAACACGGGTCAGCAGGGCAGATAGCTGGGATCAGGACCCGGGGCGACTGATTGGTCGAAAGGTCAAAGGCCGGCGGGATCGCAAAAGAGCGGGAAATCCTAGGCTCAGGATTGGTCGAGAGACCAAGGCGGTCGGGACGGGGGCGCCTAGCCTTTGATGTGAATAGTTTAAAAGAAAACGCAGGGGCAGTAGGGAGCTCTCTTCTTCTGGAGTTTTGACACGGAGTCAGCGACGAAGGAGTCATCGGGCGAGCCGCTAGATTGTCTGCAGGACGATCTGAGCGCCGCAAGGCCACCAAGGACTACAGACGGTATCGTATTACGCGCCTTACAACACCTCAGAGCGGAGAGTAGGATCCGTGGGAGAAGGGTTAGTTCGGGGTAAGGACGAGAGGAAAGCGGTTTAACAGAGAGCGCAGCATAGAATAGGGCTGCACGCCACCAGAGTGTGGGTTAGAAGCGCCTTGCTGGCCCGCACACACACACGGGTGGCTCGGTGGGTTAACAAGCGCTAATAAAATCTCGAGCGTAGTAATAAAACCGTGTTGTTGGGTATTTCTGCACGTGGTATTAGCGTGCGCTGCATTCGCGGGTGTGTGGTCGTTGTATGCGTAAAGGCCGTGGTCTCTGTACGATTGTGCGGGTACGGAGGTGTGTGGGTTAACGCCCGGGGAGAGCGCTTTTGTGTGTTGGCGTGACTACGCAGCCGTGTGAGAGGAGAATCGTCCTTGTACGATACTTGTGTTGACGTGCACGCGCGAGTGGGGGAGGGGACGAGTCGTCGTGTCGGCGTGTGCCCCGCTTGCGTGTGCTCGTTACTTGCGTAAGCTCTCGGCGTGCGTAATCGGCGTACCCCAGGTGCGCGATCGTAACGTGAGCGGCCAGAGCGGCGCAAGAGTGGGTATCGCGTGTGGAGCTGTATGTGTGTGCGCGCACGTTCACGACGTGTGCGATACAGGTGCGCGATCATAACGCGAGTAGTCAGGGGTGAGTGTAGTGCTGCGGCTCGCCTCGGGGGAGCGCTGCGCAGAGCGGCGCGAGGGTGGGTGTCGCGTGTGTTCACTCCGTGTGTGATACAGGTGCGCGATCCTAACGTGAGTGGTCAGTGTTGAGTGAGTGCCGCCCAGGGCTGTAGACGGGCGCACGCTCGCAGCGTGCGAGAGCTGTATGTAGCGGCGTAAAGAGGGGGAGTATGGCGTTTGATTGATGATGCCGTGCGCACGTATGCTTGCAGCGTGGGAGCGCTGCGTGAAGCCGTATGGGTAAGGGCGTCGCGTTCGAAGGCCGGCGAAACCCTAGCGGGTATTAGGGAGGTGGGGTAACAAACGGAATAGGGGATGATGGAGGGAGGGATCTCGCGGGCCAACGGCCTCCACAACTTCTTCGGTTCAAACTACCAACGAAGTCCGCACCCAACCGTGCTACGAGCTGTCGTGGAATTGTTGACCTGTATCCGACCCGTACTCGACCCATATCCGACCCCTATGCGACCCCTACCGGACTCCTACAGACCCCTACAAGACACCTACACGACCCGTACATGACCCCTTCCCAAGCTGTACCGACCCATACCGACCCGTACTGACACCTACACGACCCCTACCCGACCCCTACCTCTACCCGTCCTGTTTACTGACCCCTACCCAACCGCTACCCGACACCTACACGACCCGTACCCGACCCCTCGTCGACCGTGTTCAGGATTTTTGTGAGTGTATGCGGTTGGTGTAGTTTCTGGTTGGGGTTAAGAAGAACTTTAATTTCTCATGAGACGGCTCAAACTCAAAGGATAGGACCGGGCCACAAATTCCACCACCTCATCATGGGACCTCCTTTGCCAGTACCAAAATATTATAATAGGATTTTCCCTTTTTTATGGCAACAAAACAGTTGTGTTAGGATGTTAAAACACCAAACTGAAACCTTTTGCAAGGAATCGTGTCTGCATTAATCACAATGCTTGTGGTCAGAATGCAAACAAAAACACTCTGATAATATATGATGCATTGTCTTTGAAACTGATTGGTCCACACCAGAAACAGCTTTCTTTTGAGCTCCCTGCTCAAACCGAGATACCAAGTTAAAAAGAGAACTCCCCTCCACACACGATACCACCTCTCTCATCTCACTCTACTCTACTCCACGCACTCTCCTGCCTCTCCCCTCTCATCTCACTCTACTCCCCTCCACACATTACCCTACCTCTCATCTCACTCTACTCCCATCCACACATTCTCCTACTTCTCAACTCACTCTACTCCCATCCACACACTCCGCGACCTCTCAACTCACTCTACCCTCCACACACTCTCCCAACTCTCCCCTCTCATCTCACTCTACACTCCTCCACGCTCTCTCCTTTCTCTCCCCTTTCTTTTTTTTAACTCTCATCTCACTCCATTGAAGGGCCTTCGCCCGAAACATCACCAATTGAATCCCCCCCCCCCCTCATATTAAGGAACTGAACGATTTGTCACAGCAAGTCATTTGGACACAACGCGCCGGATTGGACCCAGGTTCACACGCTGATGTTTAAATACACACCGCTGATTCATGCAGGTACTCATTTGAGGCCGAGTCGATCTAGGGGAGGCCCAGGGGCGGTGCAGATACTCGTCACTGGTGTTGGCCGTGAGGGCTGTGAGTGGGAGTCGATGGGCTACATACGGTGCGAAAGAAGTTCAACATGCACATCTACATTTTGAGAGTGCAGGCCACACTGCTAGGGCACGTGCCCCAATTGCCGTTCCGCACGGATTGAGCAAATGTGTGGCCGGGGATAGGTACGCTAGAGGAGCTACCTAGGACAGCAAGTCCCCGTTTAACGCGTGGCGTTCACACTCCGCGTTTTCACTTTAACACGTGTTTTTCCTTTGATGGGACGTCTTTCGCTTAACATGCACAGGCCCCCACTATAACACGAGTCTAGCGTGTGAGGGACTACTCGCTAGAACTCACTATTGTTGTTAAGCACGTTGCACTAAGGCACTGCTATATACATCTCTATAACATGTGTAATAAACGACTTCCACGACGACTCTTGAATGTTGTCTTTTATTAACTTAATTTGTGCACAGCTCCCCCCTTCTCCCTCCGGTATTTGCCTTCTTTATCACCGCCGTGGACGAGGCGTTCTCTCCATCCCACCCTCGAGCTTCGCCTCCCTCTCTCTCTGATCCCGCCGCTGGTTGGCGGCGTGCCCGGGAGGAGGAGAGGCGAGCTTCGCTGGGGATCCACCACGTGGTCAATGGCGAGGAGAAGCTGAGCAGCAACGCGGTCCAGACTCGAGGCTTCTCTGCTGATATTCCTCCCGGCGGAGCTAAGCTCCGCCTCTAGCCACGCAACCCTCGTGGAACCTTCCCGATGGTTCCCGAACGTTCTCTCTGACTCCGCCCGTTAGCCTTGGCCCATATATAATCCCCGCTCAGGATTGGATACCGGTTACCCGATAGTGCTCGTGCAGTTACCCCTTGGCGCCCACAAGATGGCGCTCTCTCAGATGTAAGAAAAATGGTGGAGATACGGACGGTGCTGTTGGTAGTACAGTACTTGGTGGCGGTGTTGAGTGCATGTTCACTCACGCACATCGCAGCACTTGATTAATTCTTTATTGATCCATGCATAATTCTAAAATCTACTCATGAGCATAATAAGGTAGTCATGACAAAGTATATATATGCAACATTTTCATTGTTTAAGTTGTATGTAGTGTATAATGTAGAGTATATAATACATAATATTGAAATCAAGCGTAGCTACTTTGTCATGCACGCGGTGCCGATCGCCGGACTGGTTACAACCTTTGGAGCGGTTTGCCGGATAATGTTGGAAGCAGCCGGATAATCGATGATCCACTCTATTCATCAATGACCTCCATCTCGTATCTACCACGTCGTGTTGCGGTGTTCGTTACCGAATTCGATTTTTTCGTCTCTTCTTGTCATTTTCGGTTTGCCAACCCCCTTATTTAAGGGTCACAACATAAAACACGACCGAGGGGTTGGGTGTCGCATTACAAACCGTGAACCAGAGCCCTCGTTTGTCCCCCACAATTCCTCCAAGTGTTCGGATCACGGATCTGCCGATTGCGACTATTTTCAAGAAGGGCTGGGGGGTTTATTCTATATATATATGTAGAGATTGAGTCACTTCCGACGATTCTCAGCTGACGAGGTGGACACTGCGTGGTGCGGATAATCGGAAAGTAAAAGCAAGCGCCCCCGATTGACGCTCATCTTTAATATAGCGCCTTCCTCAACCAAGGCGCTTAACAAAAACTGAACAACGGTACAACATGGGAATATAATGGTGGAGATGCGGTGAATGAAATAGACGAGAGGAAGCAATGGGGGCCAAATCTGTGATGATGATGCGTGGATTCGGAGAAAGCGAAATTGATGACAGTAAATGATGACGAATGGATTGAACGACAGGGGAATGGAGTGATATCTGTATAATGAGTCGCGTTGATGTTAGTGTGGGGGAGATTAAGGGGGTCGTGGGGTGAGCTAGGGAACAGGGAGTGTTGAGTAAGGAGTGGAAGCTGGTGAGCGAAGGTGACGGTTTAATGTGGAGAGGAAGTTCGTTCTATTTCTCAACCGCAGGCCCCATGAATGAATTGAATTAAAGGAAAATGAGTGATAGCCATGATGGGGAATGAGTGATACTTAACGGGGCCTGAAAGGGGATTGGTTAGACAGAGAAATTTAAGAGATTTGAGGGAGAAATACCAAGTGGAAAGAGCGGGAAACGGAGGATGATTGACAAGGAGGGACTTACGAACCGTCCGACTTACGAACGAAGCCTCAGGATCGAATTAGGTTCGTAACCCGAGGACTGCCCTATACATTTGGAGAAGGCTTTTGAACCACTGCAGCATAGCAATTACGTTTGCACCCAATTTTTGCGTTGTCGTTAGAAATCTCCTCCACCACCCGACGCGGCCCAACCAAATCCATCCGTCGCGTGCGTACGTAAGCACGCACGTGGCCGTAACAAAAACGAAGGTCGTCAGGTGGTGGAAGGGTTTAGAACACATTGTCATGCTGGCGGCTCTTAAGATCACGGGGAATACGTCGAGCGTCTGTGTTTGGAGAGGCACCCCACCACTGAGGCACGGGCCCTGACCAGACATTGAACACCTTGCCGGTGCTCATTTCCTTAAGCAGCCAATAGCCACCGATTGGTGCCGCTGCTGCTCCTGATTCTCCTGCTGCTGCCACTGCTACTCCTGCTGCTACTCCTGCTGCTGCTACTGCTGCTCTTGATTCTCCTGCTACTGCTTCTGCGACTGCTTCTGCTGCTGATAACTACTGCGTCTACTAATGCTGCTGCTACTACTGCTACTGCTCTCTACTCTTCTGCTGCTGCTGCTTATGCTACTACTGCCTCTACTGCTACTACTGCCTTTACTACTACTTCTGCTACTGCTGCCGCTGCTACTCCAGTGCACTATGCGGGAGCGGCTCTTCAATGAGTGCTGGTGGGGTGCGGGTGCTCATCTGAACGCTTCTGCCCGACAGAAGGATTTTTCTGCCACCTCGACTCTGGGGGCGATCAAAATGGCGCCTCTCTCCGGCCACGCGGGGGTTTATGGTCGCCGCGGGGGCCCCACAAGCACAGCGGGGTGGGGGGGGGCACAAGAACAGCAGGGTGGGGGCCCCCCACTGTAATAGTAGGGTGGGGGGCCCCCACTAAAACATGTGTGGGGGGGGGGCACTAGAACAGCGGGGTGGGGGGCCCCCCCACTAGAACAGCCGGGTTTTAAGTGCCCCCCCCACTACCACAGCCCCCCGCAATCGCTGCCCGTAGCGTATTTCTTCATGTCGTTGGCGGCAATCAGGCAGTTGCTGGACAAGACGTTGTAGAAGCGTTGACCCACGCGCACGAGGTCTCCCACGGTCACTCCGGGGAGAGCTGCCAAGCAAGACGATGGCTGCAGCGGTAAGGGGCAGGGCAGGGGATTGGGGTAAGGGTGGTGTTTGGGGGGGCGATGGGCAGCAATGAGAGTTGGCGAAGCGCGCGCGAGGGGGCGGCGCTCGCTCCTGCCGCTCGTACCGAGCGGCTCTCGTGGCCGCTGACAGCCACTTCGCTCGCTCGCTGTCGGGCAGTCGCCTCCGCGTCATCACCATCACAACAACGACAGCAGCCTGCAGCTTTCCTGCTCCGAATCAATGGACTTTAGAGTGGACGCAACATCGAAATATAGGACCACCAGCGCTTAGGCAATTGCTGGTAGCGCCGCTTCTCTCCGAGCTCCCCGCTCGTCTGTGGTTTCTCGCGCGCCTCTCAAATCATTCTCCTTCCTTCACCAACCCGCACTGACCAGCGTGGTGAAGTATGGTCAAATATCGATTGGACCATTTTTGCCGGTACCCCTTTCCAGCAAATGACACTGGAGTCGTGTTAAGATGTTCAAACACCAAACGGACACAAAAGCTATCGCATCGCATCATCAAGTCTACATGAAGCACGCATCACGCTCGTGATGAAACATGCAAACGAACACGCTTTGATGACAGTGTCATGCATTGTCCTTGGAACTGATTGGCCAAGACCAGAGGCAGCTTCCGGTGTGGCCTTGTCTCTGCACCGGTGCTGGCCCGGAGAACAACGCCAAAAGGTGAATAGTGCAAGCAGAATGATAACAAATACACTTTGAGAGTAATAATAATGATGTGTCGTGGTGTGCGCTACGTACCACCACATTCCAATGGCCGCTCATGTGCTTCGGGTCAACCACCACTGTTTGCCAGGAAGTATCCGATGCGTATTTCTTCCCTTTGTGAATCAACCACCGCTCTCCGTCCGCCGTCGTGACCCTGGGCAGGATCAAGAAGGGGAGAGGCGCGCGTCACGTGATCGCCGTGAGACGCTCACGCTGTGTTGGTTGGCAATGTTCAGCGTTTATGAGATGCAATTTGTGCCAAACGTCGACGTGATCTTATCATATATCTACATATATAAAAGGGAAATTTGTGAATATGTGTGTCTGTTCGAAATGTTTAGCATACTTCTCGACATGCGACAAACTTGAAATTTGGCATGCGGGTAGTTTCCAGACTGTACACAATGCAAAAAGTATAAAAATTGACTTTTGTATTTTGCGGGGGGGGGGGGGGGTGCGCAATAATGGATATATTTTGTACGACAAGTGAGCGGTGACGTCACATCTGTGATGTCACCCGCATGCAGCAGCGTCACGCATTGTGCCTGCTGACGTCACGCATCCATCCCCCCCACCCTCCGCGTCGGCCGTCTATTAATCCAAAGACAAGAATCCAAGTCCCGGGCGAAGCCGGGTAGTAAAGCTCGTCTTATACATATGTATATTGTAAGGTGATTTGCAGCAATTATATAACAAAAAATTGTACGTGAGATGATAGTGGTTGAGATACTAAAAAGTAATGGGGCTGTTATTATAAGTGGTGTTGGTGATGGTGTAGTCAAGGTGACAGGCGAACAGATGGGAGAGGTTAGGGAGAGGTTAAGGGTAGTGATAGGGGTTGGGGTATTTGTCGGGGTAGTGATAGGGATTGGGGTAGTAGTAGGGGTAGCGATAGAGGTTGTGGTAGTGATAGGGGTGGGGATAGTGATAGGGGTAGTGATAGGGGTTGGGGTATTTGTAGGGGTAGTGATAGGGGTTGGGGTAGCGGTAGTGATAGGTGTTGAGTTAGCAATAGGAGTTGGGGTAGTGATAGCGGTTGGGGTAGTGATAGGGGTAGGGATAGGGGTAATGATAGGGATAGTGATATGGGTTGTGGTTGTGATAGGGGTTGGGGTAGTGATAGGGGTTGTGGTATTTGTAGGGGTAGTGATAGGGGTTGGGGTATTTGTAGGGGTAGTAATAGGGGTTGGGATAGTGATAGGGGTAGTGATATGGGTTGGGGTGTTTGGGTAGTGATATGGGTTGGGGTAGTGGTAGGGGTAGTGATAGGGGTTGGTGTAGTGATAGGGGTGGGTATAGTGATAAGGGTAGTGATAGGGGTTGGGTTAGTGGTAGCGGTAGTGATAAGTGTTGAGTTAGCAATAGGAGTTGGGGTAGTGATAGCGGTTGGGGTAGTGATAGGGGTAGGAATAGGGGTAATGGTAGGGATAGTGATAGGGGTTGTGGTCGTGATAGGGGTTGGGGTAGTGATAGGGGTAGTGATAGGGGTAGTTATAGGGGTTGGGTAGCGATAGGGGTAGTGGTAGGGTAGTGATAGGGGTGGGGATAGTGATAGGGTTTGTGGCAGTGTAGTGACATCGCGGATGTCACTGTAATGCTGGCCATAGAGAGGCACGGCGTGTGATGTAACGACATCACGGGCACCACGTGGATGTGGGTGCAGTAGCCGCCCTAGAGGGACTCGGTGAGCGCTGACTTGCAGCGCTGGATGGCAGCACGCTCTGCTTGCAGTGCCGACCCCTACAGGATGGGGTGTCAGGGTGCAGGCCATGGCAATGGGGTTACTATAGGCCATGGCACTCTGGTTGACCCCGAAGGACACGTGATGGGTTAAGTCTACACAGGGGCCCCAGGTGGGGGCTGGGGGTGGTCACGTGTCAGGGTCGAGATCCTGCTCGAGGATTCTAGAAGGTGGGCGTGGCTAAGGGCGGGGCCAGCCTCGCCACAGAGGATATAAGCCAGGTCCCCCAGAGGGACCGGCTGCTGTAGTTCATCCTGAAGAACCTACGTTCTACATCCTACGGAGTCTCCAACACGTGGACCTGGACCCAAGCTGCGGTCCGGTCCGTCGTAGCTTGTTAAGGTGTAATTAGCGCAGTTAGCCTGGTGGTCACCACCATAGGTTGTTATCTGGTTAAGGGGCAGTTACCCCGTTGTTGGTGTTAAAAAGTGTGTTGCCTTCAAAGAGTACGTCTGCGACGCAGTTGAACTCACTACATTAGTGATAGGGGTTGGGGTAGTGATAGGGGTAATGATAGGGTTGGTGTATTTGTAGGGGTAGTGATAGAGGTTGGGGTAGTGATAGGGGTTTGGGTAGCGATTGGGGTTGTGATATGGGTTGGTGTAGTGATAGGGGTGGGGATAGTGATAGGGGTTGTGATAGTGATAGGGGTAGTGATAGGGGTAGTGATAGGGGTTGGGGTAGTGATAGGGGTAGGGATAGCGGTTGTGATAGTGATAGGCAGAGGTGGGACAAAGTCATTGTTATGCAAGTCCAAGTCGAGTCGCAAGTCATCAAATTCATGACTCGAGTCTGACTCGAGTCCAAGTCACATGACTCGAGTCCACACCTCTGGTGATAGGGGTAGTGATAGGGGTTGTGGTAGTGATAGGGGTAGTGATAGGGGTTGGGGTAGTGATAGGGGTAGGGATAGGGGTAGTGGTAGTGATAGGGGTTGTGGTAGGGGTTTGTGTATATTTGGTCGGAGCTGGGGGTTAGGCAGCAGCAGCAGTATCAGCAGGATGATGTTGATGCTGGACTCGGGGAGAAGAGATGGGTGGTGGTGTAAAGGGAGTAATGGAAGCTGCAGCTTGTTGATGTTGTTGTTGTTGATGTTGTTGTTGCGACGGTGAAGGCGATTGCCCTGAGTGCTGCGGGGGGGGGGGGGGGGGGTTGATCCCAGTGACGGGGAGCGAGAAGGGGACAGGAAGGAGATAGGCCGTGAGCGTCGGGGATGGGATGGGTCAGGTCGGTTAGACAGAAGGAAGATGAGACGAGGCAAGGCCACATGGGGACGTGTCGATGAACGCATCCCGATGTTCTCGTGCACTGCCGGACGCACACGATGCCGGCGTGTGGGATGATTGACATGAAGGGTCTCTTCCAGCACTCCACGTAAGTGACCCTGGTGTTGTAGAGTTTGGTGAGCTCCGGCTGCGATAGGTAGCCGCTTGCTGGAGACGGAAAGGACGGCGTCGCGTTAGCCGAGTATGCAGCAGCAGCAACAACAGCAACAACAGCAGCAACAACAACAAAAAAATCCACAATCAGCCTTTAATTTATTTGATGTAACCAGGTAAAGGTGACTGGGCTCTGAGCTCTCGTTCAGAGAGGGCGACTTGGCCACAAGCCATGACGATAGTGCCTCGTCATCTCAGCGGCTGATACCACCACCACTACCGCCACCACATTACGTATAGAAGTGGCTTTTCTTCTTATAACAATTGGTTTTACCCTTTCTGGCAATAAAACAGTTGTGTCAAGATGTTAAAACACCATACAGAATCCTAATTCAAGGAATCCTGTCACTGCATTAACCCCATATACTTGTGGTGAACATGCAAACAAAAACACGCTCCGGTAGTATATGATGCATTGTCTTTGAAACTGATTGGTCCACACCAGAGCCAGCTTTCTTTAGAGCCTCGTCTCAAACTGTTAGACCAGAGGCTGCCAATAGGGGAACAGTACAAAGACAATGCCACTATCAGGATATTGATAACTCAGGGTGAGCAAGCTACATCATGGGACCTTTCTTTTGTTTGCATGTTCACCACAAGTATGTGTGGTTACTGCAGTGACATGATTCATTGTGTAATGAAGGACTTCCACGGCGATGCTTCTTGGTGTGCTTATTTTATTAATGGTCGTACAACACAGCTCCACTCCTTCCCTTCCAGGTTATACTCCCTCTTCACGATGCCGTGGACAAGGCGTCTCCCTCTACCCACCCACGAGGCTCACTCTGCTCTCCCGGTCTCGCCACTGGCTGATGGCGTGCCGGGGAGGAGAGGTGAGCTCCCCTGGAGGATCCGCCACGTGGTCCGTGGCGGGAAGGGGATGAGCAGCGACGCAGTCCGGGACCCAGGTCTTCACACACAGACCTCGAGCTCTCTCCCCCCTCCGCATACATCCTCCCCGGCGGGGCTAAGCCCCGCCTCTCGCCACGCCCCCTCGTGGAACCTTCCCGAGGGTTCCCGAACCTCTCTCCACGACTCCGCCTCCTCTTCCGCCCAGATGCCATCCCCATTTAGGATTGGAACCCGCTGACGTAATGGTGCCTGTACCCGTTCTCTCATTACACCAGTGTAATAACTGATCCAGACACGACTTGACTTTTTGTGAGTTTATTTGGTTACTCCTTCTAGCCTTACTCCGCTCCACACTTCCCACTCCTCTCTCTGCTCCCGACCTGCTGCTGGCTGGCAGCGTGAAGGGGAGAAGGAGAGAGGCTGCTACAACCGCCACGTGGCTTAGTTCGGACCACCCGTCTCCGTGGCCTCACCCGTTCAGACCCTGGCACGAAGACCACGTGTCTGCTCTCTCTACCCCTCTTATACCCTGGGTCACGTGATTCCCCCAGCCAATCCACAGCCACCACGTTAGAACCTTCCAGGGCGCTGTTCAGCCCTCGGGGCTCCGCCCCTGGCTCGACTCTGCATTGGCTGTGGCTGAGCTGACAGCCCATCACCCACGCCCTGGTATATCGTCACATTACACTTGCAAAAGGTTGCAATTTGGTGTTTTAACATCTTAACACCTCCTGTTTTATTGCCATAAAGGGTACCACCTATTCTTATAATGTGATCGCGGTTCTCTTGAGGTGGGGAAAACGGCAACGAATTGGCACACTTTGTTTACGTGACCAAAGCTCACTCATTGGCTGTGTCGGGTGGTGGCGGGATTAACGACACAACATTGTTCAGTCGACCCTTCTACATCGCGGGGGTTAGGGGCGCAGGCACCCCGCGATCTGGAAAAACCACGTAAAATGTTTTGGGCCCCTTGGCGAGCGAAGCGAGCACCTCCAGCTGAGGGGTTCGGGGGGGGGGGGCGCTGTCAGCCTTTCCGTGTCGTCTGCTGGCTTTCGCGTTCTTTTTGCAAACTTTAACTTTTTACAAAATGTAACTTAAAAAAAAAGTGCGTATATTTATGGTATTAAAAAATAAATACATTAATATTATCCAGTACTGTACATATATTCTATGCATTTATGAGTTACTAAACTTTGTGTGTGTCGTCTGCTAGCCTTCGCATGTCGTCTGCGGCTTTCGCAAAACTCACAAAAACTTCCCATTTCATTTCTTATGCCGACCCCGCGATATATCGAAACCGCGATGGGGAAAGTCGTGATGCAGGAAGGTCGACTGTATATTGACGCGATCTAACCAAACGTTCGCACTCTTGGTTTTCAGCTGAGCAAACACGGAGGAACCCCGTGAAGAAGAGGGGGAGCACGGATAACCGAAAACACAGAACGCCACCTGTGAAAGGAGCCCAAGGTCAGTCATGGAAACCAGGGTGTAGTGGTGGCTGCTGCTGCTGCTGAGGTACATGTTGTTACCGCTGTGCCACCCTGCTCTGATGCCCATTTAAAGCGGAAAGAATCAGGTCCCACAGAGGGATGTGTTAAACCTGGCAACGTGGGGGAGTGGGCACAGGGCCGGATTAAGATTGTGTAGGCCCCTGGGCTACAGGTACTGTGAGGCCCCCAGTAATATTTTAAAAAGGAAAACAAAGTTAAAGAAAAATTAAATGTATTTTATTAACAAGTGAAATAAATTTTCACTTAAGCTGTGGAGGCCCTCCAGTTGGCGGAGGCTTCTGGGCTGCAGCCCATAAAGCCCGTACCTTAATCCGGCCCTGAGAGGGCGGTTTTCTTTTGAACTAAAGGTGTTGTCGCGTGTGGTGTGCTAACGTGTCCACACGCCTGCGTGTCTTGATACCGATATACAATGTGCAGGTGTCCCTCGCTATAGGAACGCGTTCGGTTTAACGAAATTTGGCTACGGTCACGCGTGCCGTGCGATCATCAAACGCGAAGCTACAAAGGGCTTTGTAGCTCATCAGATTCCTCCCTCCGGTCAAAATAAAGATTCTGATCCGAGACGGCGTCGCCTCGCCAGACACTCCAACGTGCAAGCAGATCATTTGGCGAGTTCCCTGAAATGGTTAATATATTTTTTGTTTTAATATAATTATGATTATATCGCTTTAAATATTTTTTAAATATTTTTTTTGTACTATGAAAAGCGATAAATATCTGTGTGTTTTCTCGGTTAAGAGTAGAGATACAATGACTGTCCGAAACGCATCCTAAATGGCTTCGCATTAAATGAAAGGGAGAATCTTCTTGGTTCTTTCGGTCAAGTCACGTAGAAGGGAAATGATAAAATAATAAAAATAAAACATAATAAAATACAATTCTCACGACGTTTCGGCCACAACGCAAGCAGCCGTCCTCAGGTGAAGAACAGGGAGAAGTCGTTCCGATTTACAAAATTTAGTTTAACGCGATATTTGCAGAACACCTCAACACACGTAACATCTCAATTGCACATTATTTGGGTCTTTCGGTAAAGTCACGTAGATAGGTTTAAAATATTTGCTTTGAACCTATCTACGTGACTTTACCGAAAGACCCAAAGAATATGAATTCCTGCAGTCACGAAAGCTTTAAGTCAAGATTTATCTCAGTAGCAATATTGCACACAGATTCACATGCTGCACCCACCACCGTCTCAACCACCGCGTCCCCTCTGCTCACCCACTCACCCCAGTAGGTGCTGTCCATCGTGAACCTCCTCTTCCTCCTCGCCTCTCGCTGCGGCTTCTTGTCTGTCTCTGTGTCTGTCTGTCTCCTCTGTGTCTGTCTCGCCCTGCCAGTCACACGCGGCGTAACAACTCTTCACTCACTCAGATATCCCTCGCCGCTCACTCACCTCTCTCTGCCTCTCACCTTATACCTCTCTCACACACACACGCGCGCCTCTATCTGATACACCGATCTCCTCCTCTCTTTCTCTCCCCCGCTCTGAGTCCCCCTGGGGGGGTTCGTCTGTTTTATTTACCTTTGCTACAAGTAAAGCAGAGTTTATTATTTCATTTACAACCGCCACGTCATTGCTGGGAACCACAAGTTGAGCAGCTCGAAAAATGACTGTGGAGAAATTATTGGGTTGTGACGTAATAATTATGTATTGGGCAGGTTTTAAAAAGATAGTAACAGCTAAGTCTTGACATTGACCATTGGTTATTTTCTTAAATACGTTATTGTTTGAATTGTGATACGTGATTATTTTAATACTTTATAATTGTTTGTCGATATATTAACATTTAGGTATACTAAAGTGTATAATTAGCAGTCAGGCATCAGCACTAACACACCGCTTATTCCTGAACTGGTAACGAATTGGGACGTTTTGTTCACGTGACAAACCCCTTGCTAATTGGCTGCCGGGTGGTGACGGCTTTAATGACACATTTATATTCTTGGTTATTTCGGTAAAGTCACGTAGAAGGGAAGTGATAAAATAATAACAACGCAAGCAGCCGTCCTCAGGTGAGGACGGCTGCTTGCGTTATGGCCGAAACGTCGTGAGAATAATTTTATTATGTTTTATTTTTATTATTTTATTATTTCCCTTCTACGTGACTTTACCGAAAGAACCAAGAAGATGAATCCCTGCAGTCACGAAAGCCTTAAATCGAAAAGACACATTTATATTTACGCGATCTAACCCAAAAGCACATATGGATAATATTGGTAGCGACAGCCTCATACGTGTTAAAAAAGTGTTTGTAAGAGTCGTTTTATTAATAAGAAAAATAGATTACATCGATTGTATTAGGAAACGATTCTGAAATCTGACCACCCACCATATTGCTATTGGCCAACGCTACCGCATGACGAGTCACAGGCAGAGGTGAGGCTGCGAGACTACAGCACGCACGCGTGAAGCGTAGACGGAACCTCAATGGTATATTCACTGCTTGTTGTACTGAGCGAGTTCCGACCGGCTGTAATGGCGAGGGGTGCAGTGAATTGGGTGTTACGGTGGTTAGGAGATGTTAACTACCTCTCCTTTGTATACAGGAGGTTGTGGGTTCGATCCCCACCTCGATGACAACTTCTGTATATTTGGAGTTTGCGTGTGTCTCTCATAATCATCATCACGGTCGCTAGGATATGTTATCTTCCTTGCCTGGTATATCGGAAGTCGAGGATTCAATCCCCATCCTGAATCCTGCTTAATATTTGGAGTTTCGGTGTATCTCTTCCCCCCCCCCCCCCCCCAATGTGGTCGCGTGGATTTTTCTCCGGGTCCTCCGGTTTTTCCCTCCACATTTTATTGAACGTCACGCGTTCAGTGTATTAGGCTGCTGCTATAAATTTACAATTGATAAGCCAATTTGTTGAGTTATCATTTGTGATGGCCAGGTCGCTTCTGAAAAAGAGCTACACGGCTCAGTGGGGACTTACCTGGTAAAGTCAAGATAGATAGCAATGCAACATGGATAGTTAAATCGCCGGCGAGAACAATGGGTGCTCGAGGAACGCAGTTTTATAGACTTACAACCTTGATACGAATTCTTAACAAGATGGGCCTTCTATCTCACACCTTCTCTACCTGACTGGCAGCCCGTTGTGCCAACGCATGCAAAGTTATTTCAGTCATATCCTACGCAAAACACATGGTCAGTCGTTTTCCATAGTTTTCCTGAAAACCGAACATACTCGTCAACAATACTGCACGTGTGCGTGTGTGACCTTACATGCCCTCATAGCGCCATAGTAAAAAGGAAAAATATTAATAAAAATGTGATGGAAAAATATGATGGTAAATGTTGTGGATTTGCTCTTCAACACACTGGTGTGCTGTACTAGTAACACATTGGCACGTCCTGTTTACGTGACAAACCTTTCTAATTGGTGGTGGCGGGTGGTGGCGGGTTTAACGACAAATTTATACTCATCAGGTGCAAAGATGAGTTAATGAGTTAATGATGACGTCACCCTGCTGCTGCTCTATATAAGAACGGGAGACACAGCAGAGCCTCACCATTCTGGCGAATTTCCCGATGATGCTGCATGCAATTACCAGCGAAACGTCGTACTCAAATTGTAAATGTTGTGGTTTCACGCTTCAACACACCGGTGGGCTAAAGCAGTTAACTATTTGTCTTTTGTCAACGTGACACTTTTTTACTGATTGGCCGTGTCGGGTGGTGGAGGGTTACGACACATTTATAAATAACGCGATCTAAACCCAAAAACGTTGATTATGAAATTTATACTTGCGCGAACTAACCCAAAATAACTTTTATTAACACTATTGGTCGCGAAACCCTCCTACGTGTCAAACTGACGTCTTTGTGTGAAACTCATTGGACCATGCAGTGGCTGCTTATCTGTAAGCAAATCGCCAAATCTGCTGGACGAGTTTCTCCGCGTTCTTTGAGGTTTATCGCGTTAAGCTCAGCTACAGTGAGCAAAACAGACACAGGCTTTCGGGTAAGACCAACACATTGTCGCAAACGGTAAACCAGAACACGACCCTTCCAAGACTCCCTCGCGATCCTCTGCAACATTCCACGCAGCATCTGCGCACAACGAGATGCCGTCGACCCGCCTTGTTTGGCGGATCCGTGCTCTCAAACGCCTTCCAAGCCCTTGGCTGCCGCTTTGTTCTTAGTCTCGACCTATTGTCCCCCCCTGCCATGTTGCCGTGTGTCCTGCCAAAGCCCACCTCCCTCCATATGTGAGTGGGAATCGCATCAGTGACTCTGTTGGTGCCACAGCAACGGAACAACTCCGCCAGAGCCGCCATCCCCTCGCACCCCTCCACACGAACGCACGCAAACCCCGACTAAACACACACACGCACACCCCCACTAAACACACACACCTCCACTAAACACATACACGCACACCCCGCTAAACACCCCCACACCCCCACTAAACACACACACGCACACCCCCACTAAACACACACACCTCCACTAAACACATACACGCACACCCCCACTAAACACCCCCACACCCCCACACAACACATACACGCACACCCCACTAAACACACACACGCACACCCCCACTAAACACACACACGCACACCCCCACTAAACACACACACGTGATCTATCCAAACAAAAAAAACCCACCTTAGGGATAATATTTATTGCGAAAGGCTCCTCCTACTTCTATGTGTTTCAACGTACAGATGACACGTACAAGCTTAGAATCAGAGGGCCAGCCTTTCCATATGTGTAATGCAGCACTCAGAGACGCTGTCTTCTTAAGTTATATATTTGTCATACATTACAGTCCAACTGATTTGATGACGTTTCATAGTTGGACACAGGCTGACTATATTACACTGGGTAACTCTATGTAGCGGCTACACGACGTTCCTTACACGGCTGGTTGACTATATAGGAGCCGTCGATGTAGCAGCTACGGCGTAAATATATAACTTTCCTCGCTAGCCTTCCCAGACAATGAGGATGATCCACAGCGATGACATGGACGACGATCCAGACTCTAACTCCCCCACGGCAGCCCCGAGCCTCGCTCCGCGCTGCCTTTTATCGCCCCTTGGCTCTGCCACGCCCCTTTTCCCGAACTCTCTCCTGTCGGAGATTTCCTTTGCCTCATTATAACACTCAAGGGGGTTCCATCTCTACCCCCATGTTGACTCCTCACCCAGTTACCTCACTTGACCCTGCCTGTCCTCATCGCTAAAATAATTATTTTCGGCCACTAGGCCCCATACTGTCCTTACATATGTAGTGAGTTCAGCTGAGTTGGACACACTTCTTGGAGGCAACACATTTATTAAAACCAACACACGGGGTACTACCCCTTAACAAGATAACAACCTATGGTGGTGGACCACCGGGCTAACTGCTCTAATTACACTGGAATTAACTGCAACAGACTGGACCCTAGCTTGGGTCCCAGTCCACGTGTTGGTGACTCTTGTAGGACATGAACGTAGATGAACAACAGCAGCCGGTCCCTCTCAGGGACTCGGCTTATATCCTCTGTGGTGGGGCTGGCCCCGCCCTTAGCCACGCCCACCTTCTAGAATCCTCGAGCAGGATCTCGACCCTGACACGTGACCACCCCTAGCCCCCACCTGGGGCCCCTGTGTAGACTTTACCCGCCATGTGTCCTCTAGGGTCAACCAGAGTGCCATGGCCCTTAGTAACCCCATACCCTTGACCGGCACCCTGACACCCCATCCTGTAGGGGTCGGCACTGCACGCAGAGCGTGGTGCCATCCAGCACTTTCAGTCAACGCCCACTATCCCCTCTAGGGCTGGTACTGCACCCACATAAGAGTGGTGCCCGCAATGTCACTACATCGCACGCCATTCCTCTTTAGAGCCGGCATACACAGTGACATCCACAATGTCACTACAGATATGTAGTGTGTGTTACAGAAGCGCACACACTATAGTTGGAGACAACACGTTTATTTACATAACTCACTCTAACCACTTCAGGCTATACTGTTCGCTATGTGCATGCGAGTTAGCTATCGCGAACGGGCCAGTCAGCACACACGTTGTCTGACCCACAATCCTGAGCTAAGATTCAACTGACAGCAAAGTAAAGAGTGAAGGAAAAATAACGAAAAGCAAAGAACGAAGAGACCCCAGGATGATCCCCACAATCAAGCCCCGATCACCAGAGGTCGCAACCGGGTACCCGATACCCGTACCCTACCCGTTTGCGACCCTGGTGCGGCCGGGTACGGGTAGGCCGTGAGTCACTGGTGAGTAACCATTTGTCACTCATTTCCCAACGTTTTGTCTCTTCTCACAATTCAAGTTCCTAGAATCAACCCACCCGCGCCTGCAACATGGCTTCATCCCAGAGGTCGCAATCAGGTACCCGAAACTCGTACCCTACCCGTACCCAGCTGGGTACGGGTAGGGTACGGGTACGGCCGGGTATGGGTACGGGTACCCGTTTGCGACCCTGGTGCGGCCGGGTACGGGTAAGGAATCAAAACCCGTTTGCGAACTCTGCCG
This sequence comes from Lampetra fluviatilis, assembly GCF_964198595.1. Classification (NCBI taxonomy): domain Eukaryota; kingdom Metazoa; phylum Chordata; class Hyperoartia; order Petromyzontiformes; family Petromyzontidae; genus Lampetra; species Lampetra fluviatilis. Next base: position 2,323,646 of record NC_136347.1, on the reverse strand, counting down.
ATCGCTGTCAGAGCTCCCCCTTTATTTCCCTGGCCGCGGCCTCGCCTCGCCCTTGGCCACGCCCCCTGCTGTATCAAGTCAGGAGCTCCCGGCTCCCTGTCACGTGTCCCTCGAGCCCCCGAGGGAGGTTCCCGGCGCTCAGTAGCACTCTTGGAATTGTGGCTGGCGCTAACAGTATAGTGAGCATATTTACGCCACTACACATATATAAAGGCCATGTGGAGGCACGCTGAGGTTGGGCAGGAAACCGCGGAGCACGCCGGAGGAAAGCGCTGCTGGTTTGTGCACCCATCGCGCCTGAAGCCATTTCTTCCTTACCTCACTACACCCACTCCACGTGGGGGCCGAGGGCATGATGTGTCCGACGAGCCAGGTCGTGCGATCGCCGGGCCTAACCTTCAGCCCAGCCGAGTGCTTGCCCTCGCAGACTTCTCGGGAGTAGCACCTCCAAGGCGCGCTGCTCCGGCCACGGGGAACATCTCACGCTCGGCTGACACGTCTCTTCAAGGCCGCCATCCTCCGCTTCATGCGACCCCAAGGCCACGTCTTCCACCCGCTGCTTCCGATGGACCGTCAACCAGGACCCGGTCAAAATCTAAAACTTTTTCATAAACGTTGCATGCTCATCTGGCATCCGCTTTCTTGGCCGGTTTTGAGTGGCTCGCGTCCGCAGGGGGGAGGGGGGGGAGTCATGTATATATTCTCCCATAGTGTATATTTGTACAGGAGGGTTGGGTTATTTATTGGATGTTGTTCTGATATTTCTTCTTGTTGTGTTGTGTTGTGATATTGAGGCACACTGACTCGGGGTTGTTCTTAAAAGTGTTTTTATCGTCGTCATTGTTGACAGCCGAGACGGCTGTGTGCCACGTGGGGGGTCGGGGGGGGGTGTTGTAGCGTCGGAAACGCGTATGCACACACCGCCTGTATTCACTTACCTGCAGTTACAGCCAGAAGTCTGTAGGGTGTGCTAGCTTGTACATGGGGATAGAGAGAGAGAGCAGAACCCGAGTGAGGCTGGGTTCCCCTCCCCTACCCATAGGTGGGGGGCTGCGGGGGGCCTTCCCGGATCTTCTGGAAGGTTCCAGAAAAGGGGCGGTACCAGGGGTGGAGAGTCCCCTGGAGGTGTATAAAAGGGGCGCCTCAAGCACGGCTCGGGGCAGTGCTACGAAGACTGAAGACCAGCTAGGCTAGGACCCTGGGCCCTCGAGCCCGCTGTCCTTGTAAGGGCCGGGCCGAGCTTGGACCAGTGGTCGGGACCCGTACCTTGGCTGGGTCGGGTCAGATAGCCTCCCTTAGGGTACGGATAGCCGGAAGGCTAATAGATAGGTTACCGAGTGTGTGGGGTCACGTTAGCCGGAAAGCTGTACCTCCCTAGATAGTGGACGTTAAGGGTGTTGTGTAATACTCTTTGGTTCACGTATAAAGATAAAATAATAAATTAATGTAATAGTTAACAATAAACCCTGTTGCCTCTACGACAACGTCTCCATTGTTGGAAATGTAAAGCAGCCAAATACTCTTAAGGCATGTTTATAGATGTGGAGAGAAAACCCGGATGCACCAGAGAAAAATTCCACACAACCGCGGGGAGAGAGACATGCAAACTCCAAATGTACAGGTGTCAGGGTCGAGATCGAACCCATGACCTCCTGTATAGGAGGCGAGATAAAAACGTCTCCTAGCCACGGTGGCGAGATGCGATGATGGGTCACATCATGAATGGGCGCTGGTCTAATGGCAGCGGGCACAACGTGGGCTCGGGGCATGGAGAGTCCACGTGCCTGACCCACGATGCAGCTACGGTGGCCCCCCTGGGATTTCGTGAGCCCGCATGGCTTTGTTATTTCTGAGACTCCTCCGCATGGTGCAGCCGCGTAGAACCAAGACCAACTGTCACTGGCTGCCGCGAGTTGACCTGGTGTCTGCACGCCGCTGGAACTCGTCACGCAACGCAACTGCGCCGCCTGGCGGTCAAACCGCACAGCTTTACAAATCCACATCGACGCAAATCAGAGGCAACCGTCTCGCCAACGGTTGAGGGGCTGTGAACCACAACACAACTACGACAGCAGCAGCAGTGGCAGCTCGTCGTCAGTGCACTGCTGGATGAAGGCCTCGCCAAGCCGTTGTGGGTTGTGGTGATTGTTCGATCATACTTCACCACGGTTGATGGCGGTGGTGATTGTTGAACCATACTTCACCACGGGTGGTTGTGGTGGCTACGCACGTGACCTGTGACCCAGCGCTGTGGAGGCAGCAGCAGCAGCAGGGAGGGTTGGTGGATCACCGCACGAATGTTTCAGAACTCCCCTCTCGTGGCCGTGCAGGAGGCGTCGTACCCCGGGACTCGCCACGAGAGGGCGGCACAGCAAAGTGAGATCATCATAGAGGCGCCACCCTCATCACCTTGGGCAGTGGTTCTTCTTCTTCGTGACGTGGGGTGCATCACGCAAATCCCTGGGGGTGCGAGATGCTCTGTCTGGGGGTGCGCGAGACAAGGCCCAGATTGTTTTTAGAAGGTAAATGGTCGAAACACAAATTCAGCACGGGCACGTAAGGGGCCGTCTATATATAACGTCACGCACCTAGGGGGGGGGGGGGCAGACATTTGTGACGATGTGTGATGAGGGGAGGGGGGGGGGTTGAGAAATGTGACGTCACATCAAAATGCGCAACTTTAAATAAATATAGACAACACGTTCTACTTAATGAAATAGACTTTTTTAATAAATATTTTCTCCGACAACATCAGAATGCAGCGCCACATTAACTACGCACTACAATGACAATAGTTCAACGCGATTTGAAGCGTGTTTTATTTTTGGGGAGGGGGGGAGGCAGAGCTTTGTGACGTCATATTTGAGGGGGGGGGTCTGACTTTTCGTGACGTCGTGTGACGAAGGGGGGGGGGTCAGAAATCGTCCAAAATCGCGTGACGTCATTTATGGACGGCCCCTAAGTACACAACAACTTTGTTTCATTGACGCTTGTGTGCTTATTAACTTTGTTACATTGTTGTAACGGCTGCGAACTAAAGAGGTGCGAGGCTGCAGTCAAGGTCAAGAAGCACTGGGCGAGGTCGTCACCGCGTGCGCGCAGTGGCCATGCGCTGTGAGCGCTGTCTATGAGTTTCGAAAATGATGATAAATAATAATCTGCGTTTACCCTTTCTGGGAATAAACAAGAGCTGTGTTAACATGTTCAATCAACAAACAGGTTCTACCTTTAGCATGGCGCGAGTTCGATTCCCGCTCACGGCCAACACCGGTGACGATTATCTGAACTGATCCTGGGCCTCCCCTAGGTCGACTCCACCTCAAATGAGTACCTGGTGCGGTGTGCAGTAAACATCACCACTGGGGAGACAAAGGCGGTCGGACGTGGTGTTAGCCACCCACCCCCTCGTGTGCCCTTTCGGCCTTCATAGGTGCTGCTACTCGCTAACAGCACTTGACCCAACAGTCTGTAGAGGTTCTATGTGTAAGTGGCAGTGTGGCTCGCTCACCCCACTCACACACGAGATGACTGCTAGATGCACCACCTATACCCCCTACTGTGCCGACTTCCTGCGTTTTAGCCACCCAGCGCTCAGCTCGTTGTTGTGAGCGTCGCTCCTCTGCCCTCCGTTGTTGCTGGAGGGCGACTGCCTCCAACTGCACAGTAGCATCGTCCTTCACGAGCCTCCTCCACAGAGGTCGATCTTGACACCGCTGGTACCAGTCATCGCCAAGTCCACTCAGCTCCACATCCTCTTGCACCACATCACTCCATCTCTTCTCTAGCCTGTGCCGCACCCGTTTAGCCCCCTCTATCCTTACAAACAAAAGCTGTTTAGGCATGCGGTGGCTGGGCATGCGGGCTACAAGACCCAGCCAACGTAGCATTGCCTGTAGGAGGAGCTCACCGATGGGACTTTGTCCAGATCACGCTAATTTTCACGCAAACACTCGCTCCCAGCGTGAAGCTGGGACTCATTTCATCTCGCGGGGGATCGCTCCGCTGAACATAACAGCTGTGCGGTTCATTTCACAAGCGCGAGTTCGCATTCACAAGTGGGATGGTTAAAACATAAATATCTTGTGGAAGCTCGTTTTCGTAAGTCGGGTGTTTGTAAGTGCGGGTGTTCGTAAATCAATGACTGCCCGTTCCAAAATACTAAAACCAGTCTGCACTGAGCAGCAACAGTACCCTCCCACCCCCAGGGTGTAATCACTCGCTCACAGCGCTGGCCAACAGTGTCGTGCAAGCAGAGTCCAAACAACTAAACTTCTGTCCGATTGTCCGGCGCCATTCAGTGGCCTCTGAGTCGGCAGTGTTCAGCTTGTATACAGCGTCCTCCACATCACCGATACGATTATACTCACACACAGAGACCCATGGGCACACAAAGAGACCCATGGGCACACAAAGAGGTCGGTCCTCGCAACGACAGCGGTTGCGAGGACGGATGGCCGTGGTCTCGTGGCCCCACACCTCGTTGCGTGTAGGCGGTGTGTGTGGCCACACCTCGTTGCGTGTAGGCGGTGTGTGTGGCCACACCTCGTTGCGTGTAGGCGGTGTGTGTGGCCACACCTCGTTGCGTGTAGGCGGTGTGTGTGGCCACTCCTCGTTGCGTGTAGGCGGTGTGTGTGGCCACACCTCGTTGCGTGTAGGCGGTGTGTGTGGCCACACCTCGTTGCGTGTAGGCGGTGTGTGTGGCCACACCTCGTTGCGTGTAGGCGGTGTGTGTGGCCACACCTCGTTGCATGTAGGCGGTGTGTGTGGCCACACCTCGTTGCGTGTAGGCGGTGTGTGGCCACACCTCGTTGCGTGTAGGCGGTGTGTGTGGGCATCTGTGACGTGGGCTGAACGACACGGCCATTAGGAACCCCCCCCCCACCTGCACCAGCACAGGCTCAGCGCTGCTTGGCCCAGCGTCCCCAGCAAGGCCGTCGTGATCCGAACACGGCCACCGTGCGTCCCCCTTGGGGAAGACCCCCCCTCCCACCACGCGCCTGATCCCACAGCTTGAAGTCAGCGGTGCCGACTCCCCGTGCCTGACGCGGCCACCGTGAAGCCGCGAGAGACGGAGGCGGAGAGACAGAAGCACCCAGAGGGGACGTGAAGTGTCCCGGGTGATCCTCGTAGCAAAAGCAGCAAATGCTACGGGCCCCACACTTTCAAGGGCCCCGCACTAAATACTTTCAAGTTATCAATTCCGGTTCAGTGATTCTGCACTTGCTCTATTACTATAGTACTACACTGCCTTCAACTTTTATGGACTGGGTGTTTAAGGTGAGCGATTTGTCGTATTATCTGGCTGTTTCGCAAATGAAAAAATGCAATTACTTTACTAAGCAAGTTAAATATGTGTTTTAATGTTTTTATTTAGGGCCCCTTTATAACAACAAATGCTCCAGGCCCCGCACGAGCTTCATGCGGCGCTGGGCGTGACCGCGGCACGCGGCGGGCGGCGCTGCCTTTCCCGGCAACTGACGAGGCCGCGGTGCCCACTTTGTCGCAGTGTCCCTCACGGGGGGCGGCTCACCCACGCAGCACCGCCACGGCATTCGCGTGGACGCACCCACACGAGACGCGCCGTGCCACTTCGCATTCAGGGCGAGGAGACATCAATGCGGGTTTTACACGCAAACAAGGTTTATTAGGCGACACATGACAATGTTTCACAGAGATAATATATTATACATTCGTGATCCATTTGAAGACGTTAACACCTACTGGCTTCTTCATTTGAAAAAAGAATACATGGGATTTTTTTAAAATCTAAAGATTCGCTCGTATCCAAAACAATGTGTGCACTCTTCGAATATAAAATTCCCTGAGGTTTGTTGCTCAAGGCAATACAGTTGGTACAACACATCAACAGTTCCAAGGCACAGACGGTTGGCAACAGCAGCATCGTAGGCAATAGTCAGGAAACGACTCCACAAACTCACGGGGGTTGAATTGTCACAATGTCATCCAAATCGCTCGTGTATTCTATTCTATTCCACTGCTAACAGCTGCAGTGCAATCGTTACATTAGACATACACGAATGGTAAAGTAATCGAATCTTATATCCAAGGCACTTTATACGTGTGTAATGAGAGAGCGCCACCGAGGAACGACGATGGGCTGTATAGGCACTGCTGGGTTATTCGTAGCCAATCAGAGCTATAGGTTCCATCTGGGCCAATGGTAATGGACAGAGCTCTGGGGGTACGTTCGGGGGAAGCGTCCGGAAGTTTCCAGAAGGGGGTGTGGCTAGAGGCGGAGCTTAGCTCCGCCGAGAGGGATATAAGGAGAGGCAGGGGGAAGACTTGGGGTCGGTGTGGGAACCTGGAGTCCGGACTGCATCTCCGCCACCTCGTCACGCCAACGGCCACGTGGCAACTTCTGGGGCCGAAGCCTCTCTACTCCCTGTGCGCCGCCAGTCAGCGGAGAGAAAGGGAGATACAGCGAGGGGAGCCGCGCGGCAAGAGAGAGCGAGGGGAGCGCGCGCCTTGGAGAGTGAGAGTGACCACCTGGAAAAGGGGGTGCGGAGCCGAGCAGTTATTATTAATAAAGAAAAGACAGAAGTCACAAGTCGTCGTGGAAGTGCTTTATTACAGGTGATACAATGAGGTTAGCTAAAGTTGATTTGGTGGTGTGTGAGAGGAGGGGAAAGAGGGCAAGGGGACAGATATGGGTACGGGGAGGATGGGGGACAGGGAGAAGAGGTGGGGGCCTTGAGGGAGGAGTGTAAACGGTGATTGTGCGCAAGGAGAGGTGGGGAACGGTGCGGAGTACTGCGAGTGTAACAAACCATCTCAATCTATCAGTTGATGCATCAAAACTTGACCAGCACACATGCACCCTACACACATCATCTATCGTGTTTCTGTGCCCATCGCTAAAGTGGTTACGTTGTTCACGCGTCTCAAAATGCACTGCTGTTGCCGCCCGTGAGGGTGTTCAAGTAAACTACAGATGATTGTAAATCTTAAGCAATGTTTTAATCCCATGCACACTTTGATCAAATGACAGTGCTTACCAAAACAACTTCACAACTGCCATTGTGTTAGCCCTGCCCTCATGCCGACGTTTTGGGCACGAAACTGAGGCTGAAGAAGCAACAAAACTACGAGTACTGGAACGACTTAAAATTGCTCGGGACTCGGTAGTGCTCACAATGGGGAGGCCCCGGTCTTCACGCCTGGGTGATGGTGCCGCTCATAACACAACTCCTTTGGAAGGTCCCATCAGCTGTCCTCCCTCTGCTGCACTCTCTCCTGAGACTATGGATGAAGTGGCACTGTAAAACGAGAAACAAAAGCATCCGTGAGCGAACCACCCGGTAACACGACAAGTGACTCGACTAAAGCCCCATGTAAAACCCCGGGGGTTGAATAACCTCGGTAACGACTAAACCTCATCACTTAATACAATGAATATGTAATCTTGACTTGAAGCTTTCGTGACTGCAGGAATTACTTTTTTTTCCGGTAAAGTCACGTAGAAAGAAAAAATAAATAACTGATCACGACGTTTCGATTGCAATACACCTGATGACAGTTGCTTGTGTTGCAATCGAAACGTCGTGATCAGTTATTTATTTTTTCTTTCTCTGTGACTTTACCGAAAAAACCAAAGAGTAATTAATATGTACTAAAATAAAAAAAAACTACGATGGTAACCCACTTTACATCTTAATATAAATCGTGGTTGTTGGTAGGACAGAGCCACACGAGGCAGGTAGATCAGTTAAATATCCACTTGGCAGTCCAGATGCTTTTAGGCACTGGGTCATCGGACTGCGGTTGGAAAATGCCTCGTCCACGTTCACTCATCAGGAGCTGGGTAGGGGGGGGGGGTCGTGGTGCCTGGGCTGAAGGGGGGGGCACCTTCGGCAAGGCCCACTGAGCTACGTCGCTCTTTATCAGAAGCGACTACCCGGCCATCACAAATGATATGCTCGATGCAGTGCCTGATATCATCATCATCACGTGGGGAATGTATAGGAGCGGCCAAAATACTCTAAACGCGTGGTGACGTTGATTGAACATGTGGAGGGGAAAAACCTGAGGAGCCGGAGGAAAATCCACGGGCAGAGTGAGAGAGACACACAAGCTCCAAATACACAGCAGGCGTCAGGGTGGGGATCGAACCCACGACCTCCTCCATACGAGGCGAGGTCGTTAAAATCTCATAGCCACCGTAATGATGAGAGAGAGACACAGACTCAAAATATACAGCAGCAGGCATCGTCGGGGTCGGGATGGAACCCACGACATCCTCTGTACCAGGTGAGGTAGTTAACATCTCATAGCCACGGCGTTGTATCTTGCTGACTCGCCCCCTACTGGACATCTGTGAAAAAAATCTTCACAGCTCATCGGATTCCTCCGGCCTGAATAAAGATTCAGATTCCATTGCCGCTGACACAGCCGTTGATAAAAACATCGTACGAGTCAGCCAGGAGCTTGGTGTTGGCTCAGCGTCCCCAGCACAGCCGCTGTGAACCCAGACCCAGCGGTGCACAAACGTGAAACTTTGTCAGTGACACCGAGTGGGAGGCCACCGAGAGAGCTCAGCCCGTCTGCCCACGTCCACGCTCATTCACCAGGGGCTGGGCTGGGCTGCCCGGGTGCCTGGGCTGGAGGGGGGGGGGGCACCTGCGTGAGCAGTGGCAGGGCCCTGAAGACCGACAGCATTTCTTCTTCTTCCAGACAAAGACGGAGACGATGATGATGATGATGATGGAAATGACGGAGATGACAGGCAGGACCCAGGCAGCCACCACCGCTCCCTTGAGTGAGGTCTCCTCTCGAGGGGCGAGGGTGGCATCACTCACGCCCCCACCGTGTGACCGTGGGGCTGCAGAGACACGGAGACAAAGAGGGGGGTGCTCAGCGTGACCCCCACTCGCACCCAGCACCACAGCCCCACCCAGCGACTCAGCACTGCTTCACGTGCAGCAGGGAGAGGCCACTTACTCAACACGGCTTCACATGCAGCAGGGAGAGACCACTCACTCAACACGGCTTCACATGCAGCAGGGAGAGACCACTCACTCAACACGGCTTCATGTGTAGCAGGGTTGGTAAATTGGTCTACCGATAATAAACCCTATATACATGGATTCCTGTATAATGAACGTGAACAAGTTAATAACATCCAAGATTGAGATTATTACGTTGTAAAAGTTGATATTTTATCGTATTGTGAAGAGGCATATCGCGGAAAGCGTAGCTGTATCAGCACAATTCACGCCGTCATCTCACAACACGAGCGCCACGCTCGGCTCTTGTTCACCTGCAGGCATCACGTTCAGCACCATCTCCTCTTGCACCTCGGTGTTCTCCACGTTACATCGGCGACAGTCGATGCGGCACAGAGCCACGGGGCCGAGGCTCCTGGGGAAGTTGGGGATGCCGATGGAGCAGTTTCCCGTCCGCACGTCTCCCACAGACTTAACGAACCTGAAGTCCTCATTTTCATACCCCGATTGATAGATCTGCAATGACACAAACCACAATATGGAAGGTCAACCACAATCGCACACGATGCCCACGGTAAAATCGTCCTGAATGCCCCTGGGCTCATTGGATGTCGCTAGCTCAGCAGACGTGAGCTCGGTTACCACCTAGATGGGAGACCTCCTGGGAACACCAAGCGTTGTAGGCTTCGGCTGCAAGGCGTCAAGGGGATGGTAAAACATCAATGTTGAGTTTGCGTAGCGTGTTGAGAGTGGGTCTACCTGTGCACTTGAATCTGTGTAGAGTATTGCGTGTAACCCCCCTCGTATTAAACACGAGTTTCATCAGGTACTCTGGTTTCCCTCCACATGAAGCCAAACTCTCATTAATGTATCGTCATTGGGCAAAGATCTCAGAGCAGCGCCTTCTTGAAATGGAGTTGTGAGACTCATTGGGACATTTCTGGGTAATTAAAGGGCACCACGTAACTTTGTTATTATCTGTTACGTGTCGACGTAGACATCAAGTACAGAGACTATTATTCACGGTTGACATGAAATGCGGCAGTCACCTTCTTCATCTCTCTTCTGGTCACGTTCTCTGCGTAGCGTCTGGGCATCGTGAACCACTCGAGGACGATGTGGTTCAGGTGGGTTGCCGGTGGGGAGAAGGAGCAGGGAAGAGTCACGTTCTCTCCCTCCCTCACAGACAGACTCTGCGGAAGAGTGATCTGGAGCATCGCAGCCAACGCCGCATCTGCAGGGAGACCGGTCACACTCGTTACAGATACAGGAGTATCCCTCAGTATATAAGAGAGGCTTTTTGATTAGAGCGCGTAAATACATAAATGTGTTGTTAAACGCGCCACCACCCGGCACAGCCAATCAGTAATGTTTGTCACGTAAACAGAACGTGCCAATTCGTCACTAGTACAGCACTAGTGTGTAGTGTATAATGTAGTGTATAGTGTAATATAGTGTATAGTATACTAGTGGAGCACTAACCGGTGTGTTGGAGAGCAAAGGAATAACATTTTACAATCAGAGTATGACGTTTCGCCAGTAATTACAACCCGCATCATCAGGCGACAGCCAGATATGTGGAGATATCCTCCTGTTTCGTTCCTTGAATAGAGGGGTAGATGTGATGACAACACTTGTGAGCAACTTCTTGCGTGAAGTGGGGGGGGGGGGGAATTAATGAATGTATATAAATGACTGGGTATCCATTGCGGGTTGGGTTATTTGTATGGTTCGGTTTACGAAATTTCTCCTTGAATGCAATTGACAAATTATGAACTTTTTTCGATTTAGAAAATCTAATTTCCAGCAAATTTCACTGCGGCATGCACCATGACGTCATCAAACAAGAAGCACCCGGGAGGCTGCATCACCCAACGGCGACAGCGTCACGCTACCTCCACAGCGCACAACAGCAACGTCTACACATCACCTTCACAAAGGGCTGATTATTTATCATTTATTAATTATTACTCAATCATGTTTAAGATTTATGTTCTTTAGTATTATTTTAGTGATATCGGTGATGCATATTTTTTAGGTTAGGAGTAGATTTGGAATGAATGTCCGAAACACATTTTTAGTTTTAAATTGCAGTCAAGGTAAAAGCCATTCCGATTACTGAAATGTCGTTTAATCTACAGAGACATCGCTTACACTCGTTACACCACTCTGCAAAGGTTCGTCCAGTGGTAACAGGGCCACCATCTACATTTGTAATTGTGGAGAATAGATAAATTAAACTACGACATCAATGGAAGCTACAACACGGTGAGCTCCGCGTAGCATCAGCTGTTAGAGAGGAACGCCTGAGGACCTGGAGACAAATCCATGCTACCACAGGGAGAGAGACACGCAAACTCCGAGTATACGGCAGCAGGCGTCAGGGTTGTGATCGACCCCACAACCTCCTCCATTCCGGGCGAGGGAGGTAACAGTGAACTCTCACCTGGCTAATGAAAGGGCACCGTCCAATGTGTGCTGGGTGAGTGGCTCTGGGTGTGAACTCACCCAGAAGGGAGATGAACACTGGGATGAGGACCAGCTTCATGGTTGGCTCTGTCTGCTGATGATCACAAACGAGAATGAGTCATTAGTCCATCTCACGGCCTCACTCCAATGGTTCATGATCCCTCACTTTCACATCACTCCGCTTCTACATCTTATCATTTGTAATGTCAGTGATGAGATTCATCTTTTGGATTTAGTTATCCCAACTTTAAAAAATATAAACGCACTCTTCATTTCAACACGCTGCATGGACACTGGCTTATAAATTAAAGAAAACGATGTTCTGGGAATACCAAGGCACAGTCATCCTGTACGGGAATCACACCCCTAGCACTGCTGCTTGTTCAGTCTGAACTGAACAAGAAGTGGAATCTCAACGACGCAGCAACGCATCTGGTTCAGTCGGGGTTGTCGCCGTGTAGGGAGGTATGGCTACGACCCTTGAAGGCGAGGAACTCCGCTAAACTCATGGACAAAGTAACAGACTGGGAAACCGAGAAGTCCGGGGTGATAGAGCAGGCAGTGTTGTGATTATGAGCAGTGGTGTAGCAAGTTTAACACGTTGTAGGCTTTCGCGACCAATATCATCCATTATACAGGTTTTTTGGGTTGGAGCGAGTAAGTGTGTCGTTAAACCTGCTATCACCTGACACAGCCATTTAGTAAGGTTTGTCACGCAAACAGAACGTGCCAATTCATTACTAGAGCAGTACACCGGTGTGTTGGAGAGCAAAGGCACAACATTTACACCTGAGTAAGACGTTTCGCCAGTAGTTACAACCAGCTTCATCAGGCGACAGCCAGAGTTGTGCAGAAATCCTCCTGTTTCGTTCCTTAAATAGAGCGGTAGACGTGATGGCTTCTCTTGTGAGCAACTTCTTGCACGCAGTGAGGGGGGGATTAACGAATGCACCAAACTCACGGACAAAATAACTGACCAGGAAACCGGGGAGCCGGAGGAGGGTCGTGGTGGTGGGGGGGGCGATGGTGGCTCCTTTGCCATTGCAGACAATCCTCGGTCGAGGCGCTTTTGCGCACCGCCACCTACGCCACCCTAGCCTGGCACCGCGACCCAATGGCGTTGCCAGCAGCCAGCAGTGCGCGATACTGCACAACGTCTCGCCGCGTGTACACCGGCGCCTCTTCCTTTTGTCTCGCAACGCCAGCGTCGCTACAAGTAAGTAATACTGTAAATCTTTATTTTAATTTTATAGGAAGTGTAGTGGCATAGAATAGTAATGGAGCAGCATAGCGCTGGCTGCTGGCAGGGAAGGGGATCTGCGGCTAACGGCAGCCCTGACGTCAGCAGGCCACGTGATACACCAGAGGGGGATCTAAGGGAAAGGTCACAGAGGGAGCACAACAAGAACCTGCTGGTAGGTTCTAGAAAGGGGGCTACTGCCCCCTACAACCACCATCACTACCACGACAACCACCATCACCACTATAACCACCATCACTACAATCACCACTACAACCACCACCATCACCACTACAACCACCATCACCACTACAAGCACTACCACCACTACAACCACCACCACCACTACAACCACCACCATCACCACTACAACCACCATCACCACTACAAGCACTACCACCACTACAACCACCACCACCACTACAACCACCACCATCACCACTACAACCACCATCACCACTACAAGCACTACCACCACTACAACCACCACCACCACTACAACCACCACCATCACCACTACAACCACCATCACCACTACAAGCACTACCACCACTACAACCACCACCACCACTACAACCACCACCATCACCACTACAACCACCATCACCACTACAAGCACTACCACCACTACAACCACCACCACCACTACAACCACCACCATCACCACTACAACCACCACCATGATCACTGCCCTTGACATAGTAACAACTTGTGTAGTAGTAGCAGCAGCAGTGCAGGAGTCGTCACTACTGTGATGACCACCACCACCACAACTCCTGTGATGACCACCACCACAACTCCTGTGATTACCACCACCACAACTACTACTGTGATGACCACCACCATCAGCCTCGCTCCTCAACGCGAGCCCCTCTGTGTCCCCTCTCTGCTGGATGCCTCCTACGCAGGCGCCGCTCTGGACGAGCAGATGGAGCCCCCGAGACTGAGTGTGTGTGTCAGTGTGTGTGTCAGTGTGTGGATCAGTGTGTGTGTCAGTGTGTGGGTCAGTGTGTGTGTGTCAGTGTGTGTGTCAGTGTGTGGGTCAGTGTGTGGGTCAGTGTGTGGGTCAGTGTGTGTGTGTCAGTGTGTGGGTCAGTGCGTGGGTCAGTGTGTGTGTCAGTGTGTGTGTCAGTATGTGTGTGTCAGTGTGTGGGTCAGTGTGTGGGTCAGTGTGTGTGTGTCAGTGTGGGTCAGTGTGTGTGTGTGTCAGTGTGTGTGTCAGTGTGTGTGTGTGTCAGTGTGTGGGTCAGTGTGTGTGTCAGTGTGTGTGTGTCAGTGTGTGTGTCAGTGTGTGGGTCAGTGTGTCTGTGTCAGTGTGCGTGTCAGTGTGTGGGTCAGTGTGTCTGTGTCAGTGTGTGTGTCAGTGTGTGTGTCAGTGTGTGTGTGTCAGTTTGTGGGTCAGTGTCAGTGTGTGTGTCAGTGTGTGTCCGTGACGTTTCCGTCACATTCTGGGGCACGAACACCACAAAAGCATTCTGCTCCAGCGCGCATAGGCGGATGTATCCACCGTGTAGCCACCATGTGAGTGGTAAATAATTCATTATCCTTCTTTTATAGCTGCTGCCGGTCAACGCATGGACTGGCTGGGCGTGGTTTTGTGTAAATGGAGCGTGTTGGGGGCGTGCCCTTCACGCCCATATAAGGAAGTTGTTTTGTTCAGCAGCTCGAGTCTACCGAGATCTCATTTCCTCTTTCACATCTTAGGGGCGCTGTCCATAAATGACGTCACGCGATTTTGGACGATTTTTTACCCCCCCCCCTCGTTAAACGGCTTCAACAAATGTCTGACCCCCCCCCCCCCAAGTGCGTGACGTTATTTATGGACGGCCCCTCATGAGCTCAAGCACATTGGCTCATCAACACCACCACCATGTTGGAAATGTTGAGTGTGTGTAGTGTGTGTGGTGTGTGTAGTGTGTGTGGTGTAGTGTGGTGTGTAGTGTGTATAGTATGTAGTGTTCATCTTCTTGGTTCTTTCGGTAAAGTCACGTAGAAGGGAAGTAATAAAATAATAAAAATAAAACATTATAAAATAATTCTCACGACGTTTCGGCCACAACGCAAGCAGCCGTCCTCAGGTGAAGAACAGGTCTGTCAGAAAGACAGCGTTCAAAGTTCATGTATTAGGAAAAGCCCTGTGAGCCATTCGGCTCTTGAATCGGGTGCAACCGCAACAAACAAAAAACATGAACAAGAAAACATCGTAAAGTGACTAAGTGCAAACAGAAAATCCAAGAAAAGACAGCAAAATATTGCAGAAAAATCGCCGTACACCAACACTGTGTGCAAAAATCCCAGTGGGATGCAAGTCAAACAACAACAACAACCACAAGACAACTTCGATTAAGGCCATCAGTCTAACTCTGTACTACAACAAACAAACATGGCCAAACCAGTAAACTTTTCGAAAATCACCAAAATAAAGCCATAAAAGCAATGTAACAGTGGTCATAGGAACTGTGACCGACTTTCACAATAAACGACGTAAACAACATGTACCATCAAACCCTGCAGCCATAGCTGGCTGCATGAGTCACTCCACAACAGTAGGAGCATCAGGAGCATCAGTCGGAGTATCAACATTTTTCAATGCACCTTTAAGATCAGCACACTAAATCAAAACACAGATCATACTTTGCATACTTTGCAGTGATCATCCGGAGCGAAACATTTTATTTTAGGCCACTGAATAGCACTGGCAGCTAGGGGTGTACAATTCCTCTAGATCAGTTTTGAGTGAAGATCTCATAGGTAGTGATTCAAGTTGCAGTTTATTGGCAACAGCATTCCAGACTCTGGGGGCATCAATAGCAAAGGCCCTTCCTCCAGTATATGTACGGCAATAGGGAATATGAAGCTGGTAAATGAGCGAAGACCTTAGGTCAAATGTGTTCTTTGAAACAGAGAGGAGATCCAGCAGGTAATCTGCGGATTTTTTTGTAAGTACATCATGAATAAATAAGATCTGATGCACAAGCCGTCGAACATTGAGAGATGTTAAGTGTGTAGTGTGTGTGGTGTGTATAGTGTGTGTATTGTGTGTAGTGTGTGTGGTGTGTATTGTGTAGTGTGTGTGGTGTGTATAGTGTGTGTAGTGTAGTACGCAGTGTGTGTGGTGTGTGTAGTGTAGTGTGTGTAGTGTGTTTGCTGTGAGTGATGCGGAAAGGACTGAGATGGAAATCCCCACATTCCTCACGTACTGAGGGGCTGCCCCCAGGGCATTGTTGGTGTCCATGTCCACACACTGCTTGTGTAGTCCATCATGCAGGGCTGTACTTTGGGTTAGATCGCGTAAATATAGAACTGTGTCGTTAAACTCGCCACGAAACGTCGTACTCGGATTGTAAACGTCGTGGCTTCACTCTCCAACACACCCGTGTGCTGCTCTAGTAACGAAGTGACACGTCCTGTTCACGCGACAAACCTAGCTGCTTGTGCGAGTGCTGTGTGTGTGCGTGAGTGTTGTGTGTGTGTGTGAGTGATGTGTGAGTGTGCTGTGTGTGTCAGTGCGTGAGTGTGAGCGAGTGCTGTGTGTGCTGTGTGAGTGATGTGTATGAGGGCTGTGTGTGTGTGCTGTGTGTGCTGTGAGTGTGAGTGATGTGTGAGTGCGTGTGTGCTGTGTGTGTGTGAGTGCTGTATATGTGAGTGCTGTATGTGTGTGTGCTGTGTGTGTGTATGAGTGCTGTGTGTGAGTGAGAGTACTGTGTGTGTGAGTGAGTGCTGTGTGTGTGCGTGAGTGTTGTGTGTGTGTGTGAGTGCTGTGTGAGTGTGCTGTGTGTGTCAGTGCGTGAGTGTGAGCGAGTGCTGTGTGTGCTGTGTGAGTGATGTGTATGAGGGCTGTGTGTGTGTGCTGTGTGTGCTGTGTGTGTGAGTGCTGTATATGTGAGTGCTGTATGTGTGTGTGCTGTGTGTGTGTGTGCTGTGTGTGTGTGTATGAGTGCTGTGTGTGAGTGAGAGTACTGTGTGTGTGAGTGAGTGCTGTGTGAGTGCGTGAGTGCTGTGTGTGTGAGTGATGTGCGTGTGAGTGCGTGTGTGTGAGTGTATGTCAGTGTGTGTGAGTGTTGTGTGTGTAGTGACATAAGAAGGGAGGGGCTGCTGGGGGCTCTGGGACCCTGGGAGGGCCAGGCGCTTAAGCCTCTTGGCGCCAGGCGTTGGGTTCCTGGGTGGCCCAGGCGCTTAAGCCTTGGCGCCGCCAAAGGGGGGGCTGTGTGTGCTCTGTGGGAGATCTGGGGGCGCACACGGCCCCACCCCTCGTTGGGGACTAGTTATAAAAGCGGAGCTCCCTGGACGATCAGGGCCAGTCGTAGCTCAAGGCCCGAGACCCAAGACCAGCCATCTGAGGACCCTGGGACGATGTGAGAGCCAGTGGTGGGACTCTGGAACTCCCGACTCTACGACCTTGTGAGGGCGAGTTCCAGAGCATAGCCAGAATAGAGTATCTAGGCTGTGTACCTAGGCTGTGTATCTAGGCTGTGTACCTAAGCTGTAACAGAGTATCAGGACTGTTGGAGTGTTGTATTGTAATAAAGGCGTTACCTCTACAAGTGTCTCCGGAACCCGTTACATTTGGCGTCAGAAGTGGCTATGGAGACAAGAAGTAAGCCACGTACCTTCAGTCCTGACGGCGATGTCGAGGAACAAGCAGCGATGGGGCGGCCAACGCCGGCCGACAGCGACGCTGCACCGCCGGCTGAACAGCTGTCTGCTCTGCCGACCGTCCCCTCTCCAGCGTCGGGAGCAGCGATGGAGGAGGCGCTGCTTCGCCTCACTGAGCTGCTCCACGCCACCGTCTCCATCCTGGACGACATGCGTCGCTCACAGGCGGAGACAGGAGGGAGAGAGGCGGCACAGCGGCCACGCCATCTCGCCGCAACCGTTCCCGGCACAAATACATCCGGGTGTGTCGTCACTTCTGCCGGGGGAGCAATGACCGCTGGGAACAACGTCACTTCTGGGCTCAGCGCTGTCCAACCGAACAACGCCGCGTCATCAGCGCTGCGTCCCTCACCGCCGGGTGACAGCTGTTTGCAACCTAGCAACGCCGCGTCATCAGCCCTGCGACCTTCACTGCTGGACGACAGCTGGCTTCAACCTAGCATACCGCGTCATCAGCGCTGCGACCGGACAGTGAGGGCACCATTCTTACTGTAACCAGCGCCGGGGCCGGCACATCGACCGACACGCTGGTCGCCGCCTTTGCTGCTCTGGCCAAAGGTTGGAGGTCGGGAGACCAGGCCCCTGACATTTCGTAGATTTACGCGCTCCGGATTAATGATTTTTTTGTTGACATTTTCTTCGTTGTCGTCGGGGAGTCGTGACTGTTGTTGGGTAAACTGTGTGGAGCTTCGCTCGTGAGTGTTGTCAATGTGTGTGCGAAACTTTGCTTGTGATTGTTAACAATGTATGGTTTGTATTGAGCTTTGTTCGTGATTGTTAATGTATAGCTTGTGCTGTCATTGTTAACGATGTATAGACTGTATGGGGCATTTATCTTGAGATGATGACATGCTGCCAAGGATTTGGAATTGTCAGGCTGGCTCTCAAATATCTTGGGGTGCAGATCCTGACCAGGATGGGCCAGCGGGTGTTGCGTGTCTAACACGAGAGTTGTGGTCCCGTCATGCTATGGCTGACGGCTTGACCTGACAGCCCGGAGATAGAGACACTCCGTGGCATGTCTAGCCTAGTAGGCTGTGTGCTCACATGGCTCGGAGAGTGTGGTCCCGTCATGCTATGGCTGACGGCTTGACCTGACAGCCCGGAGATTGAAACACTCCGTGGCATGTCTAGCCTAGTGGGCTGTGCGCTCACATGGCTCGGAGAGTGTGGTCCCGTCATGGAATCGCTGACGGCTTGACCTGACGGCCCGGAGGTTGAGACCCTCCGTGGTGCGTCTGGAGCAGTAGGCTCGCCCTGACGGCCCGGAGATTGAAACACTCCGAGGCGCGTTGAAACAGTGGGCTGGAGATTCGTGGTGTTCAGGTGTAGTTGTCCCGTTACGTTGGGACTGTATCCCTCAGTTGTTAGGGTGCATGTTGTGCAGGGAGTGAACGATGGGTTGGAGAGAGATTGGGTCTCAGCTCGGTCGGTACAGCTATATGCTGCGATGCGAGTCTTGGAGAGAGACTGGGTCGTCTCAGCTCGGTCGGTACAGCTATATGCTGTGATGCGAGTCTTGGAGAGAGACTGGGTTGAAGTTCCCCCGATATGGCGGACGCGTGCTACTGGTTGTGACGCCGCGTCGGAAAGGCGGTGGGGTGGTAACACGGAAATTCCCCCCCGATATAGCCGACGTGCGCGGTTTTAAGATGGAGACGCCACGTTGGAAAGGCGGGGGGTGCTAACGGTTGACATGTAATGTCGGTGGTGCTCCTCATTGAGGGCTGCTGGGATGCAAGCACGGGATGCCTTGGAGATGTGGTTCGCGCGTGCGGCTACCATTTCTGGGCAGGAGCAGGCAGATTTATTTTGTTTGTGTCATGTAAATTTTATATATATATATTTTAAAATGTAGATACTGGAGCAGCCCTGAAGTTCGACTTCTTTGCCCAGTACATGGGTCGACCCTGAAGTACGACTTCTCGACCCGGGACGTAGACATACGTCCAGATTAGTGTGTGCAGAGGGATGCTCGACATGTTGGTCTTCGCCTTCTCTCCACCTGACGGATGTGAGGCTGGCAGGGTGGTGTGGAACCCTGCCATCCATGCGGTGGTTGTGCATCCAACGCGTCCGAATCTGTATATTTGTTGTTGTTAATTCCCCGTTTTCTATGCGGATCCCGAGGAGGGCTAGGTGTGCCGCGGGTCGTTTGTTCACGTGTCATTGCTTCACCTTTTTGTTGATTGATGCTTGTATATAGTGTAAAGTTGTACAGGTTGGTTATGGTATTTATGGTTGCTTTCTTGTTCTCTTTTTCTTTTCCTGTTGAGGCTCGCGTATTTTTTTTCTCTCTCTCCCTTTCGTTAATTTAAACTTTCTAATTATTGACAGCCGGGACGGCTGGAGGCTACATAGAGGAGGGTAATGTAGTGACATAAGAAGGGAGGGGCTGCTGGGGGCTCTGGGACCCTGGGAGGGCCAGGCGCTTAAGCCTCTTGGCGCCAGGCGTTGGGTTCCCGGGTGGCCCAGGCGCTTAAGCCTTGGCGCCGCCAAAGGGGGGGGCTGTGTGTGCTCTGTGGGAGATCTGGGGGCGCACACGGCCCCACCCCTCGTTGGGGACTAGTTATAAAAGCGGAGCTCCCTGGACGATCAGGGCCAGTCGTAGCTCAAGACCCGAGACCCAAGACCAGACATCTGAGGACCCTGGGACGATGTGAGAGCCAGTGGTGGGACTCTGGAACTCCCGACTCTACGACCTTGTGAGGGCGAGTTCCAGAGCGTAGCCAGAGTAGAGTATCTAGGCTGTGTATCTAGGCTGTAACAGAGTATCAGGACTGTTGGAATGTTGTATTGTAATAAAGGAGTTACCTCTACAAGTGTCTCCGGAACCCGTTACATGTGTGTGCTGTGTGTGTGTGAGTGCTGTGTTTGTGAGTGCTGTGTGTGTGATTGCTGTGTGTGTGAGTGCTGTGTGTGTGTGTGAGTGTTGTGTGTGTGATAGTGCTGTGTGTGTGAGTGATGTGTGTGTGCTGTGTGTGTAGTGCGTAGTGCTGTGTGTGTGTATTGCTGTGTGTGTGAGTGCTGTGTGTGTGTATTGCTGTGTGTGTGTAGTGCTGTGTGTGAGTGTTGTGTGTGAGTGTGTGTAGTGCTGTGTGTGTGTGAGTGTTGTGTGTGTGTGTAGTGCTGTGTGTGTGTATTGCTGTGTGTGTGTATTGCTGTGTGTGTGTAGTGCTGTGTGTGTAGTGCTGTGTGTGTAGTGCTGTGTGTGTGTAGTGCTATGTGTATAGTGCTGTGTGTGTGTGTAGTGCTGTGTGTGAGTGCTGTATATGTGAGTGCTGTATGTGTGTGTGCTGTGTGTGTGTGTATGAGTGCCGTGTGTGAGTGAGAGTACTGTGTGTGTGAGTGAGTGCTGTGTGTGTGAGTGCGTGTGTGTGAGTGTATGTCAGTGTGTGTATGTGAGTGTTGTGTGTGCTGTGTGTGTGAGTGCTGTGTTAGTGAGTGCTGTGTGTGTGTGTGCTGTGTGTGTGTGTGCGCGAGTGCTGTGTGTGCGAGTGCTGTGTGTGCGAGTGCTGTGTGTGCGAGTGCTGTGTGTGCGATTGCTGTGTGTGTGAGTGCTGTGTGTGTGTGAGTGCTGTGTGTGTGTGAGTGCTGTGTGTGTGTGTAGTGCTGTGTGTGTGTGAGAGTGCTGTGTGTGCGAGTGCTGTGTGTGTAGTGCTGTGTGTGTAGTGCTGTGTGTGTAGTGCTGTGTGTGTAGTGCTGTGTGTGTGAGTGCTGTGTGTGTGTGAGTGCTGTGTGTGTGTGAGTGCTGTGTGTGTGTGAGTGCTGTGTGTGTGAGTGCTGTGTGTGTAGTGCTGTGTGTGTAGTGCTGTGTGTGTAGTGCTGTGTGTGTAGTGTGTGTGTGTAGTGTGTGTGTGTAGTGCTGTGTGTGTGTAGTGCTGTGTGTGTGAGTGCTGTGTGTGTAGTGCTGTGTGTGTAGTGCTGTGTGTGTAGTGCTGTGTGTGTAGTGCTGTGTGTATAGTGCTGTGTGTGTGTAGTGCTGTGTGTGTAGTGCTGTGTGTGTAGTGCTGTGTGTGTAGTGCTGTGTGTGTGTAGTGCTGTGTGTATAGTGCTGTGTGTGTAGTGCTGTGTGTGTAGTGCTGTGTGTATAGTGCTGTGTGTGTAGTGCTGTGTGTATAGTGCTGTGTGTGTAGTGTGTGTGAGTGCTGTGTGTGTGTGCTGTGTGTGTGCTGTGTGTGTGCTTTGTCAGTGTGTGTGCTGTGTGTGCGTGCTGTGTGTGTGTGCTGTGTCTGTGAGTGAGTGCTGTGAGTGAGTGCTGTGAGTGAGTGCTGTGAGTGAGTGCTGTGTGTGCTGTGTCAGTGTGTGTGCTGTGTGTGTGCTGTGAGTGAGTGCTGTGTCAGTGTGTGTGCTGTGAGTGAGTGCTGTGTGCGCCTGGTGTAGACGTTGCTGCGTTCCCCACTGCGCTACCTCCCTGCTCGTTTTACCTGCCCGACGCAGCGATCACGTGATGACACGGAGTGGTAGACACACAGAGATAGGCGAGAGAGACAACCTCACCTCCTCTCAGCTGTGATGCTGCTGCTGGGAAGGAGCAGCAGGGACGTGGGGTCACCTCCAACACTGGGCGATAGCTGCAGCAGCAGCGACTGGGCGACTCTGACCGCGCACTTGTTGTGGTCGGAAAGCTTCCCCTCACCTGGCCGTAGCCACCTGGAGGCGACGACGTCACCACCCACTCTAGAAGTGTCCAATCAGAGTCGGCTTGGGCTGTTCCCTCGCCGCACTACACACACGGAGTTGTCGAACAACACCTGGTGGGGGGTGGGACATTCTCGTGTGGGCTGCGCTGTGACCTGCCAAGCTTCAACATACAACTTGCGTTGACTTAGTCGTGTTTGTGTTGTGAGTGCTTTAGTGATGTGAATACTCTGTAGTGTAGGAGTTGGTACACCACCCTCACCACTCTCATCACTACCCTCACCACCCTCACCACCACCCTCATCAACACCACCCTCACCACTCTCACCACCCTCATCACCACCCTCACCCTCACCACTCTCATCACCACCACCCTCACCCTCACCACCCTCATCACCACCCTCACCACCCTCACCATCCTCACCCTCACCACCCTCATCACCACCACACTCATCACCACCACCCTCACCACTCTCATCACCACCACCCTCACCCTCACCAACCTCATCACCACCACCCTCACCACCCTAACCACCACCCTAACCACCACCCTCAACAGCCTCACCACCACCCTCATCCTCACCACTCTCATCACCACCACCCTCACCACCCTCATCACCACCACCCTCACCCTCACCACCCTAACTACCCTCACCACACTCATCACCACCACCCTCACCACTCTCATCACCACCACCCTCAACAGCCTCACCACCACCCTCATCCTCACCACTCTCATCACCACCACCCTCACCCTCACCACGCTCATCACCACCACCCTCACCACTCTCATCACCACCACCCTCACCCTCACCACCCTAACCACCCTCACCACACTCATCACCACCACCCTCACCACCCTCATCACCACCACCCTCACCACCACCACACTCATTACCACCACCCTCACCCTCACCACCCTAACCACCCTCACCACACTCATCACCACCACCCTCGCAAACTCTCATCACCACCACCCTCACCACCCTCACCACCCTAACTACCACCCTCATCACCACCACCCTCATCACCACCACCCTCAACAGCCTCACCACCACCCTCATCCTCACCACTCTCATCACCACCACCCTCAACTACCTCCCAGCAACAGCAGCCGCCATTCGCAAGTAGCGGTGACGTCACCAAGGCGCCTGTGCCAGGCTAGGTGCACTTTGAGGCTACCACGTGAAGTGTCGACGGCTCTCTGCTGACAGGTCACGGGACAGACCCAGCAGGTGCCATGGGTTGACGTGGTGGTGTGCGTGTGGGGTGGTGGTGGTGTGCGTGTGGGGTGGTGGTGGTGTGCGTGTGGGGTGGTGGTGGTGTGTGGGTGGTGGTGGTGTATGGGTGGTGGTGGTGTGCGTGTGGGGTGGTGGTGTGGTGTGGGTGGTGATGTGTGGGTGGTGGTGGTGTGTGGGTGGTGGTGTGTGGATGATGTGTGGGTGGGTGGTGATGTGTGGGTGGTGGAGGTGTGTGGGTGGTGGTGGTGTGTGGGTGGTGGTGGTTGGTGATGGTGTGTGGTTGGTATGTAGATTGTGGTGGTGTGTGTGGTTACCGGGGAACGGTGGATGTAGTGGTTAGCGCTACGCTGATAGACACAGAGACAACGCGTAGACAGAGTGATAGACACACAGAGACAACGCGTAGACAGAGTGATAGACACACACAGAGACAGACAGACAACCTCACCTCTCAGCTGTGATGGTGCTGCCGTGCCACTGGACGACTGTGAGCCAAGGTGTCACAGTCGGGTTTTCTACAATCGGGTTTAATTGTCTTTTTATATTAAACCCGATCATCTGAGATTGGGAGAAATCCGGTTGAATTGGTTCTAATTGCAGAACCGCACTTCGACAACGTCTCAACGATGGGCTTCATCCATTCCAAGCTGAGGAACTCACTGGCGGTGCCCACGATTGTGGAGGAGAAGCTTGTGTTCATCAAGACAAACCTGCCCGCCGCATTCTACGACTACCCCGTGCCCGACGGCCCCCCCGAGTACGATAGCAGCACCGACGAGGAAGCAGCCTAAGCCTATCAGAGTTTCGTATTCATTAAACCGGGTTTTAATTCCCCGAAATCGGGTTAAATTGTATTACAGTAAAGAAAAAACCCGATGCTTGCCGCTGGAAAAAATCGGGTTTTTCCACCCATGCTGTGAGCAGGCCACTCAGAGCGGGGGGTGGGGGTAGTGATGCGGGATGGGGGCGTGTTGATCCGCGAGTGGTGTGTGAGTGTAGTGTGTGTGGTGTGGTGTGTGTAGTGTGTGTTGTGAGTGTGTAGTGTGCGTGTGCTGTGTGTGTGGTTTGTGTGTGTAGTGTGTGAGTGTAGTGTGTGTGAGTGTAGTGTTGTGTGGTGTGTGTGTAGTGTGTGTTGTGAGTGTGTAGTGTGCGTGTGCTGTGTGTGTGTGGTGTGTGTAGTGTGTGTGAGTGTAGTGTGTGTGAGTGTAGTGTGTGTGAGTGTAGTGTGTAGTGTGTAGTGTGCTGTGTGTGTGTGGTGTGTGTGGTGTGTGTGTGTGGTGTGTGTGTGAGGTGTGTGTTGTGAGTGTGTAGTGTGCGTGTGCTGTGTGTGTGGTGTGTGTAGTGTGTGTGAGTGTAGTGTGAGTGTAGTGTGTGTGAGTGTAGTGTGTGTGAGTGTAGTGTTGTGTGGTGTGTGTGTGAGGTGTGTGTTGTGAGTGTGTAGTGTGCGTGTGCTGTGTGTGTGGTGTGTGTAGTGTGTGTGAGTGTAGTGTGAGTGTAGTGTGTGTGAGTGTAGTGTGTGTGAGTGTAGTGTTGTGTGGTGTGTGTGTGTGGTGTGTTGTGTAACAGCGCTATGAACCACCCGGCGACCCGAGTTCGATTCCCGCTCACGGCCAACACCGTCAGTGACGATTATCTGAACCGGTCCTGTGCCTCTCCTAGGTCGACTCAGCCTCAAATGAGTACTTGGTGCGGTGTGTAAACATCGCCACTGGGGAGACAAAGGCGGTCGGGCGTGGTGCTGGCCACCCACCCCCTCGTGTACCGTTCCGGCCTTCGTCGGTGCTCGCTAACAGCACTTGCCCCTACAGTCTGTTTAGGCTACACGGGGGAGCTTCGTCTACAAATAGCTCTGTGTGGGTGATGTGGTTCTTATCGCCGTTTCCTGCATGTTTCGGTCGCTCCGCCAAGCAGATTTCCTTTGTCGATAGCGCGACTCGAGACCCGCGGAGCTGTGCGAGTCCTGCGGGTAACAGCAACAAAAACGCGCGTTGCGGTGAAACTCCGCGGCAAAGGACGGATATGACTGAGCCGACCCCGCAGTGAGCGTGAGAGTTTGGGCCACACAGCCCCCAAGGCCCCCACCCGCTGGCAAGGGGCCGCGTGTCGTTCTACAACACGACACCGTGACACCTCTTGTATTAGCCATCGCTCTGATGGCGTTGTTGATGACCATCACTGCAGCGTGTGGAGTGTGCCATCAGTGTCGACATTAACCCCATGGTTCTTGTCGACACTGATGGCGTTGTTGATCGTCATCACTGCAGCTGGTACCGTTTGGTTTCTGAGCGCCCCGTTTCGTGGTGCGTCTCTCGAGACGTCGCACAACGCTGTGGAGGGGGGAGATGTGTTCTGGGTCTCATTCAGCAAGCCGCAGTGACCGGCGTGGTGAAGTATGGTCAAACTTCACCCCCCACGGCCACCCCCCACACCACACACAGAGGCGGTGGGGAAGCAGCAGGAGGGGGAGGGGGGAGGAGAAGGGGAGGAGGAGGGGAGGAGGAGGGGAGGAGAAGAGGAGGAGGGAGGATGGGGAGACGGGGAGGAGGAGGGAGAAAGCAGCAGGAGGGGGGGAGGAGAAGGGGAGGGGGGAGGAGGGGGAGAAGCAGGAGGGGGAGGGGCGAGTTGCAGGAGGAGGGGGGGTGGAGGAGGGGGAGGGGCGAGTTGCAGGAGGAGGGGGGGTGGAGGAGGGGGAGGGGCGAGTTGCAGGAGGAGGGGGGGGGTGGAGGGGGAGGGGCGAGTTGCAGGAGGAGGGGGGGGGTGGAGGAGGGGGAGGGGCGAGTTGCAGGAGGAGGGGGGGGTGGAGGAGGGGGAGGGGCGAGTTGCAGGGCTGCGAGTGGTGACGTCACGCGCCGCCTGTTCGCTGCAGGCAGCACGTAGGGGCTCAGCCGTGGTCTATCCGCTGCTGGATGAAGGCCCCCTCCAAGCCTTCGCCACCTCCCCCGGGCCCGCGATGCCACAACGCCTCCTCGCCGCTGCACGGGAGCGGAATTCACCGCTCCGTCTCCACAGTGAACTTCTCCCGGGAGCGTTCCCCTCATGTAGTACAAGCTGCACTACCCGGCTTCGCCCATGACTTGGATTCACCACACCCGGCCGCCTTTGTCTCCCCAGTGGCGATGTTCACACACAACACCAGTTACTCGTTTGAGGCTGAGTCGACCTAGGGGAGGCCCAGGACCGGTTAAAATAATCGTCACCGGTGGTGGCCGTGAGCGGGATTCGAACTCCGGGTCGCCGGGTTCGTAGCGCAGCGCGCTATCCACTACACTACAATGCGTTACGCTTCCACGTGCGCGGGTCACGTGACAGATGTGACGTCACAGCTCACTTGCCGTGCAAAAAATCTCTGCATTATTGAGCCCCCCCCCCCCAAAAAAAAACACAAAAGTGTATTTGTATAATGTTTGCATGGTGTACAGTCTGGAAAGTACCCACATGGCAAATTTGCAGTTTGTTGCATGTCGGGAAGTACGCTAAACATTTTGAACAGACACACATAATCACAACTTTGCCTTTTATATCTACGGAGATATTTTTTTCGGTGATTTGTTTACCATTCCCACACTTTACACTCCTACCGCGTGTGTGTGTATTGTGTTTGTTGATGTAACGTTCTGACCTGCCCCTACTGGATATCAGCGAAAAAAAGAGTTTTATAGCTCATCGGATTCCTCCTGCAGTATAAATAAACATGCTGATAAAGTACTCGCTACAGGCGCGTCGTACCGCCGTGCCCAGTAATCGATTACCATCTTCTTGGTTATTTCGGTAAAGTCACGTAGAAGGGAAATAATAAAAATGAAACATAATAAAATATAATTCTCACGACGTTTCGGCCACAACGCAAGCAGCCGTCCTCAGGTGAAGAACAGGTCTGTCGGAAAGACAGCGTCTGAATGAGACTGTCTTTCTGACAGACCTGGTCTTCACCTGAGGACGGCTGCTTGCGTTGTGGCCGAAACGTCGTGATTATTGTATTTTATTATGTTGTATTTTTATTATTATATTATTTCCCTTCTACGTGACTTTAACGAAAGAACCAAGAATATGAATCCCTGCAGTCATGAAAGCTTTACATCGAAATTTAACTGATTATCAATCAACCCAAAGTAATCCATTTACTTGCAGTGTGGGACCCCATTCATTGGGGCCACTACCGCAAGGCCGATTGGGCCGGGGTCAGAGCGGCTCTACCAACCTCGCAGAGGCGTGGGTGGCGGGGGAGTTCTCGTTCAAAACGCACCAATTATACACTTGTAATAAAAGACTCCGTTAGGCACTGCTGGTCTCCGTTGGTTTTTTATTCAAGTTCTTTCTCCGCACCCCGCTGGTCTCCTCCACGGACCAGCGTCGTCTCGCGCGTGCCCTGGACGCGCTCCCTCGTCAGCTCCTCCACTCGTCCTCGCACCCCGCTGGTCCTGACAGCGGACCAGCGTCTCTTCACGCGCGCCCCGCACGCGCTCTCCCGTCAGTCGCTCCGCTCCTCCCCGCTCCGCTGACCGACGGTGTGCCGAAGCCCCATCAGCCACGTGGCTGATGGCGCGGCGGCCACCCAACGTGGTCCCGATCCTTCACTCCAACAACTCCCCTGATCTCTTCCGGGCTCCCACTTATATCCTCTCCCCCACGTGACCCTGACTCCTCCCCTTCCGGATCGTCAGATCCGGCCTTCCCATCCTGCCCTGCTGGCTCCACCCCCATTCACCTCGCTTCCCATTGGAGCCGAGGTGAACGGAGGCCCCTCCCACACGCCCCCCATACCGGGCTCCGCCCCCCAATACCCCGGGCCGTGTGATTGGGCCAGAGCCCAGCAGCAACCCCCATTTATGCTCGCATTACATTGATGCAGCTTGAAAACATTACTAGGTTAGAAACGAGTTTTGCAATGCACGCACTTTTATTTGCCCTCAAAAGAAGAACATTGATTGTTTTGACCCCAGAATTAATTAAATTTGATGTTATAATAAAAGTGTTTTTTACCCATAATGAAACGGCTCTATGCCTTATAGACTTGATAACTAAATTTCCATATTCATGAATACGGGGTAAATCGTGTGGGTTGACAGCTATGGACTAACCCGGGGGCAGCACGGTCTAGAGAAGAGATGGAATGATGTGGTAGGAGGGGATATCGAGCTGAGTGCTGACTGGCGGCAAGTCACCTCCGTATTGCTCCTCTAACCCTGCTACCACAGTGCTTCTAGATTTGAAGTTTTCGTGACTCGAAGGATTCATACTTTTAGTTTTTTCGGTAAAGTCACGTAGGTAAAAAATAAATAAATGAAAACAACTAAATTAAATTACGACGTTTTGAGCGCAACACAAGTGGAAGTAGCTATGATAATGTGAGAGATTAGCATGATGTTAAAGTGATAAATTAGTTAACATAGCCACTTCCGTACCCAGTTACATGATAATTTCTCACATTAACATCACTAGCCCCGGCCACTTCTTTATGACTCTTGGGCTACACCCATTTCAAACCTTTTCAAATAGTCCGCCTCAGCAGCAGACCATGCTTTCCCACCTGATGACGGACGCTTGTGTTGCGCCCGAAACGTCGTGATTCATTGTATTTTCTACCCACGTGACTTTACCGAAAGAACCAAAGAGTATGGATTCCTGCAGTCACGAAAGCTTCAAATCAAGTCAGTAGATACCTCTGCTCCACCCCTCTCTTTCCCCCTGTCCCTCTCGCACAGCCCTTTCCCTCGCCCACTCACTCTGGAGCCCTTATAAGCAGCTACATCTGGAGGTTTGCCCTCTTTTCTTTCCACCTGAAGAAGACCGCTTGTGTTGCGATATAAACGTCGTTTAGAATTGAATTATTAGAATTTTTTCTATCTACGTGACTTTACCGAAAGAACCAAGATAGCTCTTCAACTTAACTAGATAATTCCCTCCAGTGTAAGTAAGGGTTGTTACGGCGAGAAAGGCGGACAGAAGCACAAGGGTGTCTGCACCCACACACGGGTGTCTACATCCACGTCCGCATCGGTTAACCCTGGGGGGCCATGGGGGCGCTGTGATCCCCCATAGCCCCACTCCTCGGAGAGGATTCCTATAAAAGGCGGGGAGCCAGAGGGCTCGAGGCCAGTGTGTTAGAAGCTTACCAGAGAAGACTGAAGACCGCCAGAATAGGCCCTGGAACTCCCCTGGCTCGCTGTCCTTCTCAGGGCCGAGCAGGGCAAGCCAGTGGCGCGGCCCCAAGAGCTCCAGGACCGCTGCTCTTGTAAGAGCACGGCCTGGTTAGCTGGGTGCCGGGATCCGTGCTAGACCAGGGCCGGATCAGATAGCCTCCCCTAGCACTCATAGCGGAGTACTGGGAATTGGACAGTCAGGGGATAGTGCTAGGGGTGTTTCCCATTGAGTACGGGTGAAGGGGCCGTTACCCCTTCAAGTGTTGTTACCGCCTTTTGGTTAAATAAAAGAGTGTGCCTCAACTACGTCGTCTGTCTCCCTGAGAACTCACTACACATGTTTAGATTACAGTAATCTCCCAGCCGCTTATTGGCGGCCGATTTTCCAAGTTTGCCCTCGAATATCGAGCTCAGGGCTTGGCAAACAGAATAACAAGAAGAGCCATTTCGTCGAATTCGGTAAAAAAAAAAACTAAATCTTTCGAGAACCGTAATGCACACGAGGGGCCGTCCATAAATGACGTCACGCACCTAGGGGGGGGGGGGGGTCAGACATTTGTGACGTCACATCAAAATGCGCAACTTTAAATAAATATAGACAACACGTTCTACTTAATTAAATAGACTTTCTAATAAATGTGTTATCCTACAACATCAAAGTGCAGCGCCACATTAAATACGCACTACAATGACAATCGTTTAAAGCGATTTGAAGCATGTTTTATTTTCAAAATGGAAATATGGTTGGGGGGGGCAGAGCTTTGTGACGTCATATTTGAGGAGGGGTCTGACTCTTTGTGACGTCGTGTGACGAGGGGGGGGGGGGTAAAAATCGTCCAAAATCGCGTGACGTCATTTATGGACGGCCCCTGAACACAATATGGTACTGATAGAATAACGTGGAACTATACTCTTTGTCATCGCTATTTTAAGAACAGCAGACGCACAGTGGCTTGGTATGCCACATCATTTTTGGCCTTTTAGGCGTTGACGGTTTCTTGAAAATATTTCTTTTAACTTCTGCAATTCCAGTGTCGGGAACCACAAAGCAGTCCGCAAAGAGCCGGAGGATGCATCACAAAGCGTTGGTTCACCGATTGCAAACCATCAGTCCCGCACCTCTTTAAATGTGGAATGATGCTTTGTGACGAGGATAATTTAGCTGGTACCTAGAGAGCGGGGAGGAGAGGGTGCAGGCGAAGCTTTTGTGTACAAAAAATACTTTAAAAAACATTTTTTTAACACGCTTTAATGAAATGTACCGTACTCGTAATAGAAGAACTCCACGACTCCAGGAAGTGGCCCCGAAGTTTGCCACAACGTAAGGGACTGTGGGCAATTACAGCCAACGTCAGTTTACCGTGGACAATTAGAGCCAAGCCGAAACATAAGATATACAAATGAATGTTTTAAAATATCTTTTTTTTGATAGAATATAGCATTGTCATCAGTATGACACAAGTATACCAAGTTTGCAGTCGATACCACATTGGGAAGTGGGTTAACACAACAACAGACAGAGTGAGTTAATACAAAAAAGTGTGTAATACCCGACGCGTGTTTGACATGTCTTAAATCAAAACTGTTTATTTATTTTGATTTAAAGCTTTCGTGACTGCAGGGATTCATCTTCTTGGTTCTTTCAGTAAAGTCACGTAGAATGGAAATAATAAAATAATACAAATTAAACATTTTATTGTTTTATTTTTATTATTTCCATTCTACGTGCCTTGAAAGCCTAAAGTCTTAGCGTCAATAACTACGCAGACAAGATAAGCTGACGGCAGTCAAACAAAGCACGATACCACAGACTGGCGAGCGGGGTTGTGGTTTGCGGGCAGAAATGGGGTGCGGGGGCGTTGCGAGCGCGGATTGGTCGCGGACGGTGCGGTGGGCGGAGCTTGCCTCGTGCACCGGCCAATGGGGGTGAAGATGCGAACAGTGACGTTTTGCATCGCCCAACTCGTCACGTGATTCGCCGGCTGTTGCAGGGCGCGTGCTGCTGCCCCGGAACCATCGTCACTCGTCAGGACGCACGCGTCGAGGCGGCCGCAGGCTTCGTGGGGAGCAGAGGTCGCAAACGGGTTTTGATTCCTTACCCGTACCCGGCCGCACCAGGGTCGCAAATGGGTACCCGTACCCGGCCGGGTACCCGTTCCCTACCCATACCCTACCCGAAATGAGTGACAAACGGTTACTCACCAGTGACTCACGGCCTACCCGTACCCAGCCGCACCAGGGTCGCAAATGGGTACCCGTACCTGGCCGGGTACGGGTAGCCGGGTATCGGGTAGGGTACGGGTATCGGGTACCCGGTTGCGACCTCTGGTGGGGAGTGTTAGCTGCTGCTGCTGAGCAGACGTGGGAGGGGAACAATTCACTCGAGACTGCAGGGGTGGGGAACGTCTGGCGC
The DNA here is from genome assembly GCF_964198595.1 of Lampetra fluviatilis. Classification (NCBI taxonomy): domain Eukaryota; kingdom Metazoa; phylum Chordata; class Hyperoartia; order Petromyzontiformes; family Petromyzontidae; genus Lampetra; species Lampetra fluviatilis. The sequence goes on along the minus strand of NC_136347.1, from coordinate 2,291,883 downwards.
GAAATCATTTCAGAATGCCGCATCACAATTCCAGTAGGACCTTTGAGTGCCGTTGATGCCTTTAATGGATGTTCTTTCATCAAGCAAACACTCTTCCGAAAACAACTTTATACAGTGCTCTTTTTTGTGGCGCCATTTCGTATGCCTCAGCTAAACAAAGTGAATACATCTTGGTTCTTTCGGTAAAGTCACGTAGAAGATAATAATAAAATAATAAAAATAAAGTACAATAAAAAAATGTATTAGGGAAATAAAATAATATGAAAATGAACCATCTTGAATTAATTATTTTATTATGTTTTATTTTTATTATTTCCCTTCTACGTGACTTTACCGAAAGAACCAAGAAGATGAATCCCTGCAGTCACGAAAGCTTTAAATAGAAATTTAAAGTGAATAAAGTGCACTTTATTGGAAATAATGAGTAAAAATGTAGGAAAGAGGTGATCACAGAGATAGATATATATCCTCTTGGCATTGAGATGATCATCAATAGTACTGCACGAGTTATCTATGCTAGGCGCTTATTTTATATATATGTATACGTGTAAAATGTTAGTTCATGCCCGAAAATACATTTAAACAAGGTTGTACTTCACTTGTCAAAAAATCACGATCACTGAAGAATAAATTCGCCCCATGAGAAATTGTCGCCTATTCCTATATCCCGTCCACACTATGCTTTGCCGTGACAACCACGAATTAAATGTGTTGCATTGCACGGTGGGTCGGAACCGTTACTCGTTAGAAGATGTGGTAACCGCAATAATACACTGCGAAAACATACGCACAGGAGAAATGTTTCCATAAGGCAACACTTACAGCAAAAACAACTGACGGATTGCCCTGCAAGGTTTTGGCGTCAAATATCTTATGTAATATCTGAATCGGCTGCAGATGAAATTAATGGACAAACATGTCCAGGAATTGCTTGCTGGTGAATATGATGTGCCATGAATATTGTTGTCGCTTTTATTCACGTGGGAACAGGTTAAAATCTCTCCAGCCCCCAGTACTGTACTGAAGAAGCGTGACTCAATGTATCACTCGGCCTTAAGATTTGCATTGAACTGCCCATACAGGACTCACCACTGCTATCTCTACATTGGGTCAAACTTAACATCTCTTAATGATCGACGGCTTGTGCATCAGATCTTATTTATTCACGATGTACTTACAATGAAATCCGCAGAATACCTGCTGGATCTCCTCTCTGTTTCGAAGAAAAAATGTGACCTAAGGTCTTCGCTCATTTACCAGCTTCACATTCCCTATTGCCGTACAAATACTGGAGGAAGGGCCTTTGCTTTTGATGCCCCCGGGGTCTGGAATGCTATTGCCAATAAACTGCAACTTGCATCACTACCTGTGAGATCTTCACTCAAAACTGCTCTAGAGGAGTTGTACACACCTAGCTGCCATTGCTATTCAGTGGCTTGAAATCAAATGTACCATTCTGGATGACCTCTGCAAAGTATGATCTTGAGTTTTGATTATAGTGTGCTGATCTTTAAAGGTGCATTGAAAATGTTTGATACTCCTACTGATGCTCCTGCTGTTATGGAGTGACTCATGCTGCCAGCTATGGCTGCAAAGTTTGGTAGTACATGTTATGTATATCGTTTATTGTTAAATTTGAATCACAGTTCATATGATCACTGTTACATTGTTTTTATAGCTTTATTTTGGTGATTTCGAAAACGTTTTGGTTTAGCCATGTTTTTAGGATTTTTCGGTAAAGTCACGTAGGTAAAAAATTTAAATTAATAAAAGTAAATTAAAAATAAAATAAAAATCACGACGTTTCGGAGGCAACACAAGCTTCCGTCTTCAGGTGGAACCGTAACAGCACTTTACTTTTATTAATTTTAATTTTTTACCTACGTGACTTTATCGAAACAAACTTAAAAATATGAATCCTTGCAGTCACGAAAGCTTTAAATCTAGAATTAGCCATATTTGTTTGTTGTACTACAGAGTTAGACTGATAACGTTAATCTAAATTGTCTTATGGTTGTTATTGTTTGACTTGCATCCCACTGGGATTTTTGCACACAGCGTTGATATACGGTGCTTTTTCTGGAAGATTTTGCTGTTTTTTCCTGGATTTTTCTGTTTGCGCGTGTCCACTTTAAAATGTTTCTTGTTCATGTTTGTGTTTGTTGCGGTTGCATCCGATTCAAGAGCCGAATGGCTCACAGGGCTATACCTAATAAATGAACTGAAGCGATCTAACCCAAACCGCCTGCGTGATGAATCACTGAAACTCATCACGCAACTGCACTGCCCCCTGGCGGTCATATCACGCTACTGCATAAATCCACATCGACCAAAACCCCAGCGGATTCGTCTATTTTACGTTCGTCTATCCCCTCCACATCAAAAACACAAAAATAAAATGCAGCCACAAAAATCTTCCTGTGAGTGCACAATTTCAGCAGCACCATTGGTGGTTCCAAAGCCAGCAAAAACATTCTGGACCGGTTTCGACATTCAGCGTCTCATCAGCAGTCAGGATCGCTGGAGAATGTAAAACACGGCGCTCGATGTGACAAAGATCAACGATGAAGGTGCAGCCCCTGCAACGGCTCGCTCACGCCACTGCAGGCGGAAGAGCCTCCACTAGAGGGCGCTCTGCACAGCCCCTCTAGCCAGGGGCAGAGGGCTTGGGGTGCCGTGGTGGCTCGGAGATGTTAACTACCTCGCCTAGTATACAGGAGGTCGTGGGTTCGATCCCGACCCGGACGCCTGCTGCTGTGTATTTTGAGTTTGCGGTGCCTCCCTCCCCATGGTCGTGTGAATTTTTCTCCGGGTTCACTGGTTTCCCCCCTCCACATCTAGAAACACGCCTTGAGAGGGCTGCTATAAATGTCCTCATGGTGATCAGTTTGTATGATCTCCCCCTGTTCTACAGAGTGAGTGGAGTTTGTATAATTCCCCTCTGTTCTACAGAGTGAGTGGAATTTGTACAATTCCCCTCTGTTCTGCAGAGTGAGTGGAGTTTGTATAATTTCCCCATGTTTTACAGTGTAATTGAGTCTGGGATTTTTGCACACAGCGTTGGTGTACGGTGTTTTTTCTGCAATATTTTGCTGTCTTTTCTTGGATTTTCTGTTTGCACTTAGTCACATATTCACTTTAAGATGTTTTTTTGTTCATGTTTTTGTTTTTTGTTTGTTGCGGTTGCACCCGATTCAAGAGCTGAATGGCTCACAGGGCTATACCTAATAAATGAACTTGAACTTGAGTCGAGTCTATATCATCTCATCTACAAAATGAGTGAGTGGAGTTTGCGTGTTCTCCTCCTGTTCTACAGAGTGAGTGGAGTTTAATGCTCTCCCCCTGTCCTGCATGGATTTACTCTGGGTTCCCTGGTTTTATCGCCCCGTGCCACACACACACACATATATCATGTAACTGGTATCTGCGAAACAGTCCCAATGCTGCAATATTGCCTGCACATGACTCAATTGGGTTCACACACAGCAGCAGAAACAACATCACCCCGCTGATGTTACATTCCTGCAGCCCGTGTCTGTAAAACACAACCCGTGATGGTTGCCTTTGACGATAAGAATGCCGTAGCTTGTGGTCACCCTTTTTGCCGATATCAAGATGATGAAAAATAATTGGCTTTCAGCCCCTTTTGGTAATAATACGGCTGACTGTCCAAACCGCAAATAGACACAGCTACTGCAAGGTGTCATCGAGTCTGCATTAGCCACACACCACGCTTGTGATACAAACATGCAAAAGAACGCGCTTTGATAACAACGCTACGGAACTGATTGGCCTAGACCAGAGCTCCGTCCGTCTTTATCGTCTTGTCTCCACCATCAATCAGCGTTAGATCAGAGAACGACGCCAAAAGATGAACTGTACGTATGTTGCCTTCCTTTCTCACCCTACGCAAGTTGACTGCGCTAAACAGCACAAGGGCAATGCAGATATATAGATATATATGATGAGTTAATGAGTTAATGATGACGTCACCCTGCTGCTGCTCTATATAAGAACGGGAGACACCGCAGAGCCTCACCATTCTGGCGAATTTCCCGATGATGCTGGATGCAATTACCAGCGAAACGTCGTACTACTCAAATTGTAAATGTTGTGGTTTCACGCTTCAACACACCGGTGGGCTAAAGCAGTGAACTATTTGTCTTTTGTCAACGTGACACTTTTTTACTGATTGGCCGTGTCGGGTGGTGGAGGGTTACGGCACATTTATAAATAACGCGATCTAAACCCAAAAACGTTGATTATGAATATATATTTAAGCATGAATGGCTCGGCTTGAGCAGCCAACGTATTGATGGCGCCACGATGGCTAGGAGATGTTAACTACTTCGCCTGGCGTACAGAAGGTCGTGGGTTCGATCCCGATCCTAACGCCTGCTGCGTATTTAAAGTAATGCGTGTTCTCCCCGTGGTCGCGTAGATTTTTCTCCGGGTTCTCCGGTTTTTCAGTCCACATTTAGAATCAACATCACGCGTTTACAGTTACACGGCTGTCATACATATCATCATACATGATGATAAACCACTTCGTTGAGGTATGAAAACCAGGTCGCTTCTAAAGAGAGCGAGGGGCAGCTATATCACTCAGTGGGGGCTTACCTGGTCAAATAATAACAAAAAAGAGTTTCTAGTTTCACTGCAACTCATCGCACGCATCCGCGGTGCCATCTTGTGGTCGAGCGACGCCACCGCTTCCATTTGTCCGAGGCTCCGATAAATGTCCACGTTTCAGTTGCATATATTAGGTATAACCATGTGAGCATGCGGCTCTTGACTCGGGTCCAACCGCAACAAAACAATAACATGAACAAGAAAACATCTTAAAGTGACGACGCACAATCGAAAAAATCCTGGAAAAAACAGCAAAGTCTTCCAGAAAAAAACACCGCGTTTCAACGCTGTGTGCAAAAACTGCCAGTGGGAGGCAAGTCAATTGCTAAGCCACTTCGTTGAGCTCTCACTTGTGATAGCCAGGTTGCTTCTGATGAAAAGCTGCTATATAGCGCAGTGGGGCCTCACCTGGAAAAATAAAACATAGTTTAGTTTAATTCTTGATTTGAAGCTTTCGTGACTGCAATGATTCATATTCTCAGGTTTTTTCGGTAAAGTCACGTAGGTAAAAACATTAAAATTAATGAAAGTAAAATAAAACAAAACAAAAATAAAATTCACGACGTTTCGGAGGCAACACAAGTCTCCGTCATCAGGTGGGACCGTCACAGCCGAATTGATGCAGCTAATTCGGCTGTGACGGTCCCACCTGATGACGGAGACTTGTGTTGCCTCCGAAACGTCGTGAATTTTATTTTTGTTTTGTTTTATTTTACTTTCATTAATTTTAATGTTTTTACCTACGTGACTTTACCGAAAAAACCTGAGAATATCGTTTAGTTTAGATTCCCATCGTCTTGATACCGGCAAAAACGGGTCCCACAGAGATATCAGACAACAACTTAACACCCGCGATTGTGCATCACCTGCGCAATTTGCACTGCCACCTACCTAACGGTGGCCTTCGTTGAACGGCTCATAGTTCACAAAGGTCTTTGTTGCTTTGCCAGTTTTACCACGGGCACGATTGTGTGTGGTTAATGCAGACCCACCACCACCACCACCTCCACGCCATGGCGCCTTGTCAGCGATAATATCATTATCGCTGCCTAATTGTGTTTGAAGATTCATCAATATCTGTTGTATTTTACTGCCGGGAAGGGTAAAGCCGATTCTTTTTTTTTCCGTCATCTTGAATTAATGCCTAATAGTAAATAAATAATCGTCATTTAATTGGTGGGCGCAGCGGTAGCGAGATGTTAACTACATCGCCTGGTGTGCAGGAGGTCGTGGGTTCCATCGCGACCCTGACGATGCCTGCTGCTGCTGTAGATTTGGAGTCTGCGTCTCTTTCCCCGTGGTGAGATGTTAACTACATCGCCTGGTGTGCAGGAGGTCGTGGGTTCCATCGCGACCCTTACGATGCCTGCTGCTGTTGTAGATTTGGAGTCTGCGTCTCTCTCTGTCTCTTGTGGAGGCTGCTCGCCTCTGTCTCCATCGTCCCCTCCGTATCATTACCCCCTTGCTGTCTGGTGGGGTCCGGACTTTCGTCCCCCATCTGCTCCCTATCCTGTACCCCCGTGAGTGCTGCGGATCGTGTGTGCATGCTCCCCCTGCGCTGATGTTGGCCGCGGAGCGCAAGTTCCGCGGCCAACACGGGGTGGGGGGTCAGGGGCCCACCACCGCGCCGCACTTACTCAAGCAACGAGCACACGCACGATCGCACAAAGCTAACAGCTTCAATGCGCACAGCGATTTCGCACACGCGAGCGGGGCACACGCCGACACCACGACTCGTCCCCTCCCGCACCCGCACGTGTACGTCAACACAAGTATCGTACAAGGACAATTCTCCTCTCACACGGCTGCGTAGGCACGCAAACACACAAAAGCGCTCTCCCTCCTCCTCCTCTCGCTCCCCCCAACCGTGCGATCACAGCGCGCTCCGGCGCCGCGGCTCGCGGGTTCACCGTGTGCGGCTTGCGGGTTTTACCGTGCGCGGCTTGCACACACGCGAGCGACGCCCACGCTCGAGCGAGAGCACGTACAACCCCCCTCTTGCGCGGCCGCGCGTTTATACAAATACACTGTGCGCTCCCCGGGCGTCAACACACACACCTCCGTACTCGCACAATCGTACAGAGACCACGGCCTTTACGCATACAACGACCACACACCCGCGAATGCAGCGCACGCTAATACCACGTGCAAAAATACCCAACAACACGGTTTTGTTACTACGCTCGAGATTTTATTAGCGCTTGTTAACCAACCGAGCCACCTGGGTGTGTGTGCGGGCCAGCAAGGCGCTTCTAACCCACACTCTGGTGGCGTGCAGCCCTATTCTATGCTGCGCTCTCTGCTAAACCGCTTTCCTCTCGTCCTTACCCCGAACTAACCCTTCTCCCACGGATCCTACTCTCCGCTCTGAGGTGTTGTAAGGCGCGTAATACGATACCGTCTGTAGTCCTTGGTGGCCTTGCAGCGCTCAGATCGTCCTGCAGACAATCTAGCGGCTCGCCCGATGACTCCTTCGTCGCCGACTCCGTGTCAAAACTCCAGAAGAAGAGAGCTCCCTACTGCCCCTGCGTTTTCTTTTAAACTATTCACATCAAAGGCTAGGCGCCATATTCTCAGGTTTTTTCGGTAAAGTCACGCAGGTAAAACATTAAAAGTAATGAAAATAAAATAAAACAAAACAAAAATAAAAATAAAATTCACGACGTTTCGGAGGCAACACAAGTCTCCGTCATCAGGTGGGACCGTCACAGCCAGATTAGCTGCATCAAGTAAAGCAATGATTCAAGATGTAATCCCTTATAAGCAAGTTGAAGGGGGGAGGAGAGGGGGGGGGGAGTTCATCAGAATGTGGTAGCCCATTCATTGGCTACCACATTCTGATGAACTCCCCCCCCCCTCTCCTCCCCCCTTCAACTTGCTTATAAGGGATTACATCTTGAATCATTGCTTCACTTGATGCAGCTAATCTGGCTGTGACGGTCCCACCTGATGACGGAGACTTGTGTTGCCTCCGAAACGTCGTGAATTTTATTTTTATTTTTGTTTTGTTTTATTTTATTTTCATTACTTTTAATGTTTTACCTACGTGACTTTACCGAAAAAACCTGAGAATATGAATCATTGCAGTCACGAAAGCTTCAAATCTAGGCTAGGCGCCCCCGTCCCGACCGCCTTGGTCTCTCGACCAATCCTGAGCCTAGGATTTCCCGCTCTTTTGCGATCCCGCCGGCCTTTGACCTTTCGACCAATCAGTCGCCCCGGGTCCTGATCCCAGCTATCTGCCCTGCTGACCCGTGTTTGTGTTTGTATGCGTTTCTAACTGCGGGGCTCTCTGAGCTCGCCGTGGTCGTGCGATCTCAAATCCGCCCACGGCGCCGCAGTGTTACTTGGCCTGGGAAGGGTCCTGTCCAATTCCCTGGCCCTGAGAAACCGTGGGGTAACCCCCCGAGGGGGCCCTCGGGTGAAAACTCAGGGTAGGTGACCGGACCACGAGGCCCTACGTGGGTGCGGGTGCGTGCTTATGTGGGGGGGGGGTGATGGGGGGCAGTGCGGTGGTGGAAGCCGGGCGGCTCCCTGGCTCGGCAGAGCGGCCCTGTCGCTGTGGCACTACACTCTCTCTCTCTCTCCGTGGTCCCGTGGATTTTCCTCCGGGTCCTCCTCGGGACTTCCAGTCCACATTTAGAATCGGCGTCAGGCGTTCGAAATACTTATTTGGATGCTGCTATAAATGTCCACGTGGTGATGATGATATCAGCCACTTCGGTGAGCAGCTATAATTTGTGATTGCCAGGTCAGAACTTCTGAGAAAGCGCTACGACTACATCGCAGCTCAGTCGTGGGGCTGTACACATGGTGACATAAAAAAATAGTTGAGTTTTATCCTGCGGTGTGGACCTGGCAAACAAGAACCTCGTTCATTAGACCTCCTTTGCCAGTTCCAAAGGATAATAATAATAATAATAGGGTTTTCCCCCTTTTTTCTGGCAACAAAACTGAAACCTTTTTAAAAGGAATCATGTCTGCATTAACCATTAACCACAATATTTGTGGTCAAAAGACTACAAAATAACCTAGCACGCGTCGTCATTGCCCACACTCATCCCCGTCTCGACTCACTAGCTTGTCTCCGTGCTCTCAACTGGCTCCCCATCGCCAGTAGGGTCACACACAAGACCGCCTGCCTCTGCCACAATGCCTTCATATCCGCCTGCCCGCCGTACCTTTCTTCATTATTGACATCTTGCAGCTCAGCACACGGCAGATGCCTGCGCAGCGCGACTCACGACCTCCTCTTGATACCAAGATCCAGGATGGCCATGTCTGTCGAGAAGACAGAGTCTGTCGAGAAGACAGAGTCAGACTCTGAAGACAGAGTCAGACTCTGTCTTCACCTGAGGACGGCTGCTTGCGTTGTGGCCGAAACGTCGTGAGAATTATTTTATAATGATTTATTTTTATTATTTTATTATTTCCATTCTACGTGACTTTACCGAAAGAACCAAGAAGATATTTGAATTGTTTTATTTATACAGAGGGTCCCTCACGCATGGCGCTGGACGCAGCCTACGAAGCCGTGACAGAACGGAATGATTTAGTTGACAGGAGGACAATCGATGCAGGGATTGAGGAATGAGTGACAGCGATTAGAATGGTACTCATAGGGGATCACGAAAATATCGGGTTTTCATTTTTGAAATATAGAAAATACAAAAAAACTTGTCAGTCGAGAATATTCCTCACGATTATATGAATTCCGTAGCCACCGTTTGTTATTTATTAATTTCCTACAATAGAGATGTTGGGTTAGATAGTAAATATTAAAGTCGCTAAACCCGCCACCACCACCACCCGACACAGCCAATTAAGTAATGTTTGTCACGGAAACAAAACGTGTACAATAATTCACTAGTACAGCACTAACCGGTTGTGTGTTGGAGAGCCAAACCCACCACGACATTGGCAATTCGAGTATGAAATGGATCACATTGGTCGTGAAGGCCTACATGTTAAATATATTCATTTATTTTAAAACTCTTGCAAGCGATTTGCTGCAAAGTGTGTACAGGGACTCCTCGACTTAGGAGTTCGGTTCCAGGGGTCTGTTCGTAAGTCCATTTGTTCGTAAGCGGAACTTGACTAAACATGGGGAATAGCTTTACAAGTTGTACAATCTCTTGCAGATGTAGATGCCACTGGTTCTTCACGTTCTGCAGATGCAGATGCCACTGATTCTTCACGTTCTGCAGATGTAGATGCCACTGATTCTTCACGTTCTGCAGATGTAGATGCAACTGGTTCTTTATGTTCTACAGATGTAGATGCCACTGATTCTTCACGTTCTGCAGATGTAGATGCCACTGGTTCTTCATGTTCTACAGATGTAGATGCCACTGGTTCTTCATGTTCTACAGATGTAGATGCCACTGGCTCTTCATATTCAGTAGATGCCACTGGTTTTTCGTGTTCTACAGATTTAGATGCCACTGGTTCTTCATATTCTGTAGATGCCACTGGTTCTTCATGTTCTGTAGATGTAGATGCCACTGGTTCTTCATATTCTATAGATGTAGGTGCCACTGGTTCTTCATATTTTGTAGATGCCACTGGTTCTTCGTGTTCTACAGATGTAGATGCCACTGGTTTTTCATGTTCTACAGATGTAGATGCCACTGGTTCTTCATATTCTGTAGATGCCACTGGTTCTTCGTGTTCTGTAGATGTAGATGCCACTGGTTCTTCATGTTCTGTAGATGCAACTGGTTCTTCGTGTTCTACAGATGTAGATGCAACTCGTATTTCGTGTTCTACAGATGTAGATGCAACTGGTATTTCGTGTTCTGTAGATGCTAATTCCCTTTGGTGCTCGAGTTTCCTCTCTCCTCTCTTGAAAACTCACCAGGAGATGTCTGCTCGCTTCTTCTCTTCATTAGTGAAGTTGTAACAGGCAACGGCGTCGTGAACAGCCACAACTGGACACACGGGCACGGTATAAGAATAGGTTTCACCCTCTCTGGCAATAAGACAGGAGGTGTTATGGTGTTCAAACATCAAAGGGGGCGTCCATAAATGACGTTACGCACCCGGGGGGGGGGGGGTGGGTCAGACATTTGTGACGAGGTGTGACGAGGGGGAGGGAGTTTGAGAAATGTGACGTCACATCAAAATGCGCAACTTTAAATAAATATATACAACACGTTCTACTTAATTAAATAGACTTTTTAATAAATGTTTTCTCCTACAACATCAGAGTGCAGCGCTGCATTAAATACGCACTACAATGACAATAGTTTAAAGCGATTTGAAGCATGTTTTATTTTTTTTTGGGGGGGGGGGCAGAGCTTTGTGACGTCATATTTGAGGGGGGGGGGTCTGACTTTTTGTGACGCCGTGTGACGATGGGGGGGGGGGGTGTAAAAATCGTCCAAAATCGCGTGACGTCATTTATGAACGGCCCCAAATAGAAACATGTTGCAAGGAATCATGTCAACATAACCACACGTACTTGTGGTGAACATGCAAACCAACAAAACACATCCTCCGGTAATCCATCCCTCGTCTTTGAAACAAATCTATCCCTCGTCTTTGAAACGAATTGTTCTACTTAATTTGGATTGTTCTACACCAGAGGCGGCCATCTTTAGAGCCCAGTCACACGGGGCCAGGTTGGGTTGGTATCTTTGAGCGTTCGTAAGTCAAATGCTCGTAAGTGTTGGCGCAGTAGGTGTTGCTCCCCCCCCCCCACTGCGCCTCGCCTGCGATGACGCGGCGGAGGGTTGTTTCCCTGCGGGGCAATCGACGACAAAGTCCAGAGTGGCCGCTTTGTACCTGGAGACGGCGGCGGCTTCCGCGTGCTTCTCAGAGGCAGTAGCAGCCTGAGCCGGCTCAGCTGCGTGAGGTATTGGGGGAGGGGGGAGGGAGGGAGGCGGATCGAGTGGACGAGAGGGACTCACAGAGAGACTCACACACAGAGACTCACACAGAGAGAGAGGTGAGCGAGAGAGGTGAGTGGTGAGTAAGAGGGGTGAGTGACAGTTGAGTGAGAGGGGTGAGTGATGGGTGAGTGGGAGGTGAGTGATGGGTGAGTGAAATGTAAATGAGTAATAGGTGAGTGAGAGGGGTGAGTGAAGGGTGAGTGAAGGATGAATGATAGGGGTGAGTGATGGTTGTGTGAGTGATGGTTGTGTGAGTGATGGTTGTGTGAGTGAGAGGGGTGAGTGATGGGTGAGTGAGAGGTGAGTGAGTGGGAGGGGTGAGTGATGGGTGAGTGAGTGATAGGTGAGTGATGGGTGAGTGGGAGGGGTGAGTGAGAGGGGTGAGTGATAGGGGTGAGTAATGGTTGTGTGAGTGAGAGGGGTGAGTGATAGGGGTGAGTGATGGTTGTGTGAATGAGAGGGGTGAGAGGGGTGAGTGATGAGTGAGTGAGTGAAGGGTGAGTGAAAGGTAAATGAGTAATAGGTGAGTGAGAGGGGTGAGTGAGACGAGTGAGTGATGTGTGAGTGAGAGGGGTGAGTGAAGGGTGAGTGAAGGGTGAGTGATGGGTGAGTGATGGGTGAGTGATGGGTGAGTAAATGAGTGAGAGGGGTGAGTGAAGGGTGAGTGAGTGGTGAGTAAATGAGTGAGTGGTGAGTGAGCAGTGCTCACCCAGTGCGTCGTGTGTCTGTGACCGTCAGGGGGAGCGACTTCGGCTCAGCGCGACTCAGATCGGAACTCGCAGAGAGCCGCGAGTCCTGGCAGGCAGCGACTCGCAATGGGCTCCTCCACCCAGCAAGGCACGGCGATCCTCCTGGGTGAGTCGACTGTGATGCCTGGTGGTGGCGGTGGTGGTGGTGGCGAAGGTGGTGGTGCTGATGGACGTGGTGGTGGCGGAGGTGGTGGTGGTCGTGGCGGTGGTGGCGGTGGTGGTGGTGGCCGTGGTGGTGGAGGTGGTGGACGTGGTGGTGGTGGCGGCAGTGGTGGTGGACGTGGTGGTAGTGGTGGTGCAGGTGGTGGTGGAGGTGGTGGCGGTGGTGGTGGACGTGGTGGTGGAGGTGGTGGACGTGGTGGCGGAGATAGTGGTGGTGGAGGTGGTGGTGGGGGTGCAGGTGGTGGTGGTAGCGGTGGTGGTGATATTGCACTGTGTTTGAGTTGTACGCCTTCTGGTGTCATCTGGCCCTACACCAATGGGGGCTAGGCTCTAAAGAAAGCCGTCTCGGGTGTGGGCCAATCAACTTCAAGGACAGTGCATATTATCATCCTTATCAGAGTTGCTTCTTTTTGTTTGCTTTTTTGACTACTTGTGTTGTGGTCATTGCAAACATGATGCCTTGAATAAAGGTGTCAGTTTTGTACCAGTTAAAAGGGTAAAAACCTACTATTATATTTTGCCACTGGTAAAAGAGATCTCATAGTGTGGTGGAGGTGGTGGTGGTGGCGGAGGTGGTGGTGGTGGTGGAGGTGGTGGTGGGGGTGCAGGTGGTGGTGGTAGCGGTGGTGGTGGCGGAGGTGGTGGCGGAGGTGGTGGTGGTGGTGGAGGTGGTGGTGGTCGTGGCGGTGGTGGCGGTGGTGGTGGTGGCCGTGGTGGTGGAGGTGGTGGACGTGGTGGTGGTGGCGGCAGTGGTGGTGGACGTGGTGGTAGTGGTGGTGCAGGTGGTGGTGGAGGTGGTGGCGGTGGTGGTGGACGTGGTGGTGGAGGTGGTGGACGTGGTGGCGGAGATAGTGGTGGTGGAGGTGGTGGTGGGGGTGCAGGTGGTGGTGGTAGCGGTGGTGGTGGTGGAGGTGGTGGTGGTGGCGGAGGTGGTGGTGGTGGTGGAGGTGGTGGTGGGGGTGCAGGTGGTGGTGGTAGCGGTGGTGGTGGCGGAGGTGGTGGCGGAGGTGGTGGTGGTGGTGGAGGTGGTGGTGGGGGTGCAGGTGGTGGTGGTAGCGGTGGTGGTGGCGGAGGTGGTGGTGGTGGCGGAGGTGGTGGATGTGGTGAACGTAGTGGTGGTGCAGGTGGTGGTGGAGGTGGTGGCGGAGGTGGTGGATGTGGTGGACGTGGTGGTGGTAGTGGTGGTGCAGGTGGTGGTGGTGGCGGAGGCGGTGGTGGACGTGGTGGTGGTGGCCGAGGTGGTGGACGTGATGGTCGATGTGGTGGTAGTGAAGCTGTTGGTGGTGGTGGAGGTGGTGGCAGAGGTGGTGGTGCAGGTGGTGGTGCAGGTGGTGGTAGACGTGGTGGTCGACGTGGTGGAATTGAAGCTGTTTGTGGTGGTGGTGGAGATGGTTGTGACAGCAGAGGTCTCGCTCCAAATCAGTCGGGCGACATCATAATTCCATCAGTGGTGGACGTGGTCTGTCGCTCCACACGAAGCTTCGGGTTTTCTCGGCCCCAGTCACGCCCTTCCTGCTCTATGCTTGCGAAACGTGGACCCCTCGAATGGAACTTCTGCGGAGGTTAGAAACATTCAGGCTGGCCCTGCCTACGATCCATCCTGGGTTTAACCAGCAGGCTGGATTGTGTGAGGAGCTCACAATCCTCGAAAGATCTGAACGCAGTCCCATCAGAGAGCTCTTCCGGCATGCGAGGCTGCTGCATTGGCTGGGTCGTGTAGCCCACATGCCCAAGCCACCGCATGTCGAGGCAGCTTCTGTTTGGCCGGATCGAGGGGGCTAAACAGGCACGACACGGGCTAGAGAAGAGATGGAGCTGATGCGGTACGGGAGGACGTGGAGCTGAGTGGACTTGTCGATGACTGGTACCAGCGGTGTCAAGATCGGCCTCTGTGGAGGAGGCTCGTGAAGGACGCTACTGGGCAGTTGGAGGCAGTCGCCCTCCAGCAACAACGGAGGGCGGAGGAGCGACGCTCACAACAACGAGCGGAGCGCTGGGCGAATAAAACGCAGTCAGTGGGCGCGTAAGGGGGTACAGGTGGTGAATCGGCCATTCATCTCAGGCAGTCAACCCATGGCATCTGGGTCTGCCCCGTGACCTCCTGTCAGCGAGCCTTTGACACGTCACGTGACCTCAAGGTGCACCTAGCCTGGCACAAGCCCCGTAGTAATATCACCTCTTCGTGGTGAACGGCGATTCTTGTTGGGTGAGTGTTTGGAGTCTGTATGATCTCTCCCTGTTCTACAGAGTGAGTGGAGTGTGAATGATTTCCCCCTGTTCTACAGAGTGAGTGGAGTTTGATTGATCTCCCCCTGTTCTACCAGAGTGAGTGGAGTTTGTGTGATCTCCCCCTGTTCTGTAAAGTGAGTGGAGTTTGTATAATCTCCCCCTGTTCTGTAGAGTGAGTGGAGTTTGTATGATCTCCCCCTGTTCTACAGAGTGAGTGGAGTTTGTATGATTTCCCCCTGTTCTGTAGAGCGAGTGGAGTTTGTATGATCTCCCCCTGCTCTACAGAGTGAGTGGTGTTTGTATGATCTCCCCCTGTTCTACAGAGTGAGTGGAGTTTGTATGATCTCCCCCTGCTCTACAGAGTGAGTGGAGTTTGATTGATCTCCCCCTGTTCTACAGAGTCAGAATGAGTCAGTAGAGTTTGCATTTTTTGTTTCAAACGGAAACAAATCAACAGCTTCTCTATAATTGCCAGAGGACACATTTCGCCCATTGGGTTTTCATCACGACACAGACTCCAAGGCAGGGTACACAACCTTGTCTGGACAAGTGATATTCTCTCTCCCCTCTCTCCTTCTCTCTCTCCTCCTTTCTGTGGAATCTCCGCCAGAGGGGGAACTCCGATAAGAGTTTCGCTTACGCGGATTTCGGCGCGGCTTCATTGAGAGGGGCGGCATTCGTCCTCAAGACGCCCGCCTCTGGCTCGGGAAATCCCCTAAACTCCCCTCGTGCCAGGCAAAGACAAAGCTCACCCGCATAGCCCTGAACGGCCTCTGCGACAGACCGCTTGGGGCAAGTGCTGTTATGGGGAGTAGCACCATCATCACTACCAACACGATTACCATCATCACCATCATCACCACCACCACGACGATTACCATCATCACCATCAACACTGCCCATAGACTCAGCACTGCCCATAGACTCAGCACTGTCCATAGACTCAACACTGCCCATAGACTCAGCACTGACCATAGACTCAGCACTACCCATAGACTCAGCACTGCCCATAGACTCAACACTACCCATAGACTCAACACTGCCCACAGACTCAACACTGCCCATAGACTCAACACTGCCCACAGACTCAGCACTGCCCATAGACTCAGCACTGCCCATAGACTCAACACTGCCCATAGACTCAACACTGCCCACATACTCAACACTGCCCACAGACTCAGCACTGCCCATAGACTCAACATTGCCCATAGACTCAACACTGCCCGTAGACTCAGCACTGCCCATAGACTCAGCACTACCCATAGACTCAACACTACCCATAGACTCAGCACTGCCCATAGACTCAACACTGCCCATAGACTCAGCACTGCCCATAGACTCAGCACTGCCCATAGACTCAGCACTGCCCATAGACTCAGCACTGCCCATAGACTCAGCACTGACCATAGACTCAGCACTACCCATAGACTCAGCACTGCCCATAGACTCAACACTACCCATAGACTCAACACTGCCCACAGACTCAACACTGCCCGTAGACTCAGCACTGCCCATAGACTCAGCACTGCCCATAGACTCAACACTGCCCATAGACTCAACACTGCCCGTAGACTCAGCACTGCCCATAGACTCAACACTGCCCGTAGACTCAGCACTGCCCATAGACTCAACATTGCCCATAGACTCAGCACTGCCCATAGACTCAGCACTGCCCATAGACTCAACACTGCCCATAGACTCAACACTGCCCGTAGACTCAGCACTGCCCATAGACTCAACACTGCCCGTAGACTCAGCACTGCCCATAGACTCAACACTGCCCGTAGACTCAGCACTGCCCATAGACTCAGCACTGCCCATAGACTCAACACTGCCCATAGACTCAACACTACCCATAGACTCAACACTGCACCATAGACTCAACACTGCCCATAGACTCAACACTACCCATAGACTCAGCACTGCCCATAGACTCAACACTGCCCATAGACTCAACACTGCCCATAGACTCAACACTGCCCATAGACTCAACACTGCACCATAGACTCAACACTGCCCATAGACTCAACACTACCCATAGACTCAGCACTGCCCATAGACTCAACACTGCCCATAGACTCAGCACTGCCCATAGACACAACACTGCCCATAGACTCAGCACTGCCCATAGACTCAGCACTGCCCATAGACTCAACACTGCCCGTAGACTCAGCACTGCCCATAGACTCAACACTGCCCATAGACTCAGCACTGCCCATAGACTCAACACTGCCCATAGACTCAACACTGCCCGTAGACTCAGCACTGCCCATAGACTCAACACTGCCCGTAGACTCAGCACTGCCCATAGACTCAGCACTGCCCATAGACTCAGCACTGCCCATAGACTCAACACTGCCCGTAGACTCAGCACTGCCCATAGACTCAACACTGCCCATAGACTCAACACTGCCCATAGACTCAACACTGCCCATAGACTCAACACTGCACCATAGACTCAACACTGCCCATAGACTCAACACTACCCATAGACTCAGCACTGCCCATAGACTCAACACTGCCCATAGACTCAGCACTGCCCATAGACACAACACTGCCCATAGACTCAGCACTGCCCATAGACTCAGCACTGCCCATAGACTCAACACTGCCCGTAGACTCAGCACTGCCCATAGACTCAACACTGCCCGTAGACTCAACACTGCCCGTAGACTCAACACTGCCCATAGACTCAACACTACCCATAGACTCAACACTGCCCGTAGACTCAACACTGCCCATAGACTCAGCACTGCCCATAGACTCAACACTGCCCATAGACTCAACACTGCCCGTAGACTCAGCACTGCCCATAGACTCAGCACTGCCCATAGACTCAACACTGCCCATAGACTCAACACTGCCCGTAGACTCAGCACTGCCCATAGACTCAACACTGCCCGTAGACTCAGCACTGCCCATAGACTCAACACTGCCCATAGACTCAACACTGCCCGTAGACTCAGCACTGCCCATAGACTCAGCACTGCCCATAGACTCAACACTGCCCATAGACTCAACACTGCCCGTAGACTCAGCACTGCCCATAGACTCAACACTGCCCACAGGCTCAGCACTGCCCACAGACTAAATGCCGCCCATGGCTCATACCCACCGCAGTATTTGCGAGGGTGGTCTGCCAGATTCGCACCGCAACCCCCCCCTGCAGCAAGCGCTATCTCGCACCCGTGGCCTGGTCACCGCTAAGTACAGAACAACAACGACGACGAAAATATCTCTGCCAAAGACCGGGGAAACGGGTTTTTTTTATTTTGCTTCGCAAAAGACAAATTCAAGAACGAGTTCATTCCGGACGACGACTGCCGCTCGGCGTCTCTCCGACTCAGCTGCGTGGAGGTGACGATTTGGTGGCTCACGGAGAGATTTCGTTCGATTTGGAAGCCCGCGGTGGCTAGGAGATGTTAACTACCTCGCCTGGTGTGCGGGAGGTCGTGGGTTCAATCAAGACCCTGACGATGCCTGTTGCTGTAGAGTTGGAGTTTGCGTGTTTCTCTCTCTTATCATCATCATCACGGTGGCTAGGAGATGTTGACTACTTCGCCTGGTGTGCAGGAGGTCGTGGGTTCAATCCCGACCCTGACGATGCCTGCTGCTGTATAATTGGAGTCTGGGGAGATCACTCTGTAGAACAGGGGGAGATCACACAAACTCCACTCACTCACTCTGTAGAACAGGGGGAGATCATACAAACTCCACTCACTCACTCTGTAGAACAGAGGGAGATCATACAAACTCCACTCACTCACTCTGTAGAACAGAGGGAGATCATACAAACTCCACTCACTCACTCTGTAGAAACTCCACTCACTCACTCTGTAGAACAGGGGGAGATCACACAAACTCCACTCACTCACTCTGTAGAACAGGGGGAGATCATACAAACTCCACCCGAGTCACGATTCGAACCCAGGCCTCCCTCTCCTCGCTGTGAGCCACAGGGACCATCACCACACCCGCACGCGACGCCTCCGTGTCAGACTGCCGTGTGACGACTTCTCTCCCCTCGTGTTCACTTCAGGGACGTTCATGGCTCTGGCCTGGGCAGGCTCGACCCTGGCTCAGAGCCACGTCACGGCGGAAGACGGCTCCGACGCTCTCCTGCCGTGCATCTTCGAGGAGTCCATCCCCGCGGGCGAAATGATCACCTGGGAGAGGAAATCGGCAAATAAATCGAGCGAACAGGTGCGATGCTGCAAAAGAAGTTAATCTTTAACTATTTAATTTAACACGTAGGCTTTCGCGACCAATATGGTGGGCTAAAGAAGTGAACTATTTTGTCCTTTGAAAAACGTGACACATTTTTTACTCCATTGGAACCTCATTTGCCAGTAAAAATATGATAATTGTTTTTTTTACCCTTCTATCTGGCAACAAAACTGACACCTTTTTTTATAAGGAGTCATGTTTACATAGACCACAATACCTGCAGTCATAATGCAAACAAAAACTCTGATAATGTGCACTGTCCTTGAAGTTGATTGGTCCACACCCGAGACAGCTTTCCCTAGAGCCTAGTCTCACATGGGTTGGACCAGATGACGCCAAAAGGCGCACAACTCATAGACAATGCACAATCAGAGTATGACGCCTTTTGGCGTCATCTGGTCCAACCCATGTGAGACTAGGCTCTAGGGAAAGCTGTCTCGGGTGTGGACCAATCAACTTCAAGGACAGTGCACATTATCAGAGTTATGTTTTTTGTTTGCATTATGACTGCAGGTATTGTGATCTATGTAAACATGACTCCTTGTAAAAAAAGGTGTCAGTTTTGTTGCCAGATAGAAGGGTAAAAAAACAATTATCACATTTTTTTACTGATTGGCCGTGTCGGGTGGTGGAGGGTTACGACACATTTATAAATAACGCGATCTCACCCAAAAACCTACATGACTTTAACAATTTAACCATCTCGTTTTGTTTTTTAGGTAAGGCCCCATTGAGATGTGTAGCACTTTGTTTTTAGAAACGACCGGCCATCACAGATTATAGCTCAACGGAAGTGGCTTGTCGCGGGGAAATGTACGGCAGCCAAACACTCGAAAGGCGCGATGTTGTTTTCTAAACGTGGAGGGAAAAGCCGGAGGACCCGGAGAGATATCCACACGACCACGGGGAGAGAGAGACTCGAAATTCCAGATATACAGCAGGCGTCAGGGTTCGGATCGAACCCAGGACCTCCGGCATATCAGGCGAGGTAGTTAACATCTCCTCGCCACCGTGACGCCCAGGAGTGTCTCCCATCGAGTGAAGCTCTGATTGAGCTAAGAACTCTTTTTTAAAGTTGGCAGGTGTGAGTGAATGACACTCATTCATTCACTCACTCAACCACTCACACACTCAATCACTCAACCTCTTACTGGCCCACTCAAACACTCAGGCACTCGCTTACACACTCACTCACCCACTCCAGCTCTTACAAACTGGAACACTCACTCACTCACCGTCCCACACATTCACTCATTCACTCCATCACCCACTCAACCACTCCTCCACCCACTCTCCACTCGCCCACACACTCACACTCACTGGCCCACTCACACATTGAAGCACTCACCCACCCAGACACTCACTCGCCAACTCACTCAACCACTCTCCCATTCAACGACTCAGCCACCCACCCTCCCACTCGCCCATTCACACACTAATCCAACCACTCAAACACTCACACACTCACTGGCCTACTCAGACACTCACTGGCCAACTCACCCACTCGACCACTCACCCACCCACCCACTCACCCACCCGCTCACTCACCCACCCACTCTCCCACTCGCCCACACACTCACACTCACTGGCCCACTCACACATTGAAGCACTCACTCACCCACCCACACACTCACTCGCCAACTCACTTAACCACTCCCCCACCCACCCACCCACTCACCCACCCGCCCACTCGCCCACTCAACCACTCGCCCACTCACGCACTCGCCCACGTCGCCCACCCGCCCACTCGCCCCACCCACCCACTCGCCCACCCACCCACTCACGCACTCACCCACTCAACCACTCGCCCACCCACCCACTCACGCACTCACCCACCCAACCTCTCTTCGCCACAGACGTCCAGTGCGTCTCAACGTCGTCAATTGCACCCCCCCCCGTCCCCCCACGCCAGATCCTCGTGTTCGACAAGAAGGCGACTTCGTTCGTCAGCAACGTGGCGTGGGTGGGAGACCTGAGCAGGGGTGACGCTTCGGTCCGCGTGTCTCCCGTGAGTCACGTGGATGCCGGCGAGTATTCGTGTGAAGCGTTCTACAACGATCTGACGAAGAGCATCACGCTGACGGTGACCTCCAAAGGTGACTGAGACTTCTCTCTCTCAGTGGGCGAGATGGGTTCGATCCCGGAGACCCTGACGACGCCTGTTGTACATTTGGAGGTTGCGTGTTCGCTCTCTCTCTCACTCTCTTTCCCTGTATCTGTGTGCTTGTGTGTGTCTCTGTGTGTGTGTCTGTGTGTGTCTGTGTT